>NC_058419.1:10327297-10525605 GCF_002201575.2 Neomonachus schauinslandi | reverse complement strand
TTTAGGTTCAAAATGAGTCTCTTGTAGACAGCATATGGATGGGTCCTGTCTTTTTATCCAATCTGCAACCCTGTGCCGTTTTATGGGAGCGTTTAGGCCATTCACATTGAGAGTGATTATTGAAAGATATGAATTAATTGTCATCATGTTGCCTGTGAAGACGTTGTTTTTATAGATTGTCCCTATAAATTTCTGTTGTAGATCACTCTTGGGGTCTTTCTCCTTTTATAGAACTCCCCTTCATATTTCTTGCAGGGCTGGCCTAGTGGTCACATATTCTTTCAGTTTCTGCCGGTCATGGAAGCCCTGCATCTCTCCATCCATTCTAAATGAAAGCCTTGCTGGATAAAGTATTCTTGGCTGCATGTTCTTCTCATTTAATACCCTGAATATGTCTTGCCAGGCCTTTCTGGCTTGCCAGGTCTCTGTGGATAGGTCTGACGTTATTCTGATGTTCCTCCTTCTGTACGTAAGGAATCTCTTCCTCGTAACTGCCCTTAAGATGGTTTCCTTGGTTCTAAGATTTGCAAGTTTTGCTATTACATGCCGGGGTGTTGGCCTGTTTTCCTTGATCTTAGAAGGGGTCCTCTCTGCCTCTAGAACTCGAATGTTTGTTTCATTCCCCAGATTAGGGAAGTTCTCAGCTATGATTTGCTCAAATACATCTTCTAGCCCTCTCTCTCTCTCCACTCCCTCCGGGATTCCAATTATTCTGACATTGGAACACCTCATGGTGTCACTTATTTCTCTGATTCTATTTTCATGGATTCTAAGTTGTTTTTCCCTGGCCTCCTCTTTTCCCTTTTTATCTATTATACTGTCTTTCAGGTCACTTATTCTCTCTTCTGTCTCCGTTACCCTAGCTGTTAGAATATCTAGATTGGATTGGATCTCATTGATAGCATTTTTAAGTTCTGCCAATTCAGCTTTCATTTCTGCCCTTAGAGACTCTATGTTGCCATTATTGATTTCTCCATTCTAGCCGTTGTCTTCACAATTGCTAGCCTGAATTCCGTCTCTGACATCTTGGTTATGTCTGCATCCGTTTGTAAATCTGCAGCATAAGTCATAATCTCTGAGTCTTTTCTGTTTTGGGGGCTCCTCCTCCTAGTCATTCTGTTGATGGGTGTTTAAGGGAATGTATAGAGTCGAAATTATTGACCAGAACCCAAGCAAGGTGCACCTGTTTTCTTGGGACCTTAGGGTTGCTGGCCTCTTGTTTTCCCAGCCTGTCTTCTGCGGGAGGGGCCTGCCGCGCTATTACTCAGGCAACCCTGTTTGGGCAGAGTTGCCCTGCGCCCCTGTGGCGGGGGATGGGCTCAGTGGGAATCAGTCTTTGGGACTTTTGTTCTCTGGCGCCTTTCCCTGGCGGCTTTCCGTGTCTCTTCCGCGAGTCAGAGCAGAAGAGACCGTTTCCAACCCTCTGCCTCAGAGCAGAGAGACCGCAGTGTGTTCTTCAGTGAGCTCTCCAGGCCACACCGTCTCCGTTTCTGTCTGTGCTGCTATAAACTGCAGTGGCCTGGGCTGTGCGCCCCTCTGCAGTGCTCCCAGTCCTGCCTCCAGGTCGGGGCACGTCTCTGCCCTTTGTGCTTCTAAAACTGCCAGCCCCTCCCAGTTCGCACACGCGCAACTCCGCCACTTGGGGTTTCCACCCCTGGGGGTTGCAGTTCACTGGCGCGACCCCGGTGCACCGGGTTTCCGTCTGGGAGGCTGCAGTTCACGTGCGCGCGACCGTCGCTCTGGTTTCTGTCCAGGGGGGCTGCAGCTCACGTGCGCGTGACCCCGCCCCTCTGGTTTTCCACCCCAGGGGCTGCCCTAAAGTTCTTTCCCGACGCTAGGGGTCTGCGAGTCTGTGCCCTGTCTGCAGCGCGCAAGGCTGTCATTCACTGGCGGTGTAGGATCCCCACATCCAGGCACCCTCCCGCCGCCATTTATCCTCCAATATCTGCCCGCAGGATCACGGCTCTCCACTTCGTACCTCAAAACCAACCGCCCACGATATTCTGTTTGTAGAGATCCAGATCTTCTTACATCTCAGGCTGGTTTTGTGGGTGCTCAGAGTGGTCTGGTAGTTATCCAGCTCAATTCCGGGGACCAGTTGAAATAGGGTCCTCTACTCCTCCGCCATCTTTCCCCTCTCCTTTTTGGCTCATTTTAAGATATTTGTAACTAGGGTCCATGGACCCCTAGGGGCTGTGTATATGAGCCTTAAGGGATCCTGATTCCCATAAAACTGGATGCAAGAATGGGCACAAGTTTGCATTTTTTTCTAGTTTAGAGGGTTTATCACTTTTATCAATTTTCGCACTGGGATACAGGGAGAGAAACAAAATCATTATTACCCAAGGACTCTGGCTTAACTTTTGTCCTTACATCCCACCTATCTTCACTGTATGTCATGAGGGCCCTTCTTCCTTATTATTTTCATGGAAGGGAGCAGAGGAATACTGAGAGAGAGAAACCATCCCCAGATGACAACCCTGATCATTTTCACCATCTGCATCCTCATCTGGGTTAGTTGCTTGTTGATCCCATATGCTCACTTAATCACTCTTCATTTGACTGTCATTTAGGTTTTAGTCTATACAGATAATTAATAACCAGAGCAGCCAGAAAAGTCCCTGGCCAGAGTTGATGCAGATCTGTGATTCTAAATGAATATCCCCAGAACAAATGCCTATGTAGTTCTTTCTCCCTCATCCCTTCAATTTAAATCATGCCATCCAGCAAGGCCCAGCTCAAATCTCTCTTCCTCCATGAAGTATTCCTCAGCAGCCCAACACAGAACTCTTCTGTTCTCTTCCTGATAGAACAGTATTCTTTGTGACTCTAGCAGCCATTTTGTTACTCAGTTATGTTCAGTTTAGCACTATTTTATACAAATAGAATGAATGGTTCATCTGTGCATTCTATGCTCCAAGCACAGGGACATGAACAGAGCAAGGACTTAAAATCATTATCGAACACATGTAAAGAACGGTCTCGGTTTCTCAACAATATTCTCCCTACTTGTGAAGTGAAAATCATGCCATTCTTAATTTGTGACCGTCATAACATTTATCGGCAGTTCTAAGCACATTGATGCCCCATAAATCCATGAGAGTAACACAGTTGGCAAAAAACCTGAGGTGTGGCACACAACATCTGTGCCTTCTAGAAAGAATGACTGAGTTAGCAGCCGGCATGTCAATTTTCTCTGTATCCATTATGATCTAATAATGGCTTCTACATCCTGGGACTCAACCAACAGTTTCAGTGGATGAGAAACATTTGGATTTTTAGCGCTGCCGCTGGGAGTGGTATGGGTCACTTTAATCTCGGAAGACTGTTCCTAGACATGATGTGTGCTAGATGGCGGAGATGTTTGCTCACTGAAATCTCATTAATTCAGAAGCTTATAGTCATCAGTCACCACTGAAAATGCAGACTCACACTAAATGACTTCACACTTGAAGTGTAGCAAACACTTTCACCTGCTTTATCTCAGCTGATTCTTCTAAGAGCTCAGTAAGATGTGTCAGTGACTTGCTCAAGGTCATTCAGGGACTCTATGACCTTTCCACTAAACTAGGCTACCATTGTAATCCACATATCTCTGCCTATTATGTACCAGGCTCAAAAGGAAAATTGTCTCCTCCCAAAAATCACCTTTCCCCGGCAGCTATATAACTCTAACACTTTAAAACAACAGAGTGAAGATAAAGCACAGACAAAATTAGATTTGACAACCTAATGAAGCACCCTTCTTTGTTATTTGAAAAAAACATCAGTCAAACATCATCATTCAACAGCCTTCTGTTCCAGCAAGTAAGGGGCATGTTTATTTGGCATTTGAAGGAGAGCCGAAAACATCAGGTCACACGGTAGAAGGCAACGAGGAATTTCACTTTAATTAGTCATGTTTCCTACTGGCTTTTCGATTGGAAAGGCTTCTCTAAGATTCCAGTAGATGGTACCTTAAGTATTTTTTTTTTAAAAGATTTTATTTATTCACAAGAGACAGACAGAGAGAGGCAGAGGGAGAAGCAGGCTCCCTGCTGAGCAGGGAGCCCGATGCGGGACTCGATCCCAGGACCCTGGGATCATGACCTGAGCCGAAGGCAGACGCTTAACCATCTGAGCCACCCAGGCGCCCGATGGTACCTTAAGTATTGCCTTTAATTGTTGAGAAACAAAAACTTTCCCACAGTCCAACTTTATTACCTTTTTATTATTTATTATGTACTTACTTTTTTACTAGTTCTCATTTTTATAGGCTTGCAAAAGAGAATCTTCCTAGTAAATCCCTTGTCGGGGATGGTTTAGGGTCCCCTGTCTGAAGACAGCTTTTTCGAGCTGAAGAATTCCCAATGCTGATGGCCTTCTCTGAGGTATATTATTTTCCTAAAGCTCATGGATGAAGAAAAAACAAACTTTTCGTGATCCTATCCTTTTTGTACCTGCTCTTTTTTTCTGCCAGGAATGGCTTTCCTTTTCATCTACTAATGTCTAAATCATCCTCATGACCTGTGCTAGAATTCACTTCCTCAGTGAAGCTCCTTGATTCCTACCAGCAGAATTATCCTTTTCCTCTCCCATGTTTTCATAACATTTTATTCATTCCTTTACTCTACACTGCTAGATTACATAAACCTCAGTGTTCACTTCTCTATATCCGCATCTTGACCATGAGCAACTTGAGGTCAGGACCCATTTCTGACTTCTTTCTGCTTCCCACGGTGCCCAGGACATCACCACTCCTTCCCTCACCATACTGAGTGCCAGATGCCACGTTAGAGACCCAGTAGAGGTTGATCTAGGAGGCAAGTAATGTTATCCCAATTTATACTCTGAGGAAACCGAGAGTACAGGAAGGCTTATGGAACTTGCCTGAGATCATGCACCGACATAGTTGAGAAGTCTGGGTTTTAAATTGAAAAAAAATGTTTTGAAAGAAAATTCACTGAACATAACCAGTTTAAAGCAAACATTTCAGTGACATTTAGTTCATTCACAATGTCGTGCAACCATCCCCTCTAGGTGGTTTCAAAACACTCTCATCACCACAAGAAGAAACCGTACCCACTGAGCGGCCACTCCTCATTCCCTTCCCCCAACCCCAGCCACCACTAATCTGCTTTCTGTCTCAATGGATGTCCCTCTTCTGGACGTTTCATACAAATGGGATCATACAAGATGTGACCTTTTGTGTCTGAGAAGCCTGGATCTTATTTCAATTCTCCCGAAATCTAGAGTCCATTCCCTTACCTACTGCGTTCTGCTGTTTTGCTTTGTGTGCCCACTATATATTTGATGAATGAATCAATGAATGGTTATAGAGAGGACACTGACCAGGCAACTTATTTTCTCCTTAATCTAGTTATTTATGATTTGATTTACCTTCATAAAATACCTTTTTGCAGCTTTTACCAAGTGTCAGTCTGAGAGATGGCAGCTAGCACAGGCTTGCCAGACCCTCTCTCTTCGGGGTCCATGTCACTTCAAATTGGCACCTACAATTGATTTCCTCATTATCACACTTTCAGGCTAAATGCAGAGGAGACTAGGTGATTGGAGTGAAGCTGACCAGCTACACTGTGTGTGAACGGCCCATTACCAGCTTGGCCACCAGGACTAGAGAATGGACTTTCAGACGGGGAAACAAATGGTTTTGCCCAGTAACTTCTTTTCTCAGCTGAGCTGTTGCTTGGACAGAAACTGGTTCTGAGGGACAGGTTTCTATGGGCTGGTGAGAAGATTAGAGAAGCACCTCCCTTGCTTGAAGTCAAAGTCAGTCTGATTTGTTAGTACAGGTGTGAGAGTGTTGGTTTTTTGTTTTTTGTTTTGGATTCACAGTGTGGGAGGTGCTTTTTTGACACCACTTCCAAAGCAATCAAATGCATGACATTTAATCTTTAATGATTGACTTCTCTGGTTAAAACTAAAGAAAGTCCAAATAGATAATTCCTGCTTTTTCATGCTTCTGTCGAAATGAACATTAATTTTATACTGCCTACATGCAGCGTGTCTCAGGAAGCTTTCTTAATGATGTCTCTATTTTTATTAGAAATCTAATTAAACCTTTACTGATATGACAACAGAAACTCAGTGCACTAAACTCTTAGAACATCTGCTCTTTAGGGCATTATTTCAAATCTGGCACTTTCTGTTTTGTTTTATGATACTAAGAAGGGAAATTCAGCTGTAGTTACATTTAATTCCAGGAAAAATGGAAATAAAACCTGGGGTTATAATTTTAAATGGTTTTCTACTGTTTATGTACAGGCTTGGGGAAAGGGACAATTATCACCTGTTTTAGGCATGGCTAGTTGTTTATGCCCATCCATACTATGTACATGTAAAAGGGCCTTACCTTTTACTTAAATGCAAGTTTTTATTTTGAGATAACTATAGACTCATGTGCAATTATAAGAAATAATACAAATAGACCCAGTCTACCCTTCACGAATTTTCCCCAGTGGCTTGGAAGATGATAGCACAATGTCCCCACCAGGATACAGACACTGATACAGTCAAGATACAGAACAATTGGGACGCCTGGGTGGCTCAGTCGGTTAAGTGTCTGCCTTCGGCTCAGGTCATGATCTCAGGGTCCTGGGATCGAGTCCCACATTGGGCTCCCTGCTCGGTGGGGAGTCTGCTTCTCCCTCTGCCTGCCACTCCCTCTGCTTGTGCTCTCTCTCTCTCTCTCCCTCTGACAAATAGATAAAATCTTAAAAAAAAAAAAAAAAGATACAGAACAATTCCATCACAAGGATCCCTTGTTGGTGCCCATTTATAACCACATTCACCTCCCTTCAGTCTCCATCCCTAATCTCTAGCAACCTCTGAGCTGTTTCTATTTCTAGAATTTTGGCATTTCAAGATTGCTATGTAAATGCAATCATATGGGATGTAACCTGGTGGAATTGACTTTTTTCACTCATCATGATTCTCTGGAGCTGCATCCAAGTGGTGTGTGGCATTGTCTTCTAATTAGAAGCCAAATCACAGATATTTTACAAGCAAAAATGAGATCATTGGAAATACTCAGGCCTCAATATTGTTGTTTTCCAGATTTTCTCCATTATAAACAGTTCTTACAATGGAGAGTTAGCACATTCATTATGCATATGTGCCTCATCCATGCTTCCGGTCCATTTCTGTATGGCACTTATCCCAGGAACAGAAACTCTTCGAGGGCAGTGAGCATGCTGTGCTTACCCATCAGTATTGATTTTCCGCTGTGGACTGCACTTAATGCAAAATCAAGAAAGTACAAAAATAATCTGAGGGTTCGAAAAGTGGCAAGTTTTGTTGGCTATTGTGGCTGACACTCAGAAAATGAATCTGTTAAGGGTCATTTATCATGCATCGTCTTCCACGGAGACCATACAAATGGATCTAAAAGTCCTAGCATGATATATGAATTAAATCAAACAAGAGATAAGAATGTTAAGTTCCACTCCCCTACTGTTTTTAAGTCAACCGAAAGATTTCGTTGAGATTTTGTTGATAAACCAAATGCAGTGCAGCTCTTTCAAATTCAGCACGTTCACTAGTTATTTCTTCTGTATCTGTGTTTTCTCAGCTCTGTTTATTAGAGAAACCATGCCTTGATGAGCGATGAAACCAGTTGACCTTCCCAGAGTACTAGGTAAAAGGAAATACTCTTGCAGAATTAAGACAGGTTTTCAGGCTGAATTCTTTAGGCACATATTGCATCCTGGTGTAGTGGAAAGAACAGGAGGCTTGAGATCCAGAAGGCCTTGGAGTTGAGTCCCAAGGCTATGGCTTACTAACTGTCTGACACTGGCATCGTACCCCCAAGCTTCACTTCTACATATATAATATGGGATATTATTAATACTTGTCCTACTCTAGCATCACCACCATTTCTCTGCTCCTCTTCGTAGCAAAATTTCCAGAAAGAGTTGCCTAGAGTTCGTCATTACTTCCTTACCTCCTGTTGTCTCTCGGCACACTCCAATAGGCTTCCATATCCACCATTCTGGTGACATGTATCTTATCAGGATCACCAGTGACCTCAAAGTTCTGCCCTTGGCAGCTTTAACCAGTATAGAGGACCAACAGGGCCAGGTCCACCAAGGGTCTATTTACGTAAGACTGTGTAGCATCTTGGAAAAGAACTCTTCCAGGCTGAGCTAGTCTTCTCGAATGTTCTCTGATGTCATTTTGGGAGAGGAAAGGAGGAAATGAAGGAATAATTCTGAGAACATCATAATGTCTATCACTCAGATTGTCCTCAGGCCTGGATCTCAAAGACCTGAGTCTTGGCACGGGAAAATCATCACAATATGATAAAGATAAAAATAGTGATATGAAAAACATATCACTCAAGCCTGTGTAGGATGTGAAGAGCATAAACCTGGGCTGTTTTCTAGCCTGTACATGTGCAAGAGAGTAACACTTAAAGCTAGGGGGCAGCACCTATAAGGATAAGTTAGGGCACCTTCCTCATGTGGGGTGACTTTGGAGCGCAGAACAAATACAGCTGTGTGAGTCAGAACCAGGTCAATCTCCATTTGCAGTGCCAAGAAGCCATCAGCCTTTAGTGCTCTCTCGTCAAGTTTGTAGCCTCAGGGAAGCCTTGTTTTTGCGACATGGAGGTGTCACTGTGGCATCTCAGTTGTCAGGGACACTATAGCAGCTGGAGCAGGAAAGGACAAGAGCAAATGGTAGCCAAGAGACCTCATTGACAAGCATGCACCAAACACATCCCTTGACATTTCCTACAACTCTCTACTAGGAATTTGAGAAAGAGCGAAAGTGACCTTGGCTTTCCATTGATTTTAAAATGAAATCTACATTCCTTTCCCCTTACTTCCCAGGATCTGCATGATCTAACCTGCGCTTACCTCGCCACCCTTGTCTCATGCAACTTTTTTCTCCCCTTATAACATCCCATTCACATCGCCCTTCTTTATGTTCCTTGAACACATTAAGTTCCTTTGTACCCATGGCCTTCAAATCTCAGTTGATACGCTTGAAATTCTCCTCTGGCTGTGCCCTTGTCACTCGCATCTCATCTCAGATGTCGCCATCTGAGATAAAAAGACCTAAACACCGTATCTGAAGTGCCATCTGAGATAAAAAGACCTAAACACCGTATCTGAAGTGCCTCCCTCCCCACTCGGCAGTTAATCTCTATTATATTTTCAGGTTTTATTTTATAACATGTTTTATTACATGAAATTTAAAATTGTGTTGTTACCTGCTTATGGTCTGCTTCCCTCTCCCCAAAAGTAAGCTTAATGAGGGCAGGGATCTTGCCTGACCTGTTCGAGAGAGTACCCCCAGCACTTAGGACAGTGTTTGACAAGGAGCAGGCACTCAATAAATACTTAATAATTACTTATAATTAATAATTCTTTTATAAGTATATGTTTATGCTATACTATAGGAGATAAATATATCAAACATGTTCTCTTATGTGTTATCTAATTACATAATACAGATATGTAATATAATTATAATCTTGATAATTTATGAGTTATACTAATTAAGTATAATTGATTAAAATTAGCTTATAAATGAAGGGGGTGAGAACTCATGGGATAGCTATGAATTTCGGTGCCATGTGGATACCTTTGATCTCAGAGTACTAAAATACACTGCTATCTGGCTTCTGTCTGGCTTTCTGGCCACCCCAAACAATGAGCTCCTCCAGGATGCCTCCTTGCATCTTTCCCACAGGCTTTCTCTCTTCACGGAACACTCTCACTTCCCTGTCTTCACGCCTCCTCGAACTGACTAATTTTTAGTCATCTTCCAGTTTCCAGCTTAGATGTCACATTTTGGGGAGACTTGGGTTACACACACAGAGAAAGATTGCTGGCATCTGTATCATGTGGATACAGAGCTCACTCAAATCTCCAGTCTTTCTCAGTAGGAATGGGTTTGGGCTCTCCTGCCTAGGGTAGGGTCAGTTTTTCATTACTGTACCTATAGCCACTCAACTTGCCAAGGGTATCATTCTCTTTGCTTCAGACCTGGGTTAGCTTATAGAGTCCTGTATGGGCTCCTCTTTTTGTGGTGTGTTAGAATCGTCCAGATGTGAAGCACATCTGGGTGGTGCAGTCAGTTAAGCATCCGCCTCTTGGATTTGGCTCAGGTCGTGAGATCGAGCCCCGCATCGGACTCTGTGCTCAGCATGGAGTCTGCTTGAGTTTCTCCCCTCCTCTCTATCTTTCTCTCTCTCTCTCTCAAATAAATAATCTTAAAAAAAAAAAAAAAGAATCATCCAGATGTGAGAACAGAAGGACTTTTCCCAAACACACAAATAACTGATGCGGATCCCATTAATGGCATTACTTTCTGGTCTCTTTGATCTCATTACTTGTCTTTACACCTGCACACTCTGTGTGTCGCCAGCAGGACTCTTACTGATAAATAGAAATGGCCCTCTCTCCTCTTAATGGCAAAAGAAGACATGGTTTATCTGCCTTCTGGAGGGACCCCCTGTCTTCTCTGGAAGTTGTGCTTCCAAGGGGTCCATTTGGAAATTCAAAACAAAGATTTTCATGTTTTATTTCCTGGTTCTCTTTCTGCAGGGAAAAGCAGGATCAAAGGGCTACTCTGCCCGAGCGATTGCAGCTGTGGCTTAGGGTTCTGGGAAGCAGCTACCTTTTAACTCTTTTCTTCTCCAGCATTATGATTGCACAGAAATCTATCCACTATATAATCCTTAGAGCTTGAAAAATTAGTATAGCAGCCTTTGATACAGTAAGACCCTGATGTGAAATTGAGAGTTGATTAGTCACGACCTGAATTGTTCCACTGAGCCTAATGAGCCACCTAGTAATGCTGCCTTGAAGGGCATCTGTATCTTTACACACTGTAAAATCCCTAAACAGTTTTTGGACACCCATTGATGATTTTCACGATGGTGACGATGATGGTGACAACCACAAGGACGACGCTGATAATGAACATTTATTGCTCACTAGAAGGTAAGCTCTGTGGGAGCAAGGATTTTTGACTGCTTCCTTTAGTCATATGCCCAAATGCCTAGAGCAGTGTCCAGTACAGAATATAGAATCAGCAAATGTTTTTTAATAAATGAATGGGCATTTACTCCATATTAGAACCTGTGTTAAATGTCTTACAAACATCTTCTCTTTTAATCTGCGTAAGAACTTCATGAAGTGCTGTTTATGTCCTCATTTCACAGATAAGGAAACCAGAGCTCAGAGATGTTAAAGATAGCTTTTCCAAGATCTTAGAACTAAAAAGCGATGGAAATGGAATTTGAACCCAAGAGGTAGAACTCCACACCTCATACCCCTAACCTCTATATTCTACTTAGAGATAGATTGATAGATTTTGCGTCGATAAAAATGCAAATTAAATGGGTAATTCATAAAGAAAGCATTCTGATTTTAGCCTAAAATGCTTACGTGTGAATATGTATTCTGCAAACGATGGAATTCCTATTAACTATGAAGGGTGAGTAACCTTGGGGACAGGTGCAGGGAAAGCTCTATAATCTCTTTTCAAGTTAAATTGGCTGCCTCTCAAGAGGATAAAATATCTTCCTCAGGAAATTCAAATTCCTTCAGAATGTTCTGTGTACACATTGCCTATGAGAGCAGTTTGAATTGTGCTTCCAGTGACCAGCTAAAACGAACACATTACATTAATAATTAGTTCAGAGTAGGAAGGTGTAGCAGTGGGTCTTCAGTTAAATGCCTGTATATTTTATGGTTTTGTGGTGGCTCTTCAGTTAAAGCCTGTATGTCTTATGGTTTTGGAGTTCACTGTTGGTTGATGGGTATGTTTTCCCATACCTTAGACTTTCAGTCATTATGTTTAATCTGTGAATTGTTTAGCTAAATGCTTTATATGGAATCTTTACTAGAAACAAGCTCTGTAATGTTTGAAAGCACAGGTTTGGAGATCAGATGTTGAATTTTGTTTCTTACTACTTGACCTGGGCAAGTCACTTCACCTGCCTGCTATTCAATTTTCTCATCTGTGGAACAGGGTAAACAGTAACACCTGCTTTTCAGAGTTGTAAGATTAAAATGAAGCAAATAATGTGAATAGCTTGGAATAGGTTTTGTTATGTAGTGAGAATTCAATAAATAGTACTAGCAACTTTTCCTCACTGAGTTCCCCCAGGAAGGCTAGAATTTTCATATGCTATGCATTCACATTCATTCTCTGGGACTTTGGTTACACAAGTATATCAGTAGTAATATAATAGAAAGTGCATTTGCTCTTGAACCAGAAGAACAGGATTCAAGTCTTGGCTCTATATCTTAATAACTCTGTGATCTTAAACCTTTGCAAGCTGGACATGCTTGTCTTAACCTTTACATTTTCCTTGCTAAGGTACAAATGACGTTATTTGGACATATGGTTTCATTTTTAAGGTCTTTAAATTAAAGGGGAGGAAAAACTTCCATATCCTCTTAGGGTCTCTGGCTGGGCCCGAGAATTAAACTGACATAAGACAAATAAACAGGAGAAAACACAAAAGTTTTAATTATTTTTTTACATGTACATGGGAGTCTTTGCCAGAAAAAATGAAGACCTGAAGAAGCAGTTGAAATTGAATGCTTATGTGCTGAGTTGGACAAAGAGAATAAATTGTGAAACATGATGAGGCAGAGGGGCTTGGGCTAGGGTAGTCAGTTTGGTGGAGAAGTGATTAGGAAGAAAAGGGTTAGCTTAACAAGGTGTGTTTACAAATTTCTCTTGACCTCAACTTCTGATGCTTGGTGATAAAAATGTTACTTTCCCTCTGGTATCAGGAGGACATCTTTCACAAGGGAGTTTCATCTCCTGCTTTTAATAAAAAGAAGGATGGGGGTGCCTGGGTGGCTCAGTCGTTAAGCATCTGCCTTCAGCTCAGGTCATGGTCCTGGGATCGAGCCCCGCATCGGGCTCCCTGCTCGGCGGGAAGCCTGCTTCTCCCCCTCTTCCACTCCCCCTGCTTGTGTTCCCTCTGTCGCTCTCTCTGTCAAATAAATAAATAAAATCTTTAAAGATAGTGAGAGCAGTAACACAAGCAGGGGGAGTGGGAGGGGGAGAAGCAGGCTTCCCACCGAGCAGGGAGCCTGATGTGGGACTCGATCCCAGGACTCTGGGATCATGACCTGAGCTGAAGGCAGATGCTTAACGACTGAGCCACCCAGGTGCCCTAAATAAAATCTTTAAAAAAAAGGAAAGAAAAAGGATGGCCAGAGAGTCCTCTTTGCATTTGTTATTATTCAAGTGCCTTTAACTCAAGATAATCAATATCGCATGTCAATATCAGCAAAGTCACATATTTTGGGGTGCCATGTTCTGAATTCCTTCAAAATGGTTCATTATTCCATATACCTCATGGAGGAGTTAAATGTTTTGGGGAACTTGACCCCCACATTTGGTGGTAGCATCTGATGATGCCTTACCTGGAGGTGCTAAGGAAGAGTGTTTTCATATAGGAAACACCTTCCAAAAAAGTTGTGTAAACAAACATGGTCATAGGTATCTATTTTTCCCCTAAGATCTTGGGTCAAGCCATGGGAAATATCCACTTAGGAGTGAGTATTTATTAGGAAACTGATAGGCCTCACAGGATGTCAATTCTGTGCTCAACTATTGGTTACAGCAAATGAGGTAATTAACTAGCAATTTAAAAGAGCTGCATTCAGAACACATGTCAAGGAATATAATCTTAAAATCATTGCTTCCCAATACACACCAGAAAATGAGCTGAGAGGAGCATTACTTGGGACTTGTTTTGAGGATATGTATTCCATTTATTGTTCAAGATATACTAAAGAAGTTACTATAATTAAATTAAACTAGCAAAGAGCTAATGACCTGCTCATTTTGTCAGAGCCCTCCACAGAACTGTTTCCACTGAGCTTCCCTTTGGGGATTTCATTTTATAGGAGGGGCACCAAAGACACAGCTCTTTGAAATTCTTCTTTCCTCTGTTGCGAGGATGTTCGTTACATTGCAAGGTGTCATCTATGGGAAGACTCTGCAGAGAAATTCTTATCTGATCTCAGTGCCAAGTACAGTTGTAGCTCTGAACAACTGATCTGGGTACTATGAACTTTAACACTGGCCAGATTTCTCTTTTTTACACTGACTTCTAAAGAGCTTAGAGTAAAAGTGATGACCCACATAAGGCAAAAATGAAGCTCATGATGATATGCACTTCTTATTCTAACCCTTAACCTGCTTTACATCCTTATTCTAGATATCCTCTCATCTTTCCTTCATGCTTTTAATATATGCTTTCTTGTTACACTTTGTGTTTCCTTCCAAACGGGCTTAAATTATTTCTCATTTAAGATTAGATGTAGGTAAATACATACACAGATTTTAGTCCTGAGCAAGCAAGTAACTCCTCCGGAGAGAGTTTATCATGACAGCATAGGCTCATGAGTCTAAAATGCCTGGGTTCTGAGTCTGGCTCATCTACTTACCAGCTGTGTGATCTTGGGTTAGTTACTTAACCTCTCTCTGTCTCAGAAATTCTGCACTCTAAAAGGAAGATAACTGCAGTTACTTCATGAGGTTGTTGTGAGGAACAAAGTAGTTAATACATATAAAGTGCTTAGCACGGTGCCTGATACATATAGGAAGTGCTCAAAAGAAAGTACTATTATGATCTTGGGGATAAGGAAAATCTGTGTTGTAAGATGGCCCACTGAGCCAGCGAGAGAGTCCCAGTCCTTGACCCGGAGCTCTTCCGGGTTCTTCTCCCTGCTCTGCTTTCCGCTCGAACCAATCCGGGTCCTTCTCCCTGCCCCGCTTTGCGCACGCACCAAAAGTGCCAAATACGCGGAAGTGGAAGTGTATAAATTGCCCCCTTTGTGCTCGGGGCTCAGACCTTTGGAGACCACTCTCCTCTGAGCTCGCCGGCGTTAAGTAAACTTCCTATCCTCCAAGATCTCTAGGTGCCGCTTGGTTCTTCTGTCCAGCGATCCAGTCCAAGTTCCGTAACAATCTAAGCACCTCTTCTTACCAGTAAAGTGGTGATGACAATACCTATTCAATCTAATTTGCAGAGTTATTGTGACTAGTGAGTTGATTGATGTAAATATGCTTTTGGAATCTTGAGAATTGTACAGTGCTCTCCTTAGGAGAACAATTATACATATTTGTGTATATAGGTATACACACATAAGTATATAGACACACCTTGCATATATTACAGCTGCAAAATGTAAGCCTCATGAGGACAGAAACCTTGCCTTTTTCTTTTTTTTTAAAGCTTTTATTTATTTGGGGTGCCTGGGTGGCTCAGTTGGTTAAGCATCTGCCTTCGACTCAGGTCCTGATCCCAGGGTCCTGGGATCGAGCCCCGTGTCGGGTTCCTTGCTCAGCCGGGAGCCTGTTTCTCCCTCTCCTCCCCACTTGTGCTCTTTGTCATAATCTCTGTCGCTATCTCTGTCTCTCTTCCTCGAAAAGATTTTATTTATTTATTTGAGGGAGAGAGAGAGCAGGAGCAGGGGGACTGGCAGAGGGAGAGAGAAGCAGGCTCCCCGCTGAGCACGCAGCCTAACACTGGGCTCAATCCCAGGACCCTGGAATCATGACCTGAGCTGAAGGCAGATGCTTAACCAACTGAACCACCCAGGCGCCCCCAAACCTTGCCTTTTTCAAGAGAATACACCCGGCACCTAACACCTAGAACAGTGTTTGGCATGGAGTGGGCACTCAGTAATTACTTAATGAATAGTTAGTGATTGATGGTCCTCTTATCCCACATTTCTGATTCTGCAGGTTCCGATGAGGCTGTTGCTGCTGGTTTGGGAACTGTCTTTAAGAGCTGGGAGTTTAATGGAAAGGGCAAATCTTTGGAATGAGACACATCTGGATACAATTTTGGGCTCTGCTGCTTGTAAGTTTCCACAATTATCTATTCTCTCTGAGATTGTTTACACATCTGCAAAATTAAGATGATGGTAATATCTACCTCAAAGGATCGCTGCAAGGTTTGAATGGAATGAGATATGCAAAGGACCTAAGTTACCACCTGGGACATGCGGAGTTGGTGCTCAGTAAATATTAGCGTATTTTCCTTTCTTTTTCATAGATAATGATTTTCTCTTTTTATTCTCTTCTTTTATCTACTAAAACTCTACTAGGTGGATTTTTCTCTATAGGCAGTTAATTGATTGAGGGTAGAGTGAAAGTAATTATATTAGAGTTTTCATTAAGCAGTGTTTGCTCACATTTAATGTCTGAGAGTAGATTGCAGATATATGTAAATAGCTCTAGTTGGTAAGAGGTTAACTTAAAAAATATCTCTGGAGGGCTCTTCCGGATGTTGTCTGAGTAATAGCAAAGCATGTTTTACATCGGCCACATTCTCCTCGAGCTGTTTATAGGTTGAATGGGTGTAGGGGAATGTGATGGAGTCAGGAGAAGCTGTGTCATCTTAAAGATTTTTAAATTCATTTCAAATACTTTTAAAAAATTGAAACTGGGTGATTTTCTGTTTATGATATATCGAAGATTTCTGCCCCATGGGACCAAATTTGTGATGAAATTTGTGCTCCAGAGCTTCTCCAAGTTGTCAGATGGGGCCCATCTCCAGATGAGACTACATTCTTGCTAAAGGTCCCTCAGCTCCATTATTTTGCTTCCCTCACGTCACTTTTTCTGAGAGCACCTCACCCCTCAATCAGTCACTTGAACAAGAATACTCACCTCAGACTGCTTCTTGGGAACTTGACCACAGATGCAGCTTTAAAAAAAATTTTTAATTTTTATTTAAATTCAATGTAGTTAACACATAGTGTATTATTAGTTTCAGGGGTAGAATTTAGTGATTCATCAGTTGCATGTAACACCCAGTGCTCATTACATCACGCACCCTCCTTAAATGCCCATCACTCAGTTACCCCATCTTCCCACCCGCCTCCCCTCCAGCAACCCTCGGTTTGCTTCCTAGAGTTCAGCATCTCTTATGATTTGCCTCCCTCTCTATTTTCATCTTATTTTATTTTTCGTTCCCTTACCCTATGTTCATCTGTTTTGTTTCTTAAATTCCACATATGATTGAGATCATATGGTATTTGCCTTTCTTTGACTTATTTCACTTAGCATAAAACCCTCTAGTTCCATCCACGTCATTGCAAATGGCAAGATTTCATTCTTTTTGATGGCTGAGTAATATTCCATTTGTGTGTGTGTGTGTGTGTGTGTGTGTGTGTGTGTGTGTGTGTAGTACATCTTCTCTATCCATTCATCTGTCGATAGACATCTGGACTCTTTCCATATTAAAAAAAATTTTTTTACTGCAACATTTTAAAAAACATTTTGACAAAGTATTGTGTATATTTAATGTTTACAGTATGGTGTTTCAAAGTTTATTTGAGGAGAGAGAGAGCATGAGTGGGGGGTAGGAGAGGGAGGGGCAGAGAGAGAAGCAGACTCCCCACTGAGTGGGGAGCCCGATGTGGGGCTCAATCCCAGGACCCTTGGATCATGACCTGAGCTGAAGTCAGATGCTTAACCAACTGAGCCACCCAAGCGCCCCTAATATGGTGTTTTAATATAATTATACCTTGTGTAATGATTACCACAACTAAGGTAATTAACATCCATCACCTTACATAATTACCATTTTGTGTGTGTGTGTGGTGAGAACACTTAAGATCTAGTCTCTTAGCAAATTTCAAGTATACAATACATTATTGTTAGCTATAGTTACCATGTTGCACGTTAGATCTCTAGAACTTACTCATCTTCTAACTGAAATTTTGTGCCCTGTGATTCACATCTCCCCATTTTCTCCACTCCATGGAGACTGGCAACCATCATTCTCCTCTCTAAGTTCGACTTTCTTAGATTGTACATATAAGTGATATCATGCAGTATTTCTCTTTCTGGGTCTGGTATATACATACCTATATATATATATATATACATATATATACATATACATACCTATATATATATATATATATATATACCTATATATATATATATATAGGTATGTATATGTATATACGTATATATATATATATATATATATATAGGTATGTATATATGTGTGTGTGTGTATGGTATGTGTATATATACATATATATACACACATATATATGGTATGTATATATACGTGTATGGTATGTGTATAGAACACATGTTATATATACATTATAAATGACATGTATACATTGCATACATTACATATAATATGCATATATACATTGTACACATTGTACATAATATATAATTATATACACACACATGCTATGTATGTATATATTTTACAATTTCTTTATCCATCCATCCATGCATGGACACTTAAGGTTGTTTCTGTGTCTTGGCAATTGTGAATAATGCTGCAATGAACATGCAGATGTGGATATGTCCTTGAGATCCTGATTTCATTTCCTTGGTATATATACCCAGAAGTGGGATTCCTGGATCATATGGTAGTTCTACTTGTAATTTTTTCAGGAACTTCCATACTGTTTTCCACAGTGGCTGCACCAACTTCCATGCTCACCACTAGTATGCAAGGGTTTCCTTTTCTCTGCATCCTTGCCAACATCTATTATCTCTTGTCTTCTTAAAAACAGCCATCCTAACAAGTGTAAGGTGTTATCTCTTGTGGTATTGGGTTACATTTCCCTGATGATGAGTTATGTTGAGCACCTTTTCATGTACCTGTTGGCCATTTGTAGATCTTCCTTGGGAAAGCGTCCATACTCTTCCTTTGTCCATTTTATAATTTCATTTTTTGCTATTGAATTGAATGAGTTCCTTCCATATCTTGGATATAAAGCCCTTATCAGTAGATGGTTTGCAAATATATTCTCCCATTCCATAGGCTGCCTTCCCATTTTGTTGGGTTGGCATGCTGGTATGCAAGCAGCACCGCGGTGCCAAGATCCTTGGCACTGGTGTGCTTGTGGTGCTGCGGTGTCAGTATTTGGGGCACAGGCACTCCAAACGACAGCAGGACCAAGGTCCTGAGCTCAGAACTAGGGATGACAGGTTGCAGCAAGGGCACGGGGCCATGGCAATATGGCCCCAGGAGACAGGCACAGTGCAGCAGAAGTCCAGTTCTGGTAAATGGCAAGACATTGCGATTTCTTATGCTTGTGCAGCAGTGACTAAGACACAGCTTTTATTCCAAACTTTTCTGACATTTGCAAGTGGTCTTTGCAATCTTGACCAAATTTCTAGGTTGTTGTGCTTTGTGCGTTAGTTTTACTTTGGAACATACTCAACCATTTAGGGCCAAATACCGG
Organism: Neomonachus schauinslandi; assembly: GCF_002201575.2. Classification (NCBI taxonomy): domain Eukaryota; kingdom Metazoa; phylum Chordata; class Mammalia; order Carnivora; family Phocidae; genus Neomonachus; species Neomonachus schauinslandi. The sequence continues at coordinate 10,506,388 of NC_058419.1, read as the reverse complement.
GAATGAGATGTGTAAGAAAATCTAGTGTTGCTGTCCCTTTTGTGTTAGTAGGAAAATATGTTGGCTATAAAATAATAGGTATGATTTCCGGAATGGATTTTAAACTGGGAAGTGCAACTGCCTACTTATATGCCAGCATTCTAATATATGTTGAAAACCAAGTCTTGTTACTTGCTAACATTTCATGTCTGCTGTCTCATGGCTATTAACTTGCCAATTCTAAAGGTATTTTTAAAATGGTTATAAAATGGTCTTAGCATAAAGGACATTACCGTCTTGTTTCCTTCCATATTAGGGGGAATTAGCATAAGTAGAAGGATCAATGATAGCCCAGTTCTGTCCCTGTTGATAGGAATCAAGCTTGTCACTTTGCTTTACACACTACCAAATTCATCCAACCCTTACATTTTAAAACATTTCTAAGATAAGCAATTACCGTGCCTAAACATTGTCGATAGTGTTCAAATAATGTTTAATGTTTGAAAATAGATATGAAATCAACGCTGTTTTTATCACGTTTTAAGGTCTTTCCAAAGAAAAATATCCATGCTTTGTTTGTTGCTGATATATGGTGTTCCCTTGAGAACACATGTGGTATACAAGTTCCAAACCATCATCTCCTCTTCGAAAGCCACTTGATCCAGAAGGATCAGTGCTCTTCCACCAGATCTATACCATAAGTGCCCAACCTCCAGCCATTGCTGTTTAGGCCTGGAAGAGCCATCTGACCCAGCAGGGCCAATCAGATTATCTTCTGATATTCAAATTTGATTAGAGAAAATTCGCATTTGGTCTGGTCTATTAAGTGGGAAGGACATGAATAAGTTGTGACTCATGCAATGTCTGTCTCTATCACATAGACCAAGTCCTTTCTAAGACCTCCGCCATTGTGTTTTGCTCTTAGTTTCCATGAAACTGCTCTGACTCCTTCTGCAGCAGATTATAGCTGTTCCTATTTGTCTTTCTCTTTTGAAGAAGGAGAAAGGTGATTATAAACTATACCTAGACTGTCAGTGGAGGGTGAAAGATTTGAACTATGCACACCAGAGGGTCCTAATCTGGAAAGTAAGAAGTGACTAATACACATATTATACTGGTCCCCTCACATTTTCCTTTCTTTATTTAATTGCTTGGAATTTGTTATTTACAACTAAAATTTATAAGTAATACTCAATGACTCTTGCAAAGACATCTATTTCAATAACAAAAAATTGCAGCCAGCATAACAAGCAACTACACAATATATTAATATATTTTTTAGTTCACCAACTTTATTAATGAAGCATAATTGACACATAATGAAGTATAATTGACATATAACATTGATTAATAATTTTTAAAAGCACAAAACATCAAAAAATATCAATGCATTATGCAGCAAACTTGATGATTAGCCAACCTTTTTTTTGCTTGACCACTTCTGATCCAGGAGAGAGATTGCTTTACACTCCATTTTCAGACACCTCTGATTGGTAGAAACTTCTTTGACCCTTCCTTTTATCAAACTGCTCCGATCTCTGTAACAAAACCTTTTTGACCTGTTCTGCCCTCAGGATCTATGTAGAATCAGTATACTGCTTGTTGTCTTAATCACCCTTTCAGATATTAGAAGCCAACTGTGTGTCCCTTCCAAGTCTTTTCTCCTCTATTGTGCATATCCCATGTTACCCCCCCACTGCTGCTCGTAGCTCAGCATTTCTGAACTTTTCACTCTCTGTATATAGTCATCTACTTGTACCTAACATATCCATAAATATGGCTAAGCTTTAATATTCATCAGTTTGGGAAGGAATTCTGAAACAATGTGAAAATCCTATAGATGTTTACAGGTTAATATATAAAATCTCCACTCTATCTTAGTGCTGGTGTTTCTTTGTGGGGGATATAAGTCCGCACGTTTTTCAAATGGTTAATGGAAATGTGTAAGGTTCTGCTAAATTTTCTAACATCCATCTTAAATCCACACCACAAATGTGTATCTATATTTTCATGCATCTGCTGTCATACACCCAAACAATTCCTGTACTCATTTCACACATGAAAATTGATATGTCTTAACATTAGCTAAGCTATTTGAAAATGTGATCCTTTATGTTTACCCTCCTGGCACTGAGAAATAATGTACTGGATAATACCTTGATGAGAGGAGAACATCTAGTTGACATTTCAGTTCCTCCTAAATTATTTCCCTAACCACAGGTATTCATTATGAAAAACAGCTAGGATGGTGTAGTTCGTGTATCCTTTTTTGTCCCCCCCCCAAAGGAAATGAACAAATCAATATATCTGTGCTGCAGATGCACTTGTAGCAACAACTGCCTTTTGTTTTTTTAATGAATGATGCGAATGTCAGTTCTCATACTGATCATCCAAGGGCTTTTATTTATAGAAACCACGGTAGTTTTAATGAGGTCATGGTGTAAAATATTGCTCTTCAATCCACAGAGCAAAGATATTGTCGAGTAACACTTTTGATCCTAGAGAACTAATTAAGGGCCCATTGTTACATTTGTTTCAAAACCAGGAAATGAAAAACTTTTCAAGATGAAGCACTGTTTCCTTGTATTTATTTATTTATTTTTATTTATTTATTTTTTAAGATTTTATTTATTTATTTGACAGAGATAGCGAGAGCAGGAACACAAGCAGGGGGAGTGGGAGAGGGAGAAGCAGGCTTCCTGCCGAGCAGGGAGCCCGATGTGGGACTCCATCCCAGGACCCTGGGATCATGACCTGAGCCGAAGGCAGACGCTTAATGACTGAGCCACCCAGGCGCCCTCCTTGTATTTATTTTTGTGGCAAACAGTATTTTTGTTCTTGGAGACCTAGACAGTGAATGCTTTGAGGACAGGCACTGGACCTCATTTCTCGTCCTGTCGCTGGTAACTGGCTCCGTGCATGGTAGAGGGCAAGCACACAATCCATGTTTGCCGACAGGTGGAGGGACAAATAAGTACTTGGTCATTGCCTTTGATGGGAAGAGTAGATATTGCCCTGGATGTGGTAGGGGTTGGTGGATGTGAGAATAAGTGTTAAGATGCCCCAGAGAAACCTTCTCTGTGAGAGTGAATTGAATGCCCGGCATCTGTTAAAAAGCAAATGTCTTGGGAGCTGTCACCAGTAAAACTTTACTGGGGCTATTAAAAAGCCTGCTGAAAGCAAGTCTTTGTTGTCTCTGAAAGAATAAAAATCAGTAGAGAAGGACCAGCACAGAGCAGAAGGACCAAGGGGGATGGGGCGGAGTGGGGGGGGGGGCATGCTGTAGACAAACCTCATAAATGCTAAGTATTTGCTAAATAAAGACTCTATCCACATGATGTCAAAATCATTGCTTGGCTAATTCAATTCTAGAAAAGGTTTTATAATTTAGTTCAAATAAAGACACAAACCAGAAAATTACTAATCAAATTCAGGAGGTGGTGAATCACAGGAGAAAGAATGCAAAATCTGAGAATCAGAAGGTCCTGATTCTGATTCTGGATCTTGCACTATGCCATAACTGAGCTATTACTTTTTCCACCTTTGGCCTCTGTTTTTTCATCTCTAACAGGGCGAATAGGATTAGCTGGTTTCTAAAGACCCTGCCAGCTCTCAAATGTTCTGATTTTATATTGGCCATTGGCTGGACATGATTGACTAATCAATTGAATTGTTCCTGATGTCAGTACAGGCTAAGAGAGAAAATAGTCAAGAGGCCAGTGCTAGAATAAACGCAAAAAAAAGATCCTGAATTTCTTTTTTTTTTTTTTTTTTAGATTTTTATTTATTTATTTGACAGAGAGAGAGACAGCGAGAGCGGGAACACAAGCAGGGGGAGTGGGAGAGGGAGAAGCAGGCCTCCCACGGAGCAGGGAGCCCGATGCGGGGCTCGATCCCAGGACCCTGGGATCATGACCTGAGCCGAAGGCAGACGCTTAACGACTGAGCCACCCAGGTGCCCCAAGATCCTGAATTTCATGAAGAACTGTTTTGAGAGTGTTAAAATGTCTTAACATTGACCACTCTTAAAGTTAGAGTTTGCATACCTCCATACTTCCTTCATATATGTATCAGTGGTTCAATATCATTTTCCAGAAAGCAGTGAAAGTTGGACATGGCTCTGGATTTTTATTTGATATATTGAACAGTTGAGAAATATAATGGTCACTAGTGATCTCCTATATCAGAAATTAATAAAAGGGAACAAAGTTAAATATACTTGAGCAATAAAACACTTTTATTTATCAAACTAGTCTAAGTAAATTTAGATATTTTTGCTCTTCTGAATTGAGTATTTCTTTTCATTTTGCATCCATTTTATTTTATCAGTTTGGTAAATATGGCCTAGGAGAAAGCTGCAGGTTAGAATAAAATATTAACCCCTCCTCCACAAAATATTATAACTAGTCATGACCGTTCAATAGCAATTAACCAGTTCTTCCTTATTGAATAGATTGATTTAAGTCTCTGATTGTGAATAATGATGCCAGTGGATTTCTATTCAAGTAAAAAATTTCCTGTATTAAATTTTAACATAGTTGCTAGGATTTTTTTTATTGTTTCTTATTTTAATTTCAGTATAGATAGCAGAGTGTTACATTAGTTTTGGGTGTACAATATAGTGATTCAGTGCCTCTATACATTACTCAGTGCTCATCATGATGTGTACTCTTCATGCCCTTCACCTATTTCACCCACCCCCTCACCTGCCACCCAACACAGCTGCTAAGATTTTAAGAAAGATTTTTGTTAATCATTGCAGAGCCCAATGATGTCCACTAATACGTTTTGATTGAGTCAATTAGAAAATAAACAAGCATTGTGTGTTACTTTCAAAAGGTGCAGTTATCCATGGCATTTTGTAATTATTCTGGAAAAGGTAGTATAGGGGACTTCCAGGTAACACTGTAAAATTCTAAAACTTCTCAATTTCCCAAAATTTGGACAAGAAAAGATTACTTGGGGGTGCCTGGGTGGCTCAGTCATTAGGCGTCTGCCTTTGGCTCAGGTCATGATCCCGGGGTCCTGAGATCAAGCCCCACCTCAGGCTCCCTGCTCAGCCAGGAGCCTGCTTCTCCATCTCCCACTCCCCCTGCTTGTGTTCCCTCTCTAACTGTCTCTCTCTGTCAAATAAATAAATAAAATCTTAAAAAAAAAAAGAAAGAAAGAAAAGATTACTCAGAAGATATCCCTATCTCGTCCCTCTTTTGACTAGGATATAGGAAAAAGCAAAAAAACATGACTGCTGGGGAGAAACAGGCAAAATGGGGAAAGTGAAAGATAGTTGACAGTTGCCCTAAATTGGGCTTATGATTGGAACCCCAAAATAGCTTATGTTGAGAATATAAAATACCTCCCAGCTATGTAGAGTGAATCCTGTACTAAATATTAAACCAACAGACACAAAAATCTAAAAGAATTAAAAATCCAGGGATTCCACCCCAGGAGCATGTCAGTTTTGCCTCACTTGTATTCCTCACTCTCCCCATGTCCTCCTGGTACAGAAAAGGGGGTAAAATACCAAAGCCTAGCTCTCAAACTGGTGCTTGAAAGGACAGCAATGCAGGTCCAGATTCGACAGGAAAGAAATCAAAAAGCCTAATCCTAATACTGTAGGAGAATTCTAAATAGAGCCACTTAGGAATGAACAAGGTGAACAGAAATCATGGGACAAATAGGTCAATGGACCATAATAGGCATTCTTCTGTCAAAACAAACAAACAAAAAAAGGTGGAGCTAGCATGTGGAAACCAAAGCTTTCAATCTAGATGAAAACAATCTAAGGAATGAAAGAAAATTTCTCACAAGCATTTTGCATTTTAAAACAATTTCATGAGAACCTGAATCCAGGAAGAGAACAGCTCAAATACTGGAATAGCAGAATAGGCAACCCATCTTTGCAAAGGCCTGAGATAATGTCCATGAACGTGGGTGACAAAAAGAAAGCGATCAGCATGCTAAGAAAGGAGCCAATAGATACAGAGGGCAGAGACGGTATGTACAAATTACATGGAAATATATTTCAAAGAGTTCAGGATGGAAGAAAATCATCAATTTAACAGAATAAACTGGGGAGCTCAGAAATGGGCCCAAATCCATGTGAAGGTTGCTTATATTTAAGGATGGCTTGAAACGTAAGTGGGGAAAAGAATGATTATGTAATAGATATGATAGATAATGTATAAGAGATATGCTCTGGATCTGTTTGTGAAAATGCAAATGTGGGCCTCTACTCCATTCCTTATTCCAGATACATTCTAGCTGCAGAAAACCTTTAGAAAATGAAACCATAAAACATTAGCCTACAGATACTTAAGTCATAGCTCGTGCTCCTATAAGTGAACAGCAAACTGGCACTGAAAATTAGCAGAAAAATATATTTCAAGAGAAGTTATCTGAAATAAGAAAAATCATTCATTCAAAAGTGTTCATTCAATAACTATTAAGTACCTACAATATGCCAGGCCCCATTCTAGAGGCTGGGGAATCATAACGATAGCTAGTAGGTCAAAGGCTCCTGGATTCATGACGCTTACCTTCTCCTAAGGGAAACAGTGAATAAACAAGTAAACATATAAAAAGTATAATGTCTTATCTGTAGACTAAAATACACAGACTGTTGTATAAAATTTTCATACAAGATGCTTAAAGATTTATCCTAGTTCAGTTATTGGATTTCTAGAATAAAAAAAAATAATTTTATAGGTATCCAGGCCAGAAAAGCAAATCACCTATGAAATGAATAAATCCGATTGCCTACTGTGTTTTCCAAAGATCATGAAAACATACTTCTAAGTTCCCAAGGGAAAGAAGATGAGACTCAAGAATATTATATCAAAAAAGATATCATTCAAATACAGGGATAGCAAGCAGACATTCTCAAAAGTCGAAAGAACTAAAAAAACAAACAAACAAACAAAAAAACCCCTCAGAATCCAAAAGCTCTTCTTTAAAACAAGCAAGCAAATAAAATTTTTGTTTCATGAAGAAATCTGTAGCTAATTAGGAGATGGTTCAAAATAAGGACCTTAGAAATGGAGAAGGGGATGGGGATGGGGGGAGGGTCAGTTAGATTTGAGTCCACTGAAACCTAGAACTAATAACAAAACAAATGTGGAAATGATTATCATGAAATAAGATGTACATATTAGAAAACTTGGCAATGTAAAATTAATAACATAATTCACAAAAACTGGGAGGTGGGGAGCCAAGGAGATGGGAAAAAATGTAAGAGAGCTAATGCCCTCATCTTTTGCAGTGAACAATCAATGAATACTGTACAAAAAGGAAACATTTAATTAAAACTAATAATGACTCCAATTTCTTCGTAGGGTTATGATCTATTTTATCACTCTTAGAGGGATATTTTAAGAAATACTATCTCTTGTAGTAAAGAAGCATGTATCTGAAGTAAAACATTTTCTTCTGTTTTCCTTTTGAGTTCAAGTAAAATTATACTTATAAAATGAAATGCAATTACATTTTATATATATACTATAGAATTTTCTTTTTCTTTTTTTTAAGATTTTATTTATTTATTTAACAGAGAGAGAGGCAGGGAGAAAGGGATCACAAGCAGTGGGGAGCTAGAGAGGGAGAAGCAGGCTCCCCACTGAGCAGGTGGGGCTGGATCCCAGGATGCTCGATCCCAGGGCCCTGGGATCATGACCTGAGCCGAAGGCAGACACTTAATGACTGAGCCACCCACTATAAAATTTTCTTAGTCCATGTATTGGTATCTTGCTATAGATGTGTAGAAAGATGTTTGGAATAATAAATTTCTACTTGCCAATGTCAGTTCTTTTGTTCGGTGGGATTTAGAGAGTTGTTTGTTTTTTGTTTTTTGTTTTTTGGTAGAAAATAAAAGCATCTGTGCTTTTCATTCTTAATGGTGTTACTATGCCACATTTACAGAAATATTAAATTGATTTTTCTTAGAAACAGTAGTGTGCCGGGGCACCTGGGTGACTCCGTCGGTTGAGTGACTAACTCTTGGTTTCAGCTCAGGTCGTGATCTCATGGGTCGTGGGATAGAGCCCCAAGTTGGGCTCAGTGGGGAGTCTGCTTGGAGAGTGTCTCCCTCTGCCCTTCCCCCTCCTCAAATAAATAAATCAATCTTGTTTAAAAATATGTTCAAAAAAGCCCGCAGTGTGCAATAAACATAAGCATATAGTCTTCTAGTTGAAGGACATTGAATGGAAGTCAGGACACCCAGTTTTGCAACAAACATAAGCATATAGTCTTCTAGTTGAAGGACATTGAATGGAAGTCAGGACACCCAGTTTAAGTTTAGATCTTCCTCTACTGAGCAGTGTGACCTTAGGCAATGCAACTGAACTTTATAGAAATGAGTTTTCACATTTATAAAGTGGTTCCTTCTAGCTCTAACATTACAATAATTCCATATAATTTGCCAGTACCTTTTTAGCCTGAGTTCTTCCAGAAAAAAAAAAAAAAGAGTATGAGAGGAAGGCTTTCATGCAGACAGTTTATTTGGAGAAAGAGGGAAAAAGAATGGGCATTCAATGAGGGTTAAACGGGAAAAGAGGGAAAAATAATGCATGCATATGACATTGAGCTTGTTATGCTTGTGAGTAAGTGTAGCTTCATCCCACCAGGGATGGGGATTCTATCCTTGCACCAGCCAAGTGCTACCCCACAGGTAAGACTGGCATATAAACTATAGGACCCCCACTTAAATTTCAATTTCAGATAAACAACTGTTTTTTCATATAAGTATGTCCCAAATATTATATGGAACATACTTATCCTAAATAGTTATTCCTGGTTTATCAGAAATTCAGATTTAACTGGGCCTCATGTATTTCTGTCTGTGAAATGTAGCAGCTCTCCCCATGAGATGTTAACCCTCTCATATTTCCCATTACGCATGTGTGGGGGCAGATGTCTTGTGCTGCAGCATCGGAGATACTCCACTGCAGGAAGCAAGAGGCTCACGGTACAGGGGCAGGTGCTGCTGAGCTGAGATGCTGTCAGATTACATATACCTGTACAAGGTGACTGCCTTAGCAGCCTTGGACAGCTGGGTGAAGAAGTGACATCAGACACGAAGACGTATCTTTGGGGATTAGGCAAAATAACCAATAGGGATGTGTTTCATCATCTGTATCATAAAACAAAATATGAGATGATATTATCATTCTCCTCTTCCCCATCCTCATCATTATCGTTGCCTTGCTTTAAAATTTGGTTGTCTTAAACATATAAAGAACTTATAAAACTTAACACCAGAAAATGAGTAATCCAATTAAAAACTGAGCAGAGGACCTGAACAGACATCTCTCCAAAGAAGACATCCAGATGGCCACCAGACACATGAAAAGATGCTCAACATCACTGATCATCAGGGAAGCGCAAATCAAAACCACAATGAAGAATCACCTCACAGCTGTCAGAACGGCTAAAATCAACAACACAAGAAACAACAGGTGTTGGTGAAGGTGTAGAAAAAAAGGAACCCACCTGCAGTGTTGGTGGGAATGCAAACTGATGTGGAAAACAGTATGGAGTACAATCTAGTAATCGCACTACTGGGTATTTACCCACAAAATACAAAAACACTAATTCGAGGGGACACATGCACCCCTATGATTATAGAAGCATTATTTATAACCAAATTATGGAAGCAGCCCAAGAATCCATTAACAGATGAATGGATAAAGAAGAGGTGGTATATTTATACAGTGGAATATTATTCAGCCATAAAAAGAATGCAGTCTTGCCATTTGCAATGATATGGATGGAGCTAGAGGGTATAATGCTAAGCGAAATAAGCCAGTCAGAGAAAGTCACATACAACACAACTTCACTCATAGGTGGAATTTAAGAAACAAAACAAATGAGAAAAGGGAAAAAAAGAGAGAGAGACAAACCAAGAAACAGACTCTTAATTCTAGAGAACCATATGATGGTTACCAGAGGGGAGGAGGTGGGAGGACGGGTAAAATAGGTGGTGGGGATTAAGGAGTGCACTCGTGATGAGCACTGGATGATGTATGGAAGCGTTGAGTCACTATATTGAACACCTGAAACTAATATTACAATGTATGCTAACTATACTGGAATTAAAATAATAAAATAAAAATAAAATTTGGTTGTCTTTCTGGGACAAGACAAATTGCAGGCTATCTATAAATAATTGTAAACTAATTGGATTAAGAAAAATTAACAAAATTATCTACTCTGAGATAGGTGCTCTCAGAGTATTTGCCTATTCAAAATCTTTTTTCAGGTCCAATTGGTTTGGCTGGTCTAAATTGATTTGCTCTGAGAAAGCATGCTATTTTTCTGCTTACCAGGAAATTATTTTATCATACTTTTTACTTAGAATGGTGAGCTTGTGTGAAGAGGCTTCACGGTGTGCCTAGGACACAGGAGTGTCTCGGTAAATAGTAAAGTCTCTTCCTTTGTTGTCTCTCCAGCCTCCAATGAGCACTCTTTCCATTCAGTCTTGAAGAAAACGAATTATTATCCTTTTCCTAGAAATATACAACCATCAATATACAGTTAATTTTCAGGATGACCCCCCCATATTCTTTCTCTCTCTTTTTTTTTTATTAGGGAGAGAGGGAGAAGGAGAGAGAGAATCTTAATATCACGACCCTGAGATCATGACCTGAGCCAAAATCAAGAGTCGGATGCTTAACTGACTGAGCCACCCAGGCACCCCCCCCCCCATATTATTTCTGAATTGACTAGATTCTTCTTTTGCATCCATTATTTTCTCAAACTATATGGCTTATAGACTCCTATAGAACACCTTTACTCTCTGGCCTTGGAGGTCATTCTGCCAGGAAAACTGTCATTCCCTTGATTTTTTTTCCTTGCAAGGTTCATACATATAGCTCTTTTAGGGACTTTCTCCCTCACCCCAATCATCCAGTACTTTATCTCTTCTACAGAAGTGTGGCTTTTTATCATCATGATCTGAAAACCCTCCCTTATCTGCTATTTACAAATGCTTATGCTGTGTTTTGGCATATAAGGGACCTTGGGTAGTAAAAACACATCTTTTTTTTTTTTATAAACTTTTTTTTTTTTTAAGATTTTATTTATTTATTTGACAGAGACACAGCGAGAGAGGGAACACAAGCAGGGGAGTGGGAGAGGGAGAAGCAGGCTCCCCGCAGAGCAGGGAGCCCGATGCGGGACTCGATCCCAGGACCCTGGGATCATGACCTGAGCTGAAAGCAGTCGCTTAACCAACTGAGCCACCCAGGCGCCCAAAAACACATCTTTTTTTAAGATCAGGAACTTATTTTTGGTAGTCAAGCTGAAGCAACTATAAATTCATTATGTGTATTTAAAATGCAGATCTAATTTCGTAGATTACCTAGAAAATATTCACTGTAGAAGATAAAAAATTCCAATTATTACAGAGCATCTGCCCTGAGCCAATAGACTTTGCAACATACATATCACCAGTAAAATGTCTTTTATAGACACTGTTACATATTTCCACATTGATTGTTATTTAATCATCAATGAATTATGCCCCCCAAAGTAATTTGTTTTAGTGAGAGATTGTTGGCCTTTGATGCAATAATTATGCCATTTCATCATAAGGAATCTATTTGATACAATTTTTAAGCTAGTATGTCCATTAATTATGTCAGCTTATTACCATATCCTATCAGCTTGGTTTCAGCAATGAAATTAGAGTGTATTTTGTGACTAGATGGGTGTAAGACTACAAGAGCAGGCCCACATGTAACCATATTCCACACTGCTTACCATCCTGCAATTCATTAATGCCCATTAATGCATGGGTATTTTGGAAATGAATGGACCGGTATTGTGTGATGGCACATTTTATAAATCACTGCAGTCTAAACTAAATGAGCACTTTAAAACAACTCAATTGATATTTGGCTTCCGAATCTGTAATGCCACCTTAGTCTCTGGCCAAGGAACACAGCATGCTGAGATAGGGCTGCTCTCTTGGCGATGCCCATGTTAACATGACTAAGGTGGCATTACAGACCAAGCTGATAGGATGTGGGCTGGAGTCCTTAGTTCAAGAGAGAAAAGCATGGCGGACTCGCAAGCAGCCTCTGACCAGTGCACGTCTGACATGGCCGTGCTTTTCCTTTCTTCGTTCATTCCTTTCACGTTCTTTTCTTTCCTCTCCCTGTGGCTGCCTTGGAAACTCGCAGCTATCAATATTCTTAATACATCTGAAATTTACATGCCATCCTTTAGCTTTTTAACACTTAGCACCACAGCATGAACATATGTTCATATGCTTAAATATTCCCTCAAAGCAAGAATTTGAATAGTTGTCTAGTATTCCATCATATAGAGGCCATATGTTATTTTTTTATTTTCTTGGGACCAACTCCTAAGAGCGCTATGTCGGGTTCTTAGAGCTTTCGGTATACTTTGACAAATTGTCCCTCAGAAGCATTTCACTAAATTATATCTAAACCAAAAGGCTTTGAAATTGTGAACTTTCTTTAGTCCCATTAACTGAAATAATGTTTTAAAAAGCTAGGAGTTCTAGAAGAAAAGCAGCCTCCTTCACAAGGCTAAAGTATTACACCATTTCATCTATTCCCAAAACTTTCCAAAGAGACATCATTGAAATCATCTTAGCCCTGGCTTCTAGGCCCAATCCTTCTACTGAAGCTGTGAAGCCACATTCAGCACCTCTGAAAAATCACAGCAAATGCTGTCCTATGATATTAGCTGATAGGACAGAAAGATGTTCTCTGGGATCTTTCCCTTCTTTTACCAGCTTATCCTGATGGACCTGAGCGGGGAGCCTGATAGAACTGTGCTGGGAATGGCTATACCACACAGAGTGTGAGCAGTATTCATTTCTTGCTCTTAGAAACATAGACTTAATACTTACCCTGTGCTAGGGGATGGGGATATAACTATGGGTCACAGTTCTTATATGGAGTTCCCCTTAAAGAATTCATGCTCCAGTGAAGAAGGCAGCCGTGTAGACCAGCCATAGCAAGTAACTAAGAGAACCTATATTTAAATGCTCTGGGGACTCCAGGGATGGAATTGATGTTGGGGGAGGTCATTGAGAGGATGTGACCACCGAAGACCTGCAAACTGGACCCCAGCAATCAGAGGCTTCTCACCCACTCCTCTGTCCTGGGAATGTGCATTACACTTGCCTTTCCCATTCCCAGAAGCTACCCCTAGGACATAGCCTTGAGATAGTGATGTGTTGAGACCATCGGGATGGTATACATAACAGAACCCGGTTAAGGAGTCTCTACCAACTTTTAAGATTTTGCAGGCAGGTACAGAGATGGATTCGTTTTGTGTTCAACCAAGTCAAGCCTTGTATGTAGGTTTTTTTGCTTATTAAAACTGCCACCTACCAATCTGGAGTGACTGCCTCTTTCTTCAGTCTCCCCCTGCCCTCCACGTAAGGGGGTCAGCTGCAGACTTCCCACAGGAAGCTCCCGAAGGAGATTTTGAACTAACAGTTGAGGAGGCTCATTTCTAGCATTCAATGCTACATTGTTCTTTTGTATTTAAACTCCCTTTATGTGAAAAATAAAAAAATTTACTATAACCAGCTCTTTATCTGCAACTTTTTTTTAAGCCTGGCTTCTCTTCCTCTTTCAAGTCTATCAAATTATGAATGAACCTGTCATGACTAGTTTGACTCCTTCCAGAGCCATTGACAAAAGTGCCCTACCCTAGTCTGTGCCAAAGTACCCATTTACTGTTAAGAGTTGCCATTAATACTACACATCTTCTGCCTTGATGAATAATTTATGATAGAATTTAGTGTCCATTTTAAAGGTAAGGAGCTTATTCCACTGGGACCGAATTAGTGTGCTTGAGTTCTATCAGATCAATATATCAATAAAATCAGTCAATCATGCTGGCCAAAGAGAAATCTCTGTACTTATATCTTTTCATTCTGCTTTTAGCTTTCACAAACAATAAATATACAGTAGTAAAGAATTTAAGCACTCAGTTGAACTTTCAATCATTCATTTATCAAATATGTATCAACTACTATGTGTCAGGCAGTGTTTTAGTCACTAGGGAGCCCACATTGTAGAAGACAGACAAGGGACTTCCTTTCCTGGAGTTTAGATTCCATTTCGGAGACATATATGACCAGCAAATTGAAAGACTAAGTAGACAAGCAGGCAATCATATATAAAAATAGAATTTTGACCCATAACATGTACCAACTTGCCTAGGCAATCAGCTTCTTACCTACAATGAACAGCCCAGAAAGCCAGCCTGCTGTCAGACTTGTAGGAGGTCAGACTGCTGTCTCTAATAATTGGCCCCAAATGGCCAGGACTTGACTAATAACTGGCAACTTCCCTAATTTTGCCCCCACTTCCAACTAAGGACCAACCAGAAAATAAACAAAGATGCACCCATCACCAGTCACATAGGATGCCTGGCTTTAGGTGACTATCCAGCAGCTTCCCCATGCCAACAGACTCCAATCTGGTCATACCTAAAGCCTTTGGATTTTTCCATTATAAAGCTTTTCCATTTCTCTCTCTGCCTTTGAGTCTCTGCCAAACACAAGGGATGGTAGCTGACATCTTTGCTATAGAAAACTCTAAATAAATAGTCTTTCCTTTTCTTATTTGGTTGGTCTTCATTTATTTCCTCAAAACAAATAAGTGATCAGGATGATTCCATAATGATAACTCCTTTGAAGAAAACACATTTGGATGATGTCATAAAGTAATGGGGGGTCAGGGAATGATTCCTTGAGATGGGATTTGAGCTGATCTGAATGTCAATAATGAAAGAACTGTGTGAAGATCTGATTCAGAAACTTCCCAGCAGAGGTAATAGCATATTCAAAGCCCACAAAGCAGGAACAAGTTGGCATGCTTAAGAAACCAGAAGAGGGTCAGTGTTGCCATAACCTGCTGAATGAGGAAAACAGAAGAGATGAAGTCAGAAAACCATAAGAGACTCTAAATCATAGAAAACAAACTGAGGGTTGCTGGAGGGGAGAGGGGTAGGGGGTTGGGGTCACTGGGTGATGGGCATTAAGGAGGCAACGTCATAAAATGAGCACTGGGTGTTATATGCAACTCTACCTCTAAAACTAATAATATACTATATGTTAGTTAATTGAATTTAAATAAAATTAACGAGAGAGAGATGAAGTCAGAGACGTATTTGGGAACCAGGTCATAGAATGGGCCTGTAGACAGGCCCCTTAATGACTTTGGGTTTTCTTGTGAGAACTGTGGAAAATCACTCCAGGGTTATACGCATGGGAAGAATATGATATGATTTGTATTTGTAAAACATAATTAAAGCTGTGTGTAGAGGGAGACCATTTGGGAGGCGTTCACAATAATTCAGGAGAGAAATGATGGTGGTGGCTCAGACTAGTGTGGTAGCTATTAGAAATGGAAAAAACTGGGGTGCCTGGGTGGCTCAGTGTGTTAAGCGTCTGCCTTCGGCTTAGGTCATGATCCCAGGGTCCTGGGATCGAGCCCCACATCGGGCTCCCTGCTCCACTCTCCCTGCTTGTGCTCTCTCTCTGTGTGTCAAATAAATAAATAAAATCTTTGAAAAAAGAAAAAGAAATGGTGAAAACTGGTCAGGTTTAGGATATATTTCAAAGGTAGAGCTAACAGACACAAACATCTAACATACTGGATGACCAGGGTGAAGAAGAAACATGAGTCAAGACTGAGTTCTAGCTTTTTTTGTGCATTTTGTTTGTTTGTTTGGCTCAATCTACTGGATGGATGATGAGACACCATTTACAGAGATACGTAAGACTGGGTCTGAAGTAGGCTTCAGCCATAGTGAGTAGAGTGGCAGGATCAGTGGCAGGATCACTTTTAATGTGGTCATATTAAGTTTAAGATACAATTAGATATCCACGTTGGAAGTTCATTATAATCGTTTAGAACTCAGTGAATGTCTCAGGACTGGAAAAGGCGGGTTCTGCCATCTAGTGGCTGTGTGACTTTGGGCAAGTTATTTCACCTCTCTGCCCCTCTGTTTCTTTATTGTTAAAAAAAGAGATAACAGGGGACATCTGGGTGGCTCAGTCGGTTAAGCAGCTGCCTTCGGCGCAGA
Source organism: Neomonachus schauinslandi (assembly GCF_002201575.2). NCBI lineage: Eukaryota > Metazoa > Chordata > Mammalia > Carnivora > Phocidae > Neomonachus > Neomonachus schauinslandi. Next base: position 10,490,338 of record NC_058419.1, on the reverse strand, counting down.
TCATGACCCCAGGGTCCTGGGATTGAGTCCCACATTGGGCTCCTTGCTCAGCTGGGAGCCTGCTTCTCCCTCTACCCCTCCCCCTCCTTGTACTTGTGCTTGTTGTCTCTCTCTCTCTCTCAAAAATAAATAAATAAAATCTTTAAAAAAAAAAAGGAGATAACAGGAGGACCAGTTTATCAGGAGATTGTAGGGGTTATCTGTTGAGCTTCACAATTGCTTTCTTCAGTTTAGTTTAGGAATTACTGGAATCATTTCCTGGATCTTCTACAAATGTTAAGTGTAATTCCTAGAATTTAATGATATTGTGATTTTATCTTTTTCTGTCTTTTTGTGAGATGTTAGAAAAGCTGCATCATGGGCTGCTAAACAGACACCATTTTAAAACTGAAGCCCTTGATATTCTTTTCAAATCATGAAAATATCAACCTCTCTCCAAGGGCGGTGTTACACTAGAAATTGACCAATCAGCTAATAACATTGATCTAAAATTTCTTGCTGACCCTGACATTTTACAGTGAGATCTGTGTCCTTTTGACCCCTTAATTCTAGGACTATGAATTCTGGGAGCCTTGGAGACTTCCAAAGCCCAGGGACATGTAAGGGTAAAATGCTTATCCAATCTTGGGAGATATGTTATTTAGATAATCATGCTGTATCTGTTTGTCAGGGAGTATCTATTTGATTGATTTCCCTAGGGACTAGTTGAAGGGAGATAAAAATTTCAGCAGACAACCTGTCCAAAATGGAAGGATCTGGTATAGTTATTTCCTTTTGAATATGGTAAAATTTTTATTAAAACATTCCCATTAGTATTAATAGAATATAATATGGATTATTTGGTAATAATAGATAACATGCCCTGACAATTAGTATTTTCCAGGCACTATGCTAAAGCAGTTTACATGCCTTTTCTCACTTAATCCAACTCTTTGAGATAGACAGTATTATAATGCCCATTTTACATGAGGAAATTGAAGCTTTGGAACATTCAGTGACTAGTCCAAGGTCGCTGGGCTGGTTAGTGGTGGGGTCATGATTTAAACCCTGCTATTGCCTTGGTATTGCTCAGACACAGCTGCCAACCTCCCTCATTTTTTTTTTTAATTTTATTTATTTATTTTTGAGAGAAGGAGAGAGCACATGAGTTGGAGGAAGGAGCAGAAGGTGAAGCAGACTTCCTGCTGAGCAGGGAGCCCGATGCGGGGCTCGATCCCAGGACCCTGGGATCATGACCTGAGCCGAAGGCAGGCAGACTCTTAACTGACTGAGGCACCCAGGCGCCCCCCCCCTTTTTTTTTCCCACTTACCTCTTGCTCCCAGCCAGTCACTAATGCTATGCTAAATTCTTTTCAGGTCTTGACCGCATTTACAAACAATGGGAGGAGAAAGCTGGGCATGCGTGATTTCCTGGCTTCTTTTTCAAAGAAAGGAATTGATGACCATCTGTACTGTAAAGATTCAGGATTCAAATGCTGGTCTCCTGACTCCCAGTGCAATGTCCTTTCTATTACAACATCCCACCTTCAAGAAGTTTACAAATTAGGGTTTCGTGCATTCATAAAAGAGGCTATTTGGCTTTTGTTGGCTGGCTTGGGAGCCCATCCTTCATCTGGAACATTCTTTCTATGGCAACTTACATTTTGCAGTCATAAACCAACTCTTGGAAAACAATGGGATGCTGCCTGTGTGATGAAGAAGCACATCTCTCACACATACCTATTGATGCCCCCTTGTGTACACATACATCCAAAGACTTGGATCCTCTAGCTTTGTAGTCACTAGTCACTGCTTTCGAAATATGGACTGTTTTTTTGTTTTGTTTTGTTTTTGCTTCATTCAATTTCTTTTCGAAGTATAAATTAAATTTGAGGACCACGAATTGTGGAGTCAAGATATATAAAGAGTAAGGTTGGCAGCTGGGCTCTAGTTTTCCTTGCTGCAAATCCGTTCCCTGTTCTCTGAGCCAGGGAAGTCATGCTCATCACTTTGAGCATTTTGATCAGGACCCTCATCTGTTGCAAACAGCTCAAGATTATGTGTTTGTAATTCCCCTTTTAAGTGAATGTCATCCTGTTCACATGGTTGCTTTGACCATTTCTTAACGGTTTTTAGTAAGTTTCCAGCTGAGGCCCTTTCACTGAAGGGATGGAGGCCTTCCTGAATGTTCTTCCAATAGTTTACCTCTGCCTGGACAGCCTGTCAGTTCTTGTGGTGACATCTCTATTTCACATCTTTCCTTTCATTTCCTCTTAGGAAACATTTTGAGACAAGGGTGTGGCAGACGTCACTTTTAGACTTCAAGGTGGACAAATAAAGTTGTGTTGAAAATAAATGAAAAGTATGCAAGAAATTTCTCCACTAAGTCCCTTAGCAGGGTAATGCTCACATTTGTGGCTTTCAAGCCTCAACAATGTAATTAATTCCTTTAGAAGGACTTCCCTCAACTTTTAAGCCCCTGCGGGCCTTCTTTATGCTTTCATGCTTCTCTGTCCCCCATGGAGCCCAGCCTCAATCATGACAATTAGCACTTTATTACTGTAGCTCAGTCTTTGCTTAATTCTTTGAAACTGTAACTAACAGACCATCCATTTGACTGCCAAACTGTTTTTCATGCTCTCTCCTTTTATGTATTATGACATCTTTCAAACATATTACAAATAGGAATAATAGACAACACTTATCTAATGCTCTGTGTCAGAAACTTGTAAGTTCTTTCCACGAATCAATGTGTCTCATCAACTCTCTTACCAGTAGACACGTTGCTTTGGATTTTCCCCATTTGAAACAGTATTGCAACAGAGAGCCAACTCCATGTCTCCTTGGTCATGTGTGCAAGAATTTCTCTATGATCTCTACCTAGAAATGGAATTGCTGGGTCATCCTCTATGCTAGATACTGCCAATTATTTTCCGGGGTGATTACACCAATTTGCAGTGACACCGACATTCTAAGGGAGTTATTTTTTATGAATCCTCAACAAAATCAGGATAACCTTTTTTTAAAAAAAATGCCAACCTTATGTGCCAATTCTCCTGTTTTCATGCAGGCATAGAACCCCGTCCCTGGCACCCAGCACCTAGAGCCTATATTTGGGACAGAAGCTGCTGTGATCATAGTAACCCTTAGTACACACTGCTCTCACTTTACTCTCTCTTTGATGTGTTTTTACTTGAATTTTGTCAAAATGATCATTCTTCTCCTTGACAATTTGTATTTTTGCATGTGTCTTATCTAAGAAATCATTCTCTGTCTTGAGGTCCTAAAGATATTCTAATATATTCTATTCTAAGAATTTCAAAGTTTTGTTTTTCCCTTTACTTCCATAACTCATGTGGAACTGGTTCTTATGCATGGTGTGAATCCAATTTTGTAGTTTTCTCATTTGAAGAACCAATTTTCGCAGCACCATTTACTGGTGCCCATCCTTCCTCTCTCTGCTGCTCTTTAGTGGCCCCCTTCTCATAGAGCGAGTGCTAATAGACATGTTCTTAGGGCTCTCTCTGTTATCCTTTCATTTGTTCGTTTGATCATTCATTTGTTCACCAAATACTAGGAAACTACTATATGGCAGCACAATTGTTGCTTGGGATATAGCACTGAACAAAATAGGCACAAATCTTTGTCTTCTTAGAGCTTACATTCTTGTACTAGGGGTGAGACAAACTCTCTAAAATATGCAAGAGAGAAGTAGATCATACAGTGTGCATTTATTTTTTCAAAGTTGTTTTTGTATTTACACATACTTCATATTCCCATATGAATTGCAGAAATAGCAAGTTTCTACAAAATAAATGCTAGATTTTTTATTGAGATTGCTTTAAGTCCATAGATCAGTTTGGGGGTAATTGACATCTTAATGATACTGAGTCATGACACAATATCTGAAAGAGAGTAGGCTGTATATATATACATATATCTGCATATGTATATATATGCACACACAATATACATACATATAAAATTATACCTGTAAATATTTGAAATACATCTGAAAATTTTATGATAGCTTAGAAAACATGAGGTCTTTTGACCCATTGCTTTTCTAGTGGACACATTTTCAATATACAATTAATATATTCATATCACCAACAGGTTCAGCTTGAAATAAGTAAATAGTATTTCATTTTTGGAACTTCTTGGAGAGATTTATAAAAATGTTACTATTTTAAAAAGAATTATGTTGAATCACTCAAATCTTTTTTGTTTTGATGAACACCTGACTACATTTCAATTGCCACGTCTAAACTTTGGCCTCGATTTTTGCTACTCTTTGCTTCATTTTAAGTACAAACCTTCTTGAGGCTTATAACATGAAAAACCTAATTAAAATGCAATAGTAACTTTTGCCAGACTGCATTTTTCTTATCTTTTAGGGAATTTGAAACATATCGGGCACACACACATCAAAAATCCATATTATGAGAAAACACACATTTGCTGTGGTGATTACTTTTTCAAAAGACAGTTTTCTGGCAGCTGTAGACACTCACACTTTTTACAGCATCCTCACAGCAATTTTGCTCTCATCAGAAATACAAATTGTCTGGGAAGAAATGAGACTGGTTATTCTGGAAGCCAACCAGAAATTACGCATAGAAAAAAATGTTTCCCCTTGTTGAAAAAAAAAAAAGAAATAACAGGCCCAAGGTGGAGTCGCTTGCCCCCAAGACAGCAAACCAAGACTTAATTGCAGTTTCAACCTCTCCCAGAAGTGGAATTTTAAACCAATCAGTCTGGAATTTTCTGGTCAGCACTAGTGAGGTAATCTGCATGATGAGACCCCCTGCTCTTCCCCTCAGGGGGGAAAGCCACTATACCCAGAACAATCCTTTCTTTTCTTTTGTTAATAGCTTCCTTGTCCCTCCCCATTTCTGCCTATAAAATCCTTCCATTTTGTACAGCTCCTTGGAGCTCCTCTCTACTTGCTAGATGGGATGCTTCCTGATTCATAAATTGTTGGATAAAGCCAATTCAATCTTTAAATTTACTCTGTTGGATTTTGTGTTTTAACACCCTCAAAGTGCATGCTAACTGTAAAGGCAAGATCTTTTTATTTAAGATTCTTCTTTTTTTTTAAGGTTTTATTTAAATTCCAGTTAGTGAACATACAGTGTAATATGACTTTCAGGTATAAATATAGTGATTCAACACTTCCGTACATCATCAGTGCTCATCACAAGTGCCCTCCTTTAAGATTTTTCTTAAAAGCCAATGATGTACCTAATAGAAAACAATCCATATTATTCTTTCATTTGACATATTTTAACTGAGTCCTCACTATGTGGCAGGTACTGTGCTAAACACTGGGGACATCTTAGTACATAAATCACAATCCCTGTTTTCACAGGCTTTACAGGATCTAGTAAGGAATGTCAGATGGATAAATGATAAAAGACAAGTCAATTGTGATTGAATATGGGAAGCCCTGGAGACCAGTGAAGAGAAAAACCACTGCAAATTTAGGAAATCAGAGATTTCCTATAGAAGGTGACAGCTGATCTGAGATCTGAAAGATGGGAAGGTGCTGGAAGTCAAAGAATATTAGAGACAGGAAGTGAAAATGTTTCAGGCATAGTGAACAGCATGTCCAATGTCCTGAAAGTGTATAACATCAAACATGCTTAGGGAAATGCAAATGTTAGCCTATAGAAGAGCATGTATATTGTGATTGGAAAATGATGGGGCATGACGTTGAAAAGTGTCCAGATCTAAATCATGGATGGCTCTTTATGCCAATGAAGGAGTTTGGGTTTTTTTATACAGGCAATGGGGAACATAGTGTGATTTTCAGAAGGGAAGTGACTTGTTGAGAAATTGTAGAGAGATCATGTCGGAAGCTCTTTGGTAGATGAGTTGTAGTGGAACATGAATGACATAAAGTCTTTTAAGGGCTGAATAGAAATGATGTTGGCTGGGGCGCCTGGGTGGCTCAGTTGGTTAAGCGACTGCCTTCAGCTCAGGTCATGATCCTGGAGTCCCTGGATCGAGTCCCGCATCGGGCTCCCTGCTTGGCAGGGAGTCTGCTTCTCCCTCTGACCCTCCCCCCTCTCATGTGCTCTCTCTCATTCTCTCTCTCTCAAATAAATAAATAAAATCTTTAAAAAAAAAAGAAATGATGTTGGCTGAATAGACAAAAGCATACTAAGAGTGGAGAATATGGGGTATATTCAAGATATATTAAGTTCAAAGGATATATCTATATGTTAGATGTTGGAAGTGAGAAGAAGAGAGTATCTCTGATGAAGTCCAGATTTTTCACATGGGTTACTGGATACGTAGTCTTTCCATTCACCAGTTTTGAGAACACAGGAGCAAGACCAGTTTTATAATGAAGAGATGATGAGCTTGGTTTTAGGCACTTTGAGTTTAAGGTGCATGAGACATTCAAATGGAAATAAGTTAACTCCGTAAGTGTTCAGGAGTCTTGAGGTTAAGGCAGGGAGCTGGACTGCACACAAACATTTGAGAGGAACCATAATGTTTTTGGTAACCAAAGCTATTGAAGGGTGTGGCATCATTTAGGCACTATGTAGAAAGAGAATAAACAGAAGAGAGTCCCAGAGTGAGACCTAAAACAACTCCAGCATTAATGTCCAGCATTTAAGGAATATATAAAGGAAGGAGAAGAATTCACTTGAAAAGAAAGAAAGATAAAGAAGTCTTATTTATTTTCTGCCCCAGTCTCTCTCTTTTCCTTCCTTTCCTTCCCAAAGATAGCCAAGATCATGATTTATCCATGTAGGATGTTCTTGTGTTGGGTGTTTTAGTTTTTCCACTTACAGAAATGGTATCGAACAATTTCTCTTTCTGAAATTTGCCTTTTTGTGCATCATTGTTTTTACCATTGGTTTTTGTTAATACATACAGACCTCATTCATTCATTTTAATTGTACAAACACATGACAGTTGAATTATCCATTCTCTTATCAATGGTTTCCATTTTTTTGCTAACACAAACCAGACTGCAATAACTTATCTTTGTACCATCTCCTTCATCTCCTGTTGTGCATATGAGTTGTATAAGAGTTTGGTTTCTTTGGAGTATATAATTAGATGTGGAGTCCTTGAATCACAGAGCATATGTACTTTAAATGTTACTAGCTCCTGGAAATTATTTTCCAAATGGTCTTCACCAATTTACATTCCTAACATCATCATTTGACAGTGACCGTTTTTAAACACCTTCCAAAAATTACTGGAGTCCAATATTAATGTTAGCTGATCTAATGAGTATAAAAGCTTCTCATTTTTATTTTTTACTTCACATTTACTTAATTATTAGAACACTGATATTTTATATATTAAGTGATTTTTATTTCTTCTATTTTCAGTTGTTTATATCTGTGGTCGATTTATATTGTTTGTCCTTTTTTTGATTCGTATGTATTCTTCATATACTTGAAATACTAATAATTTGGTGACATATTACAAATACCTCCCACTCTGTGGTCATCTTTAATTTCATTTATGGTATATTTTTGGGGGGTGGTCTTGTTTTAAGAAGTTCTTTATTATTCTAAGGACATAAATATATGTTATATATGCTCACTTATTTGTTCAAAATCTTGTTTTCTTCCTGTGTGGTCTTTTACCTCTCTATGATTTATTCTTTGCATGAGGGGTGAAAAAAATTTTTTCCAATGCGGAAAACCAGTTGTTTTTCCACCAAGTGCACAAATATGTCTGGATCTGGTTCTGGGCTTTCTCTTCTGTTCTATTTATCTATTTTATCTACTATTGGTTTCACAGTCTTACTTATTGTAGTTATATGATAAGTCTGGATGGATGGTACGAGAAGTCTCTCATCTTCGTTCCTCCCCCATCTCAGAAATGCCTTCAATGGCCTTTATATTATGAGTGACATCAGTTTCTCAAGGAATGCGATGTGGTTCATCCCTAAAACTCACAGGATATTGCCAAGGCCTTTCACTGATAACCTAAAATAGAAGAATTTTCGTAGTAGATAAAATAGTACGTTACCTACAGTTTCAAAGCAAACCTCGCTCACATGATGTTGATAATGATAGCTGATATCAAGGAGACACTTATTCTGTGCCAGGCCCTTTGATAAGAGCCTCACATACAACATCACCTTTAACTTTCACAATAATCCTGTCAGATACTCTTCTCCTATTTTGCAGATTCTTTGAGTCAACTCTAGTCACCTGTAGTCAGTGGTAGAAATGCTTAGACGCTCCGTCTAACAGCCTCTGAAGTTACTGAACATACAGTCCTCCATTTGTAAAATCCCAGCAGGTGGCGTGCTGCACAGTTGCTGGTATTTCAGCATGGTTAGCCTGGAAGACTTTGTGCCCACTTCTTCAACATCTCACTGTTTCATCTTCATCTTCCTGGGCCCAACCACTCTCCTCAAAGCATGCCATTTGTCACTGAAAAACAGAATTACAAAACCACTGTGTGTAGTTCAGCACAGTGGAATCAGTGCAGAGCCCCTCAAGAACACTACTTTCAAGGAGCATGACTTATTCATTTTGGTCGAGACAAAGCAGTTTATTGTGTTGTAGGCAAATCTGGTAGAATCTACAATATTGATCAAATGCCACTTGCAGATGCATGTATACATAACAAATACCACTCAGTACATCTTTTTCCTTGGTAGTGGTGCTGATCAAAAGCATTTGGACCATACCGTGTGTTTTCTGTAGAAATCCAGTCATATTGTTTTGTTTTGTTTTATTTTTGCTAGATTTTATAAGAAACATCAATAATAAATCACTTCATATTTCTGGGCCCAATTCTTAGAGGCTCATATCTAGATGCAGTTAGACTGATCATCTACTTCAAACTTCCAGATGGTCCTGTCAGTGGCTGAACTGGTATGCAAAGAATTGGCTCAAGAATAATATATATGGAAACCAAACTACACAGAACATAGATATGAAAGAAGACGTGTTTTGTGGAGAGGAGTGGGGTGTATGATGAGACTATACCAAAAAAAGGATTCACTGTAGGACTCTCAAATAGAGAGATCCTCTAGTCAAGCAGTGCTTCTAGAAGTGTGATCCCTGACTACCTGCATTATAGTGGCCGGAAGGGAGTTATAAAAAAAGATTCCTGGGTCCTTCCTCAGACTAGCTCTCCAGGTCATTCTGAGGTATGATTACATTTGAAAACCACATCTAAATCAGAGAACCACATTTAAAACAGATTAGTTTTGCAACAAAAAAGTTATTTTCAGGGACACTTTATGGAGCCTTTTTTTTTTTTCAAAGGGAGATCTGTGCAACTTTGAGAGAAACCTGAACTTCAGTGTGGAATGAATTATTCCCATGAAAAAGAGCGAGCCAGCCTTAAGTATTTCCCTGCCCATACCCTCCAAAGTATACAGTTGGCTCTGGTTATATAATTGACATTCCCTATAGCTTTAGGGATTTTTCAAAAGTTTTCTTATGATACTGTTAGAGGATCCTTTTACAGATCTTCCAGTGTTAAATAATCCGATCAAGCCTACCCTCACAAGAATTCTTGTGAACCCAGACCAAAATAGTGTTAGCAGGTAAAATGCAACATATGCACATGACCTCTGAGATCAGAGAGGTCAGAATGCAACAAAAATTTTGTCAGAGCAATCCTGTTGTGTGTATAATGAATCTAGCTTTCACTTGATTTTCAGTCTCCATATATGCTGTTAATATTGTTGTTTCCATAATCAAAATAGACTCACAGGCTAATAACAGAGTTAGGCTAAAGCATGCAGGCCCCATGTGATTTGGCCTGTGTAGTACATGTGTGCATGCGTGCATGCACGTGTATGGTGGGAGAAAGTGGTATGATCTTTGTCTAGAAAGTGAAGTAGGGATTTCCAGAGGTTCCATGTGTATCATGAATGTTCCAGTTACCTGTGGGTTAGGAAGTGGCTGCTAGTGTTCATAGGATTCTATGAGCTTTATCAAGAGTATCTGCATGCTGAGGATGGATTAGATGCAGAATCAATATCCTCTCTGAATCATCAGCATCCTAAGTGAGAACAGAGTGAGTTTACTCTGAAGCTCACGCAGCTTAAGCTTCAGAACCTCTCCCTTGGACTGGACCCTGCGAGCTCTGGGTGTGTTTGTTGTACAGCGTTCAGTCTTGCAAGAGGAATTCAAGTTGCAATCAAGAAGCATTTTCATGTAAGCACTTCTGGTAAATAGCCTAAAGAGATTTCCAAATTTTTGAGCTTCAGTGAGTTTCTCATTCTTGATAAGTAGCCATGTTCACTGTAAAGAACTTATCAAACTCAACACCCAAAACACAAAAAATGCAGTCAAGAAATGGGCAGAAGACATGAACATTTCTCCAAAGAAGACATACGAATGGCCAACAGACACATGAAAAGATTTTCAACATCACTCATCATCAGGGAAATACAAATCAAGACCACAATGAGATACCACCTCACACCTGCCAGAATGGCTAAAATTAACAACGCAGGAAATGACAGAAGTTGGGGAGGATGCTGAGAAAGGGGAACCATCTTGCACTTTTGGTGGGAATGCAGACTGGTGCAGCCACTCTGGAAAACAGTATGGAGGTTTCTCAAAAAGCTAAAAATAGAGCTACCCTACGACCCAGCAATGGCACTACTGGGTCTTTACCCCAAATATACAAATGTAGTGATCCCAAGGGGCACCTGCACCCCAATGTTTATATCAGCAATGTCCACCATAGCCAAACTATGGAAAGAGCTCAGATATCCATCGAATGGATAAAGAAGACATGAGATATATATATATATACACACACACACACACACACACAGTGGATATACACACACACACACAGTGGATATACACACACACACACACAATGGAATACTATTCAACCATCAAAAAAATGAAATCTTGCCATTTGCAACAACATGGATGGAACTAGAGGGTATTATGCTAAGCGAAATAAGTCGGTCAGAGAAAGACAAATACCATATGATTTCACTCATATGTGGAATTTAAGAAACAAAACTGATGAACAAGGGGAAGGAAAGGAAAAATAAAATTAGATAAAAACAGAGAGGGAGGCAAACCATAAGAGACTCTTAACTCTAGGAAACAAACTGAGGGTTGCTGGAGAGGTGGTGGGTAGGGGAATGGGGTAACTGGGGTGATGGACATTAAGGAGGGCACGTGATGTGATGAGCACTCACTGGGTGTTATATGAAACTGACAAAACACTAAATTCTACCCCTGAAACTAATAATACACTCTATGTTAATAAAATAAAATACATAGCCATGTTCATACCTAATTTTCTATTTGTGTTCATGTTTGTTTGTTTTCTAAAGAGAGCCACCAATTTGTAAGATTCAGACCCTACAAAACCTGGATTCCCCCTTAAAAAACAAGCTATAGTTCAAAGAGTTAATTTAAAAGACCAGAGTTTAAATACAAGATGTATCAGTTATGAGCCTTGTGGCTTTGTGCATATCATGGAATGTCTTTTTTTTTTTTAATTTTATTTGAGTATACCTGATATACAATGTGTCTCGAAACCTCACTTCCTTATCTTTAAAATGGGGATTATAATGCTACACTCAAGTCAAAGGATTGTTTGGAAGATTCTGTGAAATTTGTGTGTATAGTGTAATGACACACACACATTAGGGAGCCAACGAGTGGCCGTGATGATCACAGCATTCCCACAAAGGAAGGTTCTGGTCACACTGTAGCAATTTAATGGGAAGAGCATGACTGACACAGGAGAACCATCCATGACTTATCAAATACATGTCAAATACTTGTCAAATACATCCATGACAAATACGTGTCACAAATGAATGGGATACTGGAGAGCAGGGCATTTTGTTCAATACTAGATCCCCAGCCCCTGGCATATGGGTAGCACATATAGTAGGTGTTTAATAAATAGTGCCGAATGCTGATGAAGGGAAGCTTCTTGCACAAATTTTTTTTATAAGTTTTTTTTAAAGATTTTTTATTCATTTATTTGACAGAGAGAGAGAGCACAAGCAGGAGGAGTAGCAGGTAGAGGAAGAGGGAGAAACAAGCTCCCCGCTGAGCAATGAGCCAGATGTGGAGCTCGAACAAATTTTCTGATATACAGGGAGACTGACATACAGGGAGAAGCTATCAGAGAAACACTTCAACTGATTAGTATCACCTCCATTGGTTAGCAGTTATTTATAAATAGTATAGATTTCTTAAAAATGTATATATCTACATTTCTGTTGAAACAATGTAAACGCCTAAATAATTTTTTAAAAAGTCAAAGTTTGTTCTGAATATCAAGTGTTTAAATCCACAGACGTATCAGATGAAATTCAGATGCTTGGCAATTGCCAACACACCCTCTGTCACGTGTTTACCATGAGACTATAACCTTTGGGAAAGCAGGTCTTATTAAGTTTTGTTTTTTTACTTATTTTCATCTGTCTTGTCGTCCTTCCCCACCCCTCCACTATAACATGTGCTTAATGAGTGACTAGTCTCTTAAACCCTTAGTATGTTATTGGCAACTGACTTTCAGAATCTGAGTAAGAACAAGAAAGGAACCAACACTGATAAAATACCTACTCTGTGACGGGTACTTTACAGAGAGTTAACCTTCACAGTAGTCCTGTGAGGTAGTTTTCATAAAAGGTTAAATATTTTCCAGTTATATGAAGACTGGAGCAAAAATGAGAAATTATGTTTAATTAAAGTGAGAAATAGTCACTTGAGATGAATGGGGACAGAGTGTGTATGTGTGTGTGCATCAGTGTGTGTGCATATCTGTGCACACTTACGTTTATATGTATATGTGTGCTGTTCTCAAATGGGCTTTTGATCATGGGCCTCAATCTGATAGGTCTCAAACGTTGCAAATTGTATGATGCACAAAGAATGGGAAAGTGATATTCAAAGGTATTAGAAAACCTTCAGAGGGATGCCTGGGTGGCTCAGTTGGTTAAGCGCCCGGCTCTTGGTTTCAGCTCAGGTTATGATCTCATGGATAGTGGGATTGAGCCCCTTGTCTGGCTCCACGCTCATCGGGGAGTCTGCTTGAGTATTCTTCCTCTCCCTCTGGCCCACCCCCACTCACACTCTCTCTCTCTCCCTCTAAAATAAATAGATGATAGATAGATAGATAGATAGATAGACAGACAGACAGACAGACAGAAAACCTTCAGAGACAACAACCAGATTTAATGCTGCTTTGTGCCAATCTCAGTCTTATTAAGCAATATTGTGGTTGGACCAGGCCTTGTGGTTCTTATTATGATTGTAAGACACACTTCAGCAACAACCATCAAGAAACTTTGGAAAAATAAAGGTTTATTATGGAACCTAGAAATTATGCAGCACATTTGGGGCCACTTAGCAAGGTTGGAGGTAGAGAGAGAGTGTGGGGACGTGCAGGCCAGTGGTTGTCTTTTATTGGGGTTGAGGGGGGGTGCCCAGGGTTTCATGCATGAGTTCACCCTTTGTTGGTGAATTTAAAATACAGTGGGAATTTAAAGTATGGGAGGAGAAAAAAACAAGTGGCCCAAATGGTCAGTTACCAAAATCAACCAAGATTTCTGAAAACAAAGGAGCCTGGGTTAGGGGAGGCTGCCTGGCTCTTCATCTAGTGCTGCCTTTGACAGGGATGCCTCTGCAATCCAAGCTTAAGTCAGGCATTTGCATTCCAAAAAAAGAAATAACCCCACAACAACTGCCAAGGCTTGCACTGCAACCACTGTTGTCGTGATTGTTTGTGTCTACTGTTAATTGTCCAAAAATGGCATTTGCTTTATTAGAATCCTAAAGTAAAATGTGTGCAAACTATGAGGACACCTTGAACCTATTACTTTGCAATTGGCATCAGTCAAACACTGCCTTCTTGCCTATTTTATTGTACTTTATTTAAAGATTTTATCTGAGACAGAGAAAGAACATGAGCAGGGTGGTGGGGGAGGGGCAGAGGCAGAGGGAGAAGCAGACTCCCCGCGGAGCAGGGAGCCCCACGTGGGGCTTGATCCCAGGACCCCGGGATCATGACCTGAGCCAAAGGCAGACGCTTCACTGACTGAGCCACCCAGGCACCCCTACTTATTTGTATTCTTGCCTCAGTGATCTGGTGAGCTGTTTTTCAACTCATAAAACAGCCACTGAATGTTTCTTAACTTTCCCCAGGTCAAACAGATCGCTTTGTATAGGTGTCCCCAACCATCATCTTATCATGGGGCTGCAGGCTCTCGTGTCTGATAGGGATTTATTTCCATTGGGAGGTGATGGTAGTGATTGTTTCCCTTCTGATCATAGTTCCTAAATACTTTCATGTAGAATTATTTTGCCATATAGAGATTGGGTTGTCCTGTGCCATATCCTTTACTTTGGGTTGACCTGGGAGCCAGGATGAAACTCTTCCTGAGCTTCAAGCTCCCCAACAATATGAAGAAACTCTTAGGCTTTTTCTCCAGCTTAGACTCCTGGGATCCTGTGAGCTAAGTCGCAGGAGCCATTCCATAGAGATTAGACATGGCATGCAGTAACCCTCAATAAAAATTCACTGACTGAGAGTGGAAAATAAGTTAAGTTCCAGCTGCCAATTTTTTTCCTCAAAATCTTTGACATTCAGAAATGGCACAAATGCAAATAAGAGTAAATTAATATGTTATAAAATATATTAAACTAATATATGTGACTATAATCAAATCAGCTTTGTACTGTTGTTAAGAACGAAACAAAATGACCTCTATTTAAATGCATTTTATATTTCTATTGAAACGCATTTATACTTAAATGCATTTCATTTGAAAACTACAGCCATAGTTGAGTGGCCTTTTGATTTAGCCTCCACAATAGAACAGCTGGGCAGCTGGGGTATTTTCCTGAAGACTTGTGATCTGAAAAAAAAAACTAAAGAATGCCTAAGTGAAGCAGATGTAATGTGTTTTGTGAATTTTTATTCTACTCATGAAATATTCATGGACCCAAAGTCAACATGCCAGCAAAACACCTTGTCCATTTCTTTTGGGTGACCTCCTCCAACTGTGGCAGAGCTTCAGTACCTTGGAAACAAATTGCTCCCCTTCTCTGACAAACCCTAAGAGAATTCAGCAACTGTGAAATGCCTCTAACATCTTGTCAAGAAGACATGATGCTTTTCTTGATTAATAGGATTAAGAAGATTATGTGTTTAGAGACCTCCACTCCAGAGAAAACTGCAGAACCTAGACCAGCCAGGAGACTCTGATCAGGCTTCCTAGCAACTGGAAGTCACACAAAAGCAATAGCATGTAGAGCAAATATGAAAATATCACCCTACCTAATTCAGCTATTGAATTAGTAATGGGAGAGATGACTTTTCACAAATGGAGATTGCTGAAATTATAATACCACTTTTTGGGCAAAGGCAAGCTGTAACTTCCTGTTGCTTAGAAGGCTCAAAAGTATATTTATCCCAAGGTCATTTTGGTATTATCCTTTTGTTAATGTGTTTCTTCCCCTGGGCAAAGTGACTAAATCAAATATATACTTTTAGATCCATAGCTCCATTAAAACAAAACAACAACAACAAAAAACTGCTATGATTCTGGTCTTTAGATTCTCTTCACTCTTTTCATTTCGCAGTGCTTTGACAAACCAACAACTGTGCTGTCAAGTTTAGAATTTAAATAGACTTTCACAAAAGTCTTCACGAACACCAGCTGTAATGTCACCAACCAACTCCATCTTTATTTTCTGTCTTTAAACAGAAAGCATAGACTCAGGATGGCTCTTGCCAGCCACAGCTTGGGAGGTAGGCTGCAAGGGCGGTTCTTCCCATCTGGGAGAAGCCAAACAGAATCACAAGACAAAATGTGTGACGGAAGAAGCCTCTAGATCCCGGGAAAGTTGGAATGAAACTGCCTTGGGGAAAATCATGTTATTGTTTTTAAATTGTCCTTGTTATGCACTGCAATGTAAGCTGGGTATGACACAAAATTCAGTCACTGAGCACGAACACATACTGCCAACGAGGCCAAGCTCATACCATCACTTTTGGGAATTTGGAACATTTGTGGAAATTTCAAAAGGTAGCACTCTTTCGTTGTCCCGGTGAGGGAAGAAAGGAAGACAAGAAGCAGGGAAGAGTTTGGGAAGGTGACAAAGCAACAATCCTGTGCTAGATGAAGTTTGCGGGAAAGGATACAAAAAGATAAGACTGAAGAAAGAATTGAGGGAGGAGAGGAATGTCAGATTTGGCAGGAAAGGCAAAAGGCTTTTGGAACTATGTAAATATTTTATAACATACAGTCAGAGCTGATGGAGAAACTCAAGTAGGAAAAAAAAAGAACAAATGAACACATTTATACATTGTGAAGAGGAAAACTGAAATAAAGCATTAGACAAAGCGAAAATGATCCAGAGACTTATATACTGAGGAAAGAGAGAGACAAAAAGCATTAAAACATGTGGAGCATTTCCATTTATATTTGTAGAAATATTTTTTTTAATTTGTGCATTGTACAGAATAAGGAATTGATGGTTATGTGGAGGCATGGTCCCTGGTAAGTTTTTTTCCGTTGGATAGTCACTCTTAGCTGATTCTCAACTACCATTCCCACATCTTGGTCATGGGGCTGCAGGCTCTTGTGTCTGGTAGGGATTTATTTCCACTGGGAGGTGATGGTAAGGATTCTCTCCCTTCTGATCATAGTTCCTAAATGCTTTTGTGTAGAATTGTGCTGCCGGGTATGGTGGCCACTAGAGCATGTGGCTATTGAGCACTTGAAATGTGGCTAGTCAAAATTAAGATGAGCTGGAAGTATTCATCAGATGTTGAGGGAGTAGCATAGGAATGAGAATTTTAAATCTCTCATTAATGTTTTTCTATTGGTAATATATTGAAGTGATCACATTTTTAATATAATAAACTTGATGAAATTAATTTCACTTGTTTCATTTTCTTTTTTAATGTGACCACCAGAAAATTTAAAATTGCATAGGTGGCTCACATTTGCACCTTGCATGATAATTCTATTGGACAGCATTGATGTAAGATAAAGATGGGAATTGGACCCTGCTGCACATTGTCCTATTTCAGTTCAAGTGTTACACCCTCAGGGCAAAATATAGCATGTTCTATAGTGACATGGGTTTAACCAGGGGAATGCACATTGGAAAATGGCCATTTTCTGAAGTCAAAAGCAATCATTTGAGAAGAACTTGTGTTTATGGAAACTTCGTGATTCAAGGGTATGTTATAGGTGAATCAAAGAGGCAGGAGCTGAAAATAAACCAGCTCATTTGATTCTTTAGTAGCCGGTTTATTTTGACATCTTCATTGTGAATTTGGCCTTTCAATTTTATCTATTTTGTTCTTTCTAGCTGGAAATACCTGCTGAGTGGGGCATGGCAATAATTACTAAGCTTGGATTAAAATGTAGGATTGAGCTCTTAGGAAACTTTACATTTCAAAGCCATCCCAGTTTGCCCTAAATAATATAACCAAACAGATCTGAAGGGTTTGTTGAAAAATTGGTTCAGAAATTGGTTTATGGGCATTATCTTACTTTAGCTGTGTGCATCTGTATTCATTGATAGGATTCCCGAGTGTTGCCAGGATAAAATTGGAAGAATAACATTATTTTTATAGTGACACCCCAGTGTATCATGTACTTTTTATGTTGTGATGAGCCAAGAACCATGCTGTCAATGATAGGGAAAACCCAGAGCTTCTCTAGTTTGCACATGCAAGAAAATTGTTTCCTTGTAAAGCTGACAATACTCGTTAAAATGCCTTTGAATTCAAAGTGAGATTTTTCTAACACCGAATGCATCTTCTAACTATATCCACATTTTCAATATAATGGTGACCTTCAGGCACAAAAGTAGATAGGTGCGTAAAAAGTTGTTTTCATTCAGCTAATATTTAATTTGACTTTAGTACAGGAGGGTGCATTGTGAGAGAAAGGAAGGCTTCATGAGGATTATAATCTAATTGGAGCAATCTACTTCCTATCCGTGCAAAGATAACTATTAGTATGACTATAAATGCCAAGGGAAAAATGGGCAGTCCAGGTAAGAGACACTGCTAGAGGTCACAGGAAGGACACTTCCCTAATCAGCCAATGTGCGGTAGTAAAGAGAAAGGAATCTTGAGTCTAGATATCTGGGATTAAGTTAGGGCTCTACTGCTTCACAAATCTGAGAACATGATCTCATGTCCCTGCACCTAGGTGTCCAGGGTGGTTGGTCTTTTGAGTTCATCCTCTTATAATCGTATTCTGATGGATACTATTCAGATCCTTTTACTTCTTTAAGTATCACTGAACAAAGGTAATGTGCATGGCTGACTGTCAAAATCTGGGACCGTAGAGAGAAGGTACATGCCGGAGGAAAACAATAAAATATATACTATTTAAAATTAATGCCCTCTACTCATAAAAGTCCTCTGATTAGTTTCTCCAATAGAGTTTCCAAAGGCTCTTTTTATTTGTTTATTTTTGGAATACAGGTTCTGATCGTATTACCAGCCTTCCCTCTGTCTTGTCCTCGGTGTCTTCTTTCCCTTACCTACACAGTTTTTCATTCCCCAAATCACCATTCCTATCTTAGGCAGAGCACTTTAGTTCTACTTTCAACTCATCCTCAGCCCGGAGTAGGCAAGCCTGGGGAAGGGTGTGTGAGGTTGGGCGGGGGGGTGTGGGTGGGCAGAAAGTAGCAATAAAAAGTAAAAAGGCCAGGGGCACCTAGGTGGCTCAGTCGGTTAAGCTTTCAACTCTTGGTTTCAGCTCAGGTCATGATCTCAGGGTCATAGGATCCAGCCCCACGTTGTTCTCCGAGCTCAGCAGGGAATCTGCTTGAGATTCTCTCTCTCCCTCTCCCTCTGCTCCTCCCCCTCCCCCCACCCCGCTTGTGCGTGTGTGTGCTCACGAGTGCGTGCTCTCTCTCTCTCTCTCTCAAATAAATAAATAAATCTTAAAACAAAGAGAGAGAGAGAAAAGTAAAAAGGCAGGCAGGATATTTGGCCAAAGACAATTTTCAGCATTCTTCAGGCATCTTTTACAAGAACAACTTTTTCCACCCCCAAAGAAGTAGCGAGCTACCTTTGGTTTTAAACATTGCGCATGATTGGATTCTTTAGTCAGCTGAATTATATGTCATTTCATGGAGTCAACACAAATGGTGACCAGTACTAAGGTTGAGTGTGAAAGGACTGCAGTTTCAAGGTTTTTTTCTCCTTCTCATCCATTATTTGCATGATCTCCATCATCCTTTGTAAACATGTAGACCAAGGTGCAATGAAAAGGCCTCCTACCTTGTAATTCTGCCCTAGAATTTTCTGATGAAAACTCATCCAGGGACATTCACCAAATGTGTGTAATGGTGTCACCCAGGTCCCAACCTCCTTGTCTGTATTTCTTTGACACAAGTGTCAGAAGCTGGATCTCAAAATTGCTTCCTTTAGTCACCCAACTGGTAGGTGGCAGAGCCAGAATTTGAAACCAGGTGTGTGTGAGTGCACAGCCCACAGTCATTACCTAATTTTGCCTCTCACTGGATGGGCGGGGAAAGGCTACATCGAGAAAATGGTATTTGAGCTGGTTCTTTGAACAATAATGAGCAGGATTTTGATAGATGGAAATGTATGGAGATGGAAGTTCAGAGAGACCATCCCAGATTGAGAGCACCCCAGGAAAAAAGGTGCCATCAGGAGATGATGCATCATATGACTCTGTAGCGACACTTCCAGGAAATTAGTTAGCAACAAGGTATTTTCAGTCATGAGCCTGAGATTACTGGCAAACTACATTTAACTAGCCCTTGTCAACCACAGTCTTACACATGAGTCTACAGCTTCAGATCTTGTCATATCAAATAACTTCAAGACAGTAGATGAGGCTTATTGCTCTATCTTTTTCATAAAAGATGACTCTTTGAGCCATGAAGTGAAGTGAACAAAGAACAGTATCAGGTAAAATCAGAGAAACCTAGATAGAAAGCACTAAAATTGTTAAGAAAAAAATTGAATTTTACTGTGTAATAATTTTCATGATACAGAAAAGTGGGTAAGAGAATGCTAATGCTTCTGCTAAGTATTGCCAAACTGCCTTATATGAATGTTGTACTTTCTATGACACTACTCCTTTTGTCACATCATCATCAACTCTGGGTTTTAATCACATGTCATTCTTACTGGAAGTCCACTGACTTTTTCAACAAAATCGACTGAACCCAAACATTTTTTAATGATGTGGGTTATCGTTCTAAACTTTGATCACTTTTCTTGGTTATCATACAATGATGGTTTATCCCTATACTAAGTAGCCTCAGAAAATATTTTTGACTGCTTTTGCATGACATATTTATGGTTTTCCTGCATTATTCATTCTAGTCAGGCTGTCAAAATCCTCTCTTTATAACCCCCTTCTAGTTTCGATCTGCTGCAGCTTATTAAAGCTTATTATAATTCTGTCTAAAGTTAAACTACCTCTGAGTGAGAGCCTGGAATGTTCCCTCATGAATAAACTTATGACATCTATTTTGGCTGCTGAAGACATTTGTTTGTTTGTTTATATCCTGGTTTTCATATGTGTTCTGAATACTTAAGGAAGCTGTGGACATGAGAGCTGGATAAGGAGAGATGGCAAGAGGTATTCAAAAGTAGAATCCTTAAAGGTACTTTTAAGAAGAGCTCTAGCAGTGAATCCTTTCAATCAAAGCACAGGAAATGAAGAGAATTAATATTTTATTTATGTGTGTTCCATATTAAACCAACTGTGAGGTATTAGAAAGTTGTGTTTTAAAATTTTAAATCTTAAAATGTTTAAAAGCCATAAAACAAATATGTAAAATATATTGTATGAAAACAGGAAAACATTTCACCATATTCCAGAGGTACTCTAGTACAGTGGTTAGGAGTATGAACTCAGGAGTCAGATTCCCTGGGTCTAAAACTCAGTTTCTCTGCTTTCTAGCAGGATGACACTGAAGAATTCCCTTCCCAGCTCCATGCTTTCGTTTCTACATCTGTAAAGTGGAGGTGAGTTCACACTACCTACCTCTGTATTATTCTAAGGGAAATGAGTCAGACTGAGAAAGGCAAATACCTTAGGATTTCACTCATATGAGGAATCTCAAAACGAAAACTAGAAGCAGAATCAGATTGTAAATACAGAGAACAAACATGGCTGCCGGGGTGGGAGCAGGAGTGGAGGTTTGGGCAAAATGGGTGAAAGAGAGTGGGAGAGACAAGCTTCCAGTTGTGGAATGAGTCAGTCCCAGGAATGAAAGGCACGGCATGAGGAAAACAATGATACTGTAATAGCGTCGTGTGGTGACAGATGGTCGCTACACTTATGAAGAGCACAGCATAACGTATAAACTTGTTGAAACACTATGTTGTACATCTGAAACTGATGAAACACTGCGTGTCAACTATGCTCAAATACGAAAACTTTAAAAAATACTACCCACCTCTTAGGGTTGTTGGGAAGATGAAATGAGTTAATACATACGCATATAAACCAAGTAGGATATCACTTGGCATATAGTGAGCACAATTTAAATGAAGCCTTTTATTAAACAAGAGCTGTTTCACATTTTCTTTTGTTTTTGTTTTTAATCTTCAAAGTCTATTCTACATAATTTATATACTTGTACAGCACTGTAAGCTCTATAAGGTTAGAGATTTTGTCTTGTTTGTTACTTGAATTCAGTGTCTCGCATGGTGTTTAGGACAGTAGGAGCTCAGTATATTAGCTAAAAGAATGATTGAGTGGATCATGGTTGAAAAATTATGATTTTAGATGTACTAAAGGGCAATACCATTGTAGATGGGGAGTGAAATTATTTTCACTATAGTAAAGAATAAAGTGTCAGTGTTGGCAGGGCCAATTCGATCCTGATGAGTTTTGTGATAAATACCTTGTTCTTTGGAAGACTACTCCTTGGTATTTAACTTAACCTGATGATGTGTTAATATCAAGAATGATGAGCTAGCAGCCATATTAGAATTAAATTGTTCATTTTATCATTAGAAAAAAATGTAACAGATGGAAGGCAATACAAGCATCTTATGTAGGTTCTGTTCTGATTTACAGTATTGCCATCATATAGGGGAAAATTTTTGCCTTTTATTCCTGTGACTGACTCATTCCACAACTGGAAGCCTGTCTCTCCTACTCCCTTTCACCCATTTTGCCCAAACCCCTACTCCTGCCTCTCTGGCAGCCATGTTTGTTCTCTCTATTTACAGTCTGATTCTACAGATATTGAAAATTATAGTAAATAGAAACCGTTAGACTGTTTCTTTCTGATAGCAATACAATTATCTAAAGAGATTTTTAAAATTCACTCAAATGTATTAACATTTCTGTCATTGAAAAACACCACACATACAAGTAAAACAAGTTTAGAGAAATCTTGTAATGTATTTAAAGTCAAAAGCACACAACCTTAATACATAAAAGGTATGTGTAGGGAAAGAAAGCACACATAAAGAGAAAAATGAGCAAAAGATATAACAGGCAGATACAAAATAAGAAACACAAATGGTCTCAATAAATCTCACTAGTAATAAAAATGCAAATTAAAATAAGAGATACACCCCCCACCCCCGGGAACTGGCAGGGTTTTTAATGATAAGTATTCAGCTGACAAAATTGTGAGAAATGAGCCCTCTCACACCCTGCTGGTGGTAGTGTGAATTTGTACTCCAGTCTGCAGAGCCATTTAGCAAAACAGAATGTCTAGAAAATGTTTATACCCTTTGACTCAGCAAGTCTACTTCTAGGAATATACCCTATAAAATAATTGGGCAAGTAGGCACCTATAAACATGCAAGGATATTTATCATATAAGTTGCTTCTAATATTGAGAAACCCAAAAGTGATTTAGATGTTGGTTTGATTGGCTTTGAACTAATTAAATACATTGAGATGTGCTATATGCCAAGAAATACTACATCATTTATTGATTTTTTATTATATACTACTTACCTTATTTGCATTATTTCATCGACTCTTCACTACAACACTAGGGACTACTTAGTTCCCCATATTGCAAATGAAAAAATTGATAATCAGAATAAACGTCATGTCCAAAAATTCAAAACTAGGTCTATCAAATGCCAAGGCTCAGGCTCTTAAGATTATGCTGTGTTGGGCGCCTGGGTGGCTCAGTTGGTTAAGCAACTGCCTTCAGCTCAGGTCATGATCCTGGAGTCCCGGGATCGAGTCCCACATCGGGCTCCCTGCTCAGCAGGGAGTCTGCTTCTCCCTCTGACCCTCCTCCCTCTCATGCTCTCTGTATCTCATTCTCTCTGTCTCAAATAAATAAATAAAATCTTAAAAAAAAAAAAAGATTATGCTGTGTTGTAGTATTTGGTGGCTTGGAAAGAAGTGAAAAGAGCAGGGATGCCTGGGTGGCTCAATCAGTTAAGCATCTGCCTTCAGCTCAGGTCATGATCCCAGGGTCCTGGGATCGAGCCCCACATCGAGCCCCACATCGAGCCCCGCATCAAGCCCCGCATCAGGCTCCTTGCTCAGTGAGGAGCCTGCTTCTCCCTCTGCCGGCCACTCCCTCTGCTTGTGTTCTCTTTCTCGCCCTCTCTCTGAGAAATAAATAAAATCTTAAAAAAAAAAAAGTGAGAAGAGCAGATGCCAAATAATGCATAGGTATGATCCCATTTTTATTATAATTATAGATAAAGATATATAACCAGGCGCTGCTGTTGTAGGAGACTTTAATACACTTCTTTTTCACATATGTTTTCTTCAATAACTATATTAGTTCATGTAATTTTGAAAGTTCTATTTTCAAATGAATTGACTTGTTTTACTTAATTGCTAAATTGCTAGAGTCATATTTAGGAACTCAATTAAAATCAAAGATCATTCTAGGACAAGAGAGAAGTGTGTGTAAGTGTGTGCATGTGTGTGCACACACACATGCGCGTGTGTGTTTGTGAGTATACTGCAAGTATTGTAATGGAAACTAGTTAGCTGACTTTTCCATTTAGTGGTTAATGTGTTCCACTAAGTTTATTTCAATAATTGAAATAATTCACTTCTTACACAGAACAGCTCTATCCCATGCCTTAGAGAAACCTGTCAGAAGTGAATATAGCTAATTGGGTCATGGTTTTACATAGTCATCTCTGCACTCAATTTAAAATTTGTCCTTTGTTTACCATAATCTGAGTGAAATAATTTTATAATAATGATAATAGTGAAATCACGGTCGCTCTTTTGATAATTCAGTTGCCAAAGGCATCATCATAACATTTAATTTATAAATGTAATTCAATTCATGTTTATGCTCTGTGCCAGATAAGGGGGAAATAACAACATGGCCCTTGCCCCCGTAAGGCACACTGTCTGTTGATGGAAAGGGTTATTCCATGCAATGTATGTTTTTATGTAGTAAAAAGTATATTATGGGAAGTTGAAAAGTGATTAAATAAATGGCATTAAGTCTTTTATTCAGTTAGTAACTGGGTGCCAGAAGTTGTCCTAGATACCATGGACACAACAAAACCAGTAAAACGTAGTTATTGGTCCCCGAGTGGCTCACTCTAGTAGGGTAATCACAAAATGATTAGCAAAAATGATTTTTGCAAAAGGTGTAGTGGAGCCTTAACTAATTGAAGTGACAGGAGAGGAGTTGAAAAAAAAAATGTTTCACTTATGACAAGCAAAACGTGATGAAGTGAAGAACCTCCTCTTGGAAATGTTTCAATGAGCCAGTACACTGAATATTACTGCCTGTTGTATTTCAACACCATTTCCATGCCTCATAACTGCAGTCTGGGCCAGGTTCTCCTTTTTGTAGGCCAGAGCTGCCACTAGAGGTATACATTATCACAGTCATATAGTCCAAAATGCTTCTTCCTCTCTTGAAATTACTGAAGCATTTTTTCCCTTGGAGTCAGAAAGTAGAAAGCAGAAGATCCAAGTCAGAAATCAGTCATGTGAGTGGTTTGCCCTCGTGGTCGAACACCCACACTTTTATTTATTTTTATAAGTTTTTATTTTAATTCCAGTTGGTTAGCATACAGTGTAATATTAGTTTCAGGTGTACAGTACAGTGATTCAACACTTCCATACAACACCCTGTGCTCATCAGGACAAGTGCGCTCCTTAATCCCCATCACCTATTTCACCCATCCTCCACCCACCTCCCCTCGGGTAACCATCAGTTGGTTCTCTAGAGTTAGAAGTCTGTTTCTTGGGGGTGCCTGGGTGGCTCAGTTGGTTAAGCGACTGCCTTCGGCTCAGGTCATGATCCTGGAGTCCCAGGATCGAGTCCCGCATCGGGCTCCCTGCTCGGCAGGGAGTCTGCTTCTCCCTCTGACCCTCCTCCCTCTCATGTTCTCTGTCTTTCATTCTCTCTGTCTCAAATAAACAAATAAAATCTTTAAAAAAAAAGAAGTCTGTTTCTTGGTTTGTTTCTCTCTCTCTTTTCCCTCTGCTTGTTTGTTTTGTTCCTTAAATTCCACATATGAGTGAAATCATATGGTATTTCTCTGACTGACTTGTTTCACTTAGCATTATACTCTCTAGGTCCATCCATGTTGTGGCAAATGGCAAGATTTCATTCTTTTTGATGGTTGAGTAATACTCCATTGTGTATATATATATACCACCTCTCCTTTAACCATTCATCTACCAAGGGACACTTGGGCTGCTTCCATAATTTGGCTATTGTAGATAATGCTGCTATAAACATCAGGGTGCATGTATCCCTTTGAATTAGTCTTTTTTGTATTCTTTGGGTAAATACCTAGTAGTGCAGTTGGACACCCACCCTTTTAAACTAGAGCTTCATTATTCACGAGGTTTCTCCAAGAAACAACTTGGGAAAAACTTCAGCCCTCACACCGGCATTCTAGGGCCTGAGAATCAAAGGTATTAAGGGCTGAGTTACTGTGATTGGTGATCCTTTCAGCAAATCAAAACTCAACAATCCCCGTTACTGTCTATCTGTGCCTTCTTGCAGACCTCATCTCTGGCTTCTAAACACTTAAACATCACTGGCCATGACAATGGGTTAGAAATGGATAGTAAAGGAAAAGTCATTTAGGTCATCAGCACCCTTGGCCTGACTACTGGAAATGCAACAACATTACCCCCTCTAGTCTTGCTCTAGCAAGATTGTTGATAAGAAAGAATGAGCTTACTTATATTCAAATTTGTCAGGCTGGTAAAAATTTTCAGACTCTTTAATCCATTTTCCTGAGCAATGAAGTCCCAACTCTTTTTCCTGGCACACAATGTCTTTACACCAACCTCTCCAGCCATAACTCTGACCGTCTACTTTCTTGCACCACAGGCTCCACCTGACTCGATCCTCCCGGAACCACTTACTTATCTTTTACTACCTAGTTTGACCATTAACTGATGCTTTCTCCAAAATAAAAATAATCTTTTTACTCCTTTGGAATCCCACCCTCTACTTACATTTATTTATAAAATGTTTACCCTCTCTATTCAACTAAAAACTCCATAAAGGGAATGCTTTTGTCTTAGGTGTCTTTAAAAAGGCATTCCTAGCATTATACCTACAATATAGTTGCTACTCAGTAGATTTTTATTGAATGAATTAATGAGAACCCTAAGCAGATATTGATTGAATCTAAAATTTTGGCACAAAAGGATGTCTATACAAGGAAAGAAGAAAAAAATTCTGGATCTGTCCGTGTAAGCAAAATTCGAACGGAAAAGATATAAAGGTCCTATTAGAGTATCCTAAGGCAAAATTCAGATCTTTGAGACAAATTTGAAAATGTAGTATGATAACCAGAGAAAATAGACCATAATAGGCCTATTTTTCTTTTTGCACACGAATCTTCACATGTCAAGAGAAAAGAACAGATAACCATTATCTGTGGTTGGGGAAAATAGTGAAAATAATTGCTTTGTATTACTAAGGTAGTAACAGGAAATGATCATCTGGCAATTGGAGTAGAGCTCGAGGCTTTTTTCTTTACACAGTGAAAGAATTTCTGATGTAATTATGGCAGGAGACCCAAAATTGCTGTTCTCTCCATTAAAGACCCCATACATGTAACAGTGAAATCCAAATCACTTCCTTAAATGCTTCAATGTGATGAGTTTGGTTATCTAAATCAGAAACTAACTCCTCGTGAAGAGAAAGGAAACAGGCATTTTGTCCTCAAATACTGGTGAATAAAGCCACTGGTGGGTTGTGCTAGGAGTCCCCAAAAGATAAGGTCCCCACCTCTGCGGCACCTGTATTCTAAAACTAAAACAAATTATCAAGTTTAAAAGGTGAGACCTTGAAATTTTATCGTGCACTTCTTTCACTGTTTTTTTTAAGATTTAATTTAATTTATTATTTATTTTAGAGGCAGAGAGAGAATGTGAGCAGGGGGGAGGAACAGAGGGAGAGGGACAAGCAGACTCTGTGCTGAGTGTGGAGCCCAGTGTGGGGCTCGATCTCAAGACCCTGAGATCATGACCTGAGCTGAAACCAAGAGTCAGACACTTGACCAACTGAGCCACCCAGGTGCCCCACTTCTTTTATTGTTGTTGGTGCTATGTGTGCATCCACACTTGACTCTAAGTTCAACTGGGTATTTCATGAAGGATACAGATAAAGAAATCTTGCCCTCATTCAGTGGATGGAGTTAAGCAAATAAATGAGTAAAATACATAGTGTATCACTTGGTGGCATATGGGGAAAAATAAAATGGGAGAGGAGTGAAGGAAGAATGCAGGGTGGGGGTCGCCTCTGTGCTCCAGAGCCATATGTAGGTTAGAATCCTAAAAAGTACTAGCCCTTGTGTGGTAATAATTGGAAATCAAGAAAACAGGCACAATATCATTTGTCTTGATGATCTCAAGGTAAACAATAGACGGGAGGCGTTGAATGTTGACCAGAGAGGGAGGGGTTCTTATTAGAAGCGCACAAAGCTCTTAGCATCCTTTCACTCCTGCCAACAAGTGCATGGAGGTTTGAGACTGGGCAGTAGTAACCAGAATAAAGTCATCTTCTGGATTTCTGCTATGCAGTTAGGAGAAGCCTTGGGCGGAATGTTCTGATCCAGATCCCACTGAGGTCAGGGACTTCCCACCCTTGGTCAAGTTCAAAAAGCCTGGAAAATAGGATATTGGAAGAAACCCTGCTAACACCTTGCCATTGTTTGTGATACTATTCAATTCCAAATTTACAAACTTCTAATAAGAGGTCTTCAGATTTGGGGTGCCTGGGTGGCTCAGTAGGTTAAGTGTTCAACTCTTGATTTCGGCTGAGGTCATGATCTCAGGGTCGTGAGATGGAGCCACGTGTTGGGCTCTGTGCTGGACCTTGAGCCTGCTTAAGATTCTCTCTCTCCTGCTCCCTCAATCCCTTCCCCACTGTCTCCCCACCCCCCAAAAAAATGAGGTCTTCAGATTCAAAAATAGTTTTTAATTGAGACAAAAGCTGAATCACAGAAACAAGAAATTGTCTTGGGGAGAAGAGACTGGGGCAAGCTACCTCTATGCTCCCAAGAGTCCTTGCTGACAGTGAAAATAACTGTGAATAGGATTGATGGAGAATCTCTACATATTCCTTTTCTGTGAGAGAAGTCTATTACTAAAGAAGCATCAGCAAAACCCATAATTTATGCTTTCTATCCAGTCTCTATATACTCTAAGCCCATCATTTTGGAAATGAGTCTCAGGAATCAGGGAGGTAGAATAAGAAATTTCATTCTCTATCAAAGCTCACCCAGAGTTGACAGTTTAGGGAGAGCAATGAGACATGTAACCAAATAACTAAAAAACCAACTGTTGCCAGGTTCGGGTTACCCTTCTGAGCCACGACAGTTCTTTGGGGCCCTTGAGAAACTTCAAGACAGTCAAATACCAGTGTGGTTTTCCTTAGCTTGGAGATTTCATTATTCTCATGAAGCTATATGTGAAATGAAGCTGTCATTCATGAAGCTGTCACAAGGAAGATAGAGCAGCCAATAACTCAGGACTGCTCGACGATATAAATTTTTGACCAAGATTTATGAAGTTCCAAGAAATCATTTTTCCTACATTTCACAATCTTTTCCAACTTTCAGCTTCCACTCAACACGCCACCCTGATCCCTCCCATTATCAGGAAAGATGGGATGAATTTGTGTTCCACTGCAACTTTAAAAACCCTTAGTTAAGAAATGGTTGTCGGCTCACAAGCACCTGACCTCTGTCTGTCCTCTATGAACCAGCACTGTACTTTTCTGTACCTTTCTAGACATCCTGACACTTACATTTCTTCTCTATGTACAGAATGATTATAAGATTACAGATAGCCTATGTATTAACTAAGAAAATAGTAAAAGTCTTTGTAAGCAGAAAGAAGGTAGGTTATCAGGGAATGGGCTTCTTTGACTAGTTAAGGAAGGGCAGGGTAGAAGGCTATGATATTGCCTTCTCCAAGAGCAAATGACTCCAGAGCTATGATGTTTAGTGAGGTATCCAGAATTCTCCTCCAATTTAGATTGAAATAAAACCAACACTACATGGCTTGGTCTCGTGCCAAATGAAAGATGCATACCTCTTTTCCAGGGAGGAGATGGCAGTGACACCTCCTTCTGGAAGCCTTAGGCTTTCATCAGGCTGAAATAGGGGAGTCAGAATGGGAGTAGAGGCAACATTTGGGGAGTGGGGATGGTAAGGATGTGCCAGAAAGGGGTGTTCTGAAAAGAGGTGTAGAGTTGGAAAGGTTTAAGTCATGTCAGGAGACAGTAATTGGATCAGTTTGCCTAGAGTGAAAGTTTCAAACAGGGCAATGGTTAAAAATGAGATTGGAAAAGTAAATTTGAAACAGATTGTGTGAGTCTTTGAATGCCACAAGGTTGTAAACTGGATTTAAGATTTTCAGCTATAAGTGATCAGTGACAGATCTGATTCTTGTGCTTTATTTATCATTACACAGAGAATATCATCTTTTTCCAAACAAAAGCTACCTCTAGAAATCACTTTGGATAGTAGAAATCATTGATCTCAGAAGGTCCTATGTCTTTTCTGATTGCTTAAATACTTTCAGATATAGCATATATCTTCGAGACTGACCAACTATGATATATCTATGTGTCATTACTACTGGTGGTTCCAAAACATGTTCCATCACTTTAATGTCCTTCTCTTTGGAGCTTGTAAGAATGCCCATCAAAAATACATACAGAAAGGAAAAGAAAAAAGAAGAGAAAAGAAAAGATATACATAGATGTATTAGAGTAAGACAGGGAAGCTAACTTATTTCAAAACAGTAACAAGGCCATCCCATTGTTAATTCTTCCCCTGAATACTGAAATAATTTAACTCTCAGGAGTACCATTAATTGACAGGCACATAGTGACAGAATGTGTTATCTGCTCTCTGAGTTAATTTGTATTGATCCCCCAAAAAATGTCAGTGGAAACTTCTGTTGCAAAACCATCTCCCTCAGACTGCTGATTAATTTTATGTCAAGACATCTAAAGATGATAATCTGAAGAATGAAACATAAAATTCAGCAACTTTTAAATGAAAAGGTTCTCTTTTAAAAATCACTTGTATCACAATGGCTTAAGATAATTCAAGGATGTCTTTATGCATGCATCATATACTTGAAGATAGAAAAAGAGAAACTCTGACTTGTTTGTATTAGAGAATGATTATAATTATTTTCATATGAAAAGTGATTCTAGGCTAGGCTTTCCCAGGGATATTTTCTATTTAATTGCTTTTTTCTTGTGAATGGGATACATTTTCTTGTTTCTTTACATGCCTTATAATTTTTTTGAAATTTTTTTTGAAAACTGGACATTTTGAATACTATAATGTGGCAACTCTGAAAATTAGATTCTCCACCTTCCCTAAGGTTTCTTGTTGCTGCTTGTGTGGTTGTTGCTGTTTGTTTACTGGCTTTTTAAAATTAATTTTGTAGTATCTGTATTCTTTCTTGTGTATGGCCAACCGAAGTCTCTGTTCCATTAGCTGAGTTGTAGCTAGTGATTTTAGAGTATTTTCCTTCAGTACCTGGAACCAAACCAAACCAAGCTAAAGATTATTCCAGTCTTTGTAGATCAGATTGTGTTGGGGCACTCTTTCATTGCTTAGCCAGGAAGTTTAAAACTCTACCTTAGTCTTCACTTCTTGGTTGTACAGAGTCTGAAGGTTGGCCAGTAGTGAGAGCTTAAGGACTTCTCAGGTCATTTCTGAGAATGTGGTCTGACCTAGGCATTCATGGAGACTTCTAGAGTCTTTAGAATTCATGGGAGTTTTTCAAAGCCTTTATTCTCCACATGTTTTCTTCCCAAGATTCTTCCTTGTTTTTTTTTGGTGTATTTCTTACCCCAACCATTACCTTTTGTCCTGGGCAGCAACACCTAATATATTTGCCTCTAAATAGTTTTGACAAACAGTGCCCAGGGGAGCTACCTCAGTCCTGGGGAAGCTCTGAGATGGGCAAAACAAAGGCAAACGCTTATTCCCAATCCCTCAGGGAGCCATAGGCAGGGTCAAAACATCCATAATTCTTTGAGAGGAAAATCCATATTGCTTTCTCTTGTACTGGCAACCTTCACTTCGCGTGCCATTCAAAGCTCCTGTCACACCGAGGTGTAGAAGATGATAACAGGGTACATTGAAATGCCACAGAGCTCTTGCACCAAAATTCAGCACTTTTTCTTTGTTAAGCATTTCCTTGGTTGTTGTAAGTTTAGATTAGATTCCAGAGTTCTGGAAAAGTTGAATCTGACAGTTTTTGTCAGCTTCTCTGTTGCTCATGTGAAAGGTTGGCATTTTAGACTTCCTTCCTCTGCCAGACATCACTTTTATTACTTTTAAGTATTTGTCCCTGTACATTGAAAACCAATGTAGACATCTCTGATCTGAAATTGCTTGGAATTCCGAGTCTCTACTGATTATCTTTTATTGTGTGTCTCGGTCTCTGATAAAAGGGATGGGGAGACACTACTGAGGTTAGCCAAGTTAGTAATAAGGGCTTACTACTTACAAGTCAGGCATTGTCTTCACTCAGTCAGTCTACACAGTCAGTTCCCATAGTTGTGGGAAGTGGCCCTTCTTATGTATATTTACAAAGGATAAAAATAAAGTGCAGTCATGTTGAGTGACTTGCTCAAAGTTACACTGTTAGTAAAGATATGGCACCGGGATTTGAATCCACATGGCCTGGCTCCAGAGCCTGTGCTCTGGACTACCACCCTCTACTACCCATACTACAGAGAAATAGTCATCAGTTAAGAATAATAACGATGAGGAGCACCTGGGTGGCTCAGTTGTTAAGCGTCTGCCTTCGGCTCAGGTCATGATCCCAGGGTCCTAGGATCAAGCCCCACATCGGGCTCCCTGCTCGTCAGGAAGCCTGCTTCTCCTTCTCCCACTCCCCCTGTTTGTGTTCCCTCTCTCGCTGTCTCTCTCTCTGTCAAATAAATAAAATCTTAAAAAAAAAAAAAAGAATAATAACAATGAGGAAAAAAGCTTTCATGCCAATCTGTTTCTTTTGCTGGAGTTATTTGTTTTCTGTGTCATAGATACACACTAGCATAAAGAGTTCCAGTCTGGGAAGCCTGGGTGGCTCAGTTGGTTGGGCATCCAACTGTTGATTTTGGCTCAGGTCATGGTCTCTGGGTTGTGGGATCAAGCCCCGTGTCGAGCTCCTCGCTGGGTGTGGATTCTGCTTGGGATTCTCTCTCTCCCACTCTCTTTGCCCCTCTCCCTGCTCTCTAAAAAAAATGAAAATAAAAATAAGAGTTCCAGTCTCATGGAAGAGAATTGATTGACTTGGAAGTTCCTTCCTTGTCAGTCTTCATATACTACTTTGCTGTGGTTTCATTATTCTTTTTGCTTTGCTTTTGCCCTTGTCAATCCTTTTGAGATGAACCTAATGCTAGTACTGATTTTATCTATTTTAACTTATTTTGATACATTCCCATTGGGTGGCCAATAATTAGGTTGCTTAAGTGGCCTTTTGAAATCACATTTCTTCCTAATTGGCACATAATTCTAGGTTGTGACATTTGTGGGTATTGATTTTTGGTTTTTTTTTATGTTAACTTCTGGGATATCTTTTATAAAATTAAATAATAATTCCCCAAATTAAAGCAAATTTGGTGGACCACCACTCCCTCGTGTAAGAGTAGATTTGAAATCTCTTTGACAGAAGCTGAAGTGAGCTCTTAAACTCAGCTGCATTAATGTCAGGAGTCTGTAGAAGAACATTACAACTGCTAAGCGGAAGATTAACTAAAGAATATAACAAACATCACAAAAAATGAAAGCGGATTTGTGGATTTAGAGAGCTTGATACCATAACCACAACAGGAGAAGATGACACACGGTGTTTGAATTGCAAGACTCTGAGATACCACTGATTTTTCTTTACCCCTTGAAATGAATTGAAGTTGGTAGAAAAGCTCATGAAAGAAATAGCATTCATGATATACACATGCCTGGCATCTTTTTGAAGTCATAGGATTGCTGTATCTTTTCCTGAGTAGTAATTTGCTACAATCATTTGAACAACTCTCTAAAATATTTTGCAGTATAATCCCTAATTGGGTAAATTAGAGACATTATGTTTTTTTTTTTTTTAACTACAATTAGCAAGAAAATGGCTCAAAATTCCATTGAAAAAATGCTATGTTGTTTTTAAGTGCTTAATTACTAAACAATTTAAATATATGTTAACGTCTACACAAAATAACTCTGCATTAAATTACTATAAAAATGAGGAAAGTCTAAACTCTGTTCTCGCAGAAACTGAGTTTCTCCAGGTCTGAAAAGGGACAGGAGGAGGGTCATTAACACCTGTTAGAAAAGAAACAAGGTGAGCCCCTGTGACTCAGCATCTCCACACCTTGAGCTCGGTCTGGGTCTGGAACTCAGGATGAACCAGGCCATTGGTGGGGACTTCAGAGATACTCACAGAGGGATGCCAAATCCCACCATGCTCCATAGCAGGTTTCCTGTTCTCCTGAGGCCAGATGTCATGGGCACTCCTTAGCCTGGCCATCCAGGGCACTGTGGGAGGTTCCCTGATGAGGGAGGGCATCATGGGAGACACCTGGCCCCCCCGGGGCCCTGAGAGCCCCCCCACAGGGGGTCCAACTTCAGCAGCCTTCCCCTTTTGGCATCAGGAAGGCAGCGTGGGGAGCCCCTAGCTCTGGAAAAAGCAAGGACAAGCCCCAAATAGAGTCCTTTGTCCCTCAGGACAGCAAACCAAGCCTTAATCACAGTGTCAACCTCTCCAAGGAAGGACCTCTTAAGTAACAGTCAATCTGAACTTTCTGGACCAGCACTAGTGAGGTCATCTGCATGGTAAAAACCCAGTTGTTCCCTCCCTACCCCAAAAGAAGAGGAAACAATCCTTTTTTTGTTTTGTTTCACTAATCACTTCCTTGCCCCTCCCTCCTGCCCTTCCTTGCCCTACCCTCCTGCCTAGAAAAACCCCCCATTTTGTACAACACGGACCATCTCTCTACTTGCTAGAAGGGATGCTGCTCCCTCACGAATCACTTAATAAAGCCAATTAGATCTTCAAACGGACTCCATAGAATTTTTGTTCTTTAACATATCTATAAGCTGAGAGCATGTTTGTCTTAATCCGTTTGTGTTGCTATAACAAAATACCACAAAGTGGGGAGCCTATATACAACAGAAATTTATGTCTCATAATTTTGAAGGCTAGAAGTCCAAGATTGGGAGCCAGCAGATTTAGTATGGTGGCTGGTGAGGGCCCACTTCCTGGTTCATAGTTGGTGCCATCCTGTGTCCTTGCATGGTGGAAGGGTCTAGGGAGACCTCTGGAGTCTCTTATAAGGGCACCAATTATGACCTAATCACCTCGCAAAGGCCCCATCTCCTAATACAACATCTTTGGGGGTTAGGGTTTCAACATAGGAAATTTGGGGGGACACAAACATTCAGACCAGAGTAATGTCTATGGGCGTCTCGTTGCCCTCATGTCAGCTTCCCCTCCATACCCCTACCGAAAGGCAAAGGCATGGGAACACGAAGAAACACGTACACAAACCTCCAAAACCGACTTCCCCTCAAGAAGCCAGCTGGTAAAATCAGTCTATGAGTTAGTAAGGGATTGGCAGGGCTTTAGATATTCACCAAAAAGAATATGTTCTTCTCTTATTTTATGTTCTCAGAATTCTGTTGCCTTTTGTTGGGATGTGCCAGATAAAAATCACATGTGGAGCTTGGTAAGGAGATTCTTCTCTTAAAAGGATTATTGCCATAATGGGAGGTTGTTTACTGTAATAGGGGGAGAGAGACTATTGCAATAGAGAGGACACTCCAACCATGGGATCAGCAAGTGTTTCAAAAATGAGGCAGAAAGGAATTTTCTTTCATAGGGAAGGATAAACAAGGTTAGAAAGAACCAGATAGGGTGGAGTGGGAGGAGTAGGTAGCATGATTAGACAGTTGAGCAGGAAATGTTTTTCCTTTGAGTCAGGTTACCCTATCTTAGGTGGGGCCCTTAAGGAGGAGTTGTTCTGCATTACAATGCCGGCTGAAGGTAGATACAATTCTTGGGCCTTGGGGAAGAAGAGAAAATCAAAGTTTGATTTAGTCAGGTTAGCAGGTATATTGTGTAGATTGGTCAGTGTCTACAATCAGTTCAACTAATCATTTATAAAACAACAAATGGGAATTTGGTAGATCCGTGTCTGGCCTGGTCCTAGGTACAACAAGGAGGTCATCCCTGAGTCTTGTCTCAGTCACGTGGGGACATGTGATTCTTTTCAGTAACCCCTTTCCTGGAACACAAAAGGGTCAAGGGATTTCTTAATCTGGATGTTTTTCAGGTGCACTGGGCTTAAGTAAAGTTCAACGTTGTCAGATGTAAATGAAAAGATGACGAACCAAGTAATCAGTCAGTGTGAATACCTCTTGTACATTAGGAACACATGTTCTGTATCAAGCCTACCGAAGCTAGTACCACTCTCACAATTTCCCCTGTGCCAAGTGACTTGACTGCAAAGATCACCTTTTCAGCTGGGTCACTGCTTGGGGGCTTCCTGTTTCACCGAAAACAAGAGGACTTGCTTATCCTTCCATTTTACCTTTCCTCCACCATCATGATCAGGATTGATCCCTTGATCCAACTCCAGCTTGATAAGTAGTTTTCAAATGCATTTCATCTTAGAGGCCTAATATGAAGGGAAGATTGAGAAATCATTTGGCAAAATGATTAAATGATCAGCAAAGCTTAACAGATTTTCATGCTGTCAAGACCAGCTTATTAACTGGGACCATTTGGGAGTACGATGTTCAGCCTGCCGCCAGGATTCAAAACTGACAAAGTTGTTTAGTGCCTTTGACCTTTCAGGCATCCTCTTTATATTCTTTCAGCAATCCCGTCTGAGCCCATTTGCCTCTTGCGCTTACATCTATTCAATCAAAACTAGCCCTCAGTGACTCAGTGCCCCAAAACCAGCTCTTCAGGAAATGTGCTGATAAAGTCAGTC
Source organism: Neomonachus schauinslandi (assembly GCF_002201575.2). NCBI lineage: Eukaryota > Metazoa > Chordata > Mammalia > Carnivora > Phocidae > Neomonachus > Neomonachus schauinslandi. Next base: position 10,453,946 of record NC_058419.1, on the reverse strand, counting down.
ACTTACAGGTGCATAAAATGACTGCAGGGCTTAATATGGCAGCCTTCTAAGAGACACAATTTTATGGCGGTTGTAGTTATTATTCTGTTTGTTGCTTGGTTGTTGTTTTGTTTTCTTTTTTTTCCCAGGGATAGGAGGAGACAGTTTATGATACTTAATGAATAGTAGCGTGGTCTGTTAGATTTTTGGCTGGTCTGATCATTTTTGGTGCACCACACAGTACTGGAAGACTCTGCTGATGAAGACCCATTCCAAAATATGATAGTGTTTAAGTCAAAGCAATTCTATGAACTTGTGTCTCCACAGAAAGCCTCCTACTGGATCAGGCCAGAGTGTGCGGAGGGCAGGCTTTCCAGCAGGCTGTCTGCATTTGAGTTTTCTGGTTTACCAGAAATCTATGCTACGCTAGTCCTGCCTTCCCACTTTCCCACAGCTTCCTGTTACCACTCTGATCTCATTTTCTAATTCTCTCCCACTCATTGCTTCCCTGAATATGCCAGGCCTGCCCCAGCCTTAGGACTTTTTTTTAGTGGTGCCCTCGGCCTGGAATGTTTCTTCCCCAGAAAGCCACTACTCCCACATCTCTATCATGTCTTTGTCCAAATATTTCTTTCTTGGTCAGGACAACCCCAAATGCCCTAATTCAAATCGCAACCTGCATCTCTCCACTCCCATCCTGACACTCCTGATCCTTCTTACCTGGTTCTACTTGTTATCACACAGCAGTTGTCATACTCAGGCATCCCATATCATTTTTTTTATTATAGTCATTGTCTTGTTCCACTAGAGTGAGAGTGGAATTTTGACAACTTTGTTTATTGCTGTACCTTGGTCCTGAAATCATGCTCAGAGCCTAGTAGGTAATCAATAATTATGTGTTAAGTTAATTAACTCTCTGTTAAGTCAAAATGATTTTTAATAGATAATAAAATGACAGACAGTATAATTAAACACTTTTCCATGATATAAAACTATTTCAAATACATACATTCATCCTGAGTGTGATCTATTTCAAATTAACAGCCAATTTCACAGTTGTTCTTTTTGGTATGAAAAGAATAATTGGATGTGGTCAGACAAAGAGCCTTGCCAGGCCTTTTGTTTATCCTGGAGGTGGAAACACTTCCTCATGTATTGCAAATCTTTCTTTTATTACCAGTTGTTACAGATATTACGTATTTTCAACTTTAGATGTCTTTCCTGATGATACGAAAGGTTAAAATGGAGGTTCTAATAAAGTCTCCGATGTCCTTATAAACAAAAAATGAAAAATGTTTTCTCCCCTTCCGCTAGTCAGATATACTTAGTCATGACTCTTTCTCATACGATGACTCTTCTGTTCTATAAATACACTTCTCCCTTCCTGCTCAAGGCAGTCCTTCCTTAGAACACCTTGCTATCCTTCAAGATGGCTGACTTAAATCAGAGAAGGAACTTGCAACTGTGGAGTTAATGGCATGTAAACTCCACTTTGTTTTCACTATCTTGTAGAGAAGACTGATTATATCTGAAGAAAGGTAGTAAATGATTGCTGGAAGGAAAAGAAAAAAAAATCAATTCCGACTGTCTCTAAGGAGGAGTAAATCTAAAAAACAAATGTACATTCAGGATTCCCAGCCCCAAGAGAGCACATGAGGGGAGTCACAGTCTGTTAATCCCAGAGATACCAATCCCACAGAGTGAGAAATTCAGCAGGACCATATTGTTAAGAACCTACTGAAATAGCATTCAGAGCAAACAGTGAAAATGGATGCTGGCTGTGAACTGTTCATTTGAAAGGCGCCTTGGAGGTGCAAATGCTACAAATCCAAGAAAGCTCAAAGACTAACAGGCCCACACAAGCTGATAGTGACTACACTGGGTCCTTGCTTCCTCTTTTCCAGAACCCCAACATGAGAATCAATAGAGAAGGCACCACGATGATTACAGAATTACTCAAAATGAAATGTAAGAAAGAAGAGCTAGCTGAAATCATTCAGGCTGGAAAGAAGAATGGTCAGATTTTTGTGATGGATAGTAAACTGTTCCATGGACTATGAAAAGAAAGATGGCGACTACCTGTCCTCCACTGAACAGAAACAGATTTAAGCTGAAGGATAAAATAGAAAAGTTAGCAAGAGGCATATCCTATCTTTTAGAGATTAGTAAATCCTCTGGGTTTCTGATTTAGCAATCATGGGGATTCTCTTTCCCTGGAAAGTAACTCAAATGGTTTCTCCATGTTCCTGGGATTGAGTGTGAAATCATGAAGAGAATGAATGCTTAGGCACTCTCCATTCAATGGAGCCATTTGTGTTCCCCAGCACTTCCATCTCTCCCTGCGCTGTCTCCTTCATTGCCTCCAGTGAGTGCCAGCGACGTTTTGTGAAATTCTACTCACCAGTCTTCCCATTCCATTATTCAAAAATCTATCTACTGAGTACCACCTCTGTGCCTAGACAGGGAGGGTATAGAGGTCAGTAATAACAGATAAGACTGCCTCCATGGGGCTTATATTGGGAGGGGAGGGCAACAGAAAAGGGAATCAACATGATTTCATATAGTAAGTAGTACTATGAAGAAAAACGGGATGTTGTGATAGCCAGTGATGTGTGTGCGTGTGTGTGTGTGTGTGTGTGTGTGTGTGTGTGTGTAGGAGGTATTCAGATAGGGACTTAAGGAAGGCTTCTCTGAGGAAGTCATTGGTGAGCTGATGAGCAGGAGGCAACCCTATAAAGAGACAGGATAGAGGAAAAGCATACTCATTAGCCTACAATCCTGGGCATCCTCAACACCAGTGGATGTTAACTTAGTCTTTCTTCTTTTCTTTTCTTTTCTTTTTTTTAAGATTTTACTTATTTATTTGACAGAGAAAGAGAGCACACAAGCAGGGGGAGCAGCAGAGGGAGAGGAACAAGCAGACTCCCCACTGCATAGGGAGCCCAATGCTGGGCTCGATCCCAGGACCCTGAGATCCTGATCTGAGCTGAAGGCAGACGCTTAACCAACTGAGCCACCCAGGCGCCCCATATGTTCACTTAGTCTTAAAAAAAAAAAAAAAACCCTACATGTATCCTCACATAAATGGATATAAAGCTCTGACATTTTCCCTAAATGGCAACCAGTCACTCCAAACAAAAATTGAGATTGGGTGGTCGGAATTAATATTTTACCTCGTCAAACACTCAGGGGTTGTTGCTAATCATTTCACACTGGGTCTCGCAGGCAGGGTGTGCTAGTGTGGAGATCTGAAGATTCAGCTTTTCATTCTGATGTGAACCGAGAATGATGGTTGACTGCAATATGAAGCATTAATGGTAACCACCCTGGATCCAGATTGCCTGCATTTGGACCCTGGCTCTAGCATTTACCAGCTCTGGAACTCTGAGCAAGTTACTTTAAAACCACTCTCAGCTATAATGCCTCTATCCATAAATCATGGATAATAACGGTATCTACTTCAGAGAGTTGTTATAGTGATTAATTGCATTCATATTTGTAAAGCATATAGAACAACACCTGAGACATAGTATTAAGTAATTGTTTGTTAAGCAAAAATAAAATAAAATTATTCGTTATTATGGATAACCTGAGCTAAATGTTGATGTAAACTGTAAGAATGTCTTCAAAATACTTGCTGTAGGAAAATCATTCAGCACATTGTGGATTAAGCTTCCATCAGTGGAAATTTATAATTCCGTATGAGTTGAATGAAAGCTTCCTTTTGGATTATCCATGAAGGATATGCTAAGTAATATAAAGAACTTTGTCGTGTTTGTTAACATTTCTGAAGGGATTACATTTTTTTGAAGTATTTTAGCAGTATCTCTTTGTAAATGCACATCTGATGTGCTAATTGTTAGTCTTATCTTTTCATTTAATCTGTTAGATAACATTCCATAAAGTGTCAGTTTATACTGATGTATACCTAGAAATGCCATATAAGCATATTTAGAATATACATAGGGTCACCTGGCTGGCTCAGTGGGTAGAGCATCTGACTCTTGATCTTGGGGTTGTGAGTTCGAGCTCCACGTTGGGTGTAGAGATTACTTAAAAACAAAATCTAAAAAAATTAAATTAAATTTAAAAATAAATAATAAAATATACATATATTTTCTGTATGTCAATCTAACTTTATTTTCTCCCCTGTTTATTGCCTTGTGTAGTGCAGTGCTGATGTTCCTGGTCTGGTTTATGCAGCCTATTAGGACTGTAATTTTGTTTTGCCTATCACAGCAAATCCCCCACCATGTGGGGGCCTCCAGGGATGGTGATGTGTGTCATCACTCAAGTGTTGGCAACTCCTCAAACAAGCTTCTTCACACTGAGTCATCTGCCTATTTGAAACCCCCAGAATCTATTCAGATTCCCACCCCCCGCCCAATTCTTGGTAAATTAAAAAAGAAAAAAAAGAAAAGAAAACCACTTGTCAATCAACCACAATTAGGTGCACCAAGAGACACTAGAGGTGAAGGGTATCTTGTGCTATGCGGGCCATGGATATCCACACTGGGATCCAAGGAGTGTGTCATGCAAGAGAAGAACCCCTGGCATGATCTGACAAGAACTAGTGCTCTGCTTTTGACCCTCAGCTGGTAATCTCCCTGGTCCACCCCACTGGGCCACTGGACCTGGCGTGTAGCTACAAAAGCTGTCTGCCGCATGCTGTGATTTTTGCACAGTTTTGTTTTCAGTGCCTCTCACTTCATTCTAATAGCATTTAACCATTCAAAAAATAGTTAGTGGGTCTCCATTACATTTCAGGCGCTTGGCTGGGCACAGGGGAACACACGGATGAGCAAGACTTGGTCCCCACATTCAACATGCTGTAGGGGTGGCAGAGATGATAAGAGTGTAAACAGTCTTATTCTCAGTAGAGAGCCGTGAATGCTAAGCTATGGAAGCTCAGAGAGCAAGCCAAGTTCCTAAAGGCAAGGTCACAGAGGGTGAGGGAGGAGGAAATAGGGGTCATGATGGCATTTCCTGAGGGCATTAGGCCAATTGATTCTGAAGGTCTCCTTCCAACTCTGTTTCTATGATATTTCTTATCCCGTATGTTACCTGTAATCACTGCTGACTTCCCGTTCAACAGTGCTCCAAATACTTGAAGCCTGGTATTAAGGCCCTAAGAGAATAGTAGACTCTCTACCAGTAATTGAGAATGATGATTGAGTGTGATGACTTCAGAGCAAGTATGCAACACTTAGCCTCTGTCCCATTAAACCTCAGCTAGATTGGAAGGAGGAGAGAAGAGAAGATAATTAGGAATTCCAACCTGACAAGCTTTGGAGAGGTCAGGGTAAAGGAGGTCATCTGGGAGCCAAATATGTAAGACAACAGATTCTTTAAGAAGAGAGTAACGCCATTAACTAACAAAAGAATGACAAAAAGAGAGGAGAAAAAGCATGCAGGGTGAGGAGTATTATAGGAAAGAGGAGAGAGGAGCAGTTTATAAGCTGGCATGTATGGGAATCATCAGGAAACATGCTTACTATTCTCCCACACAATGTAACTGGGGCGCAGGGTGCAAGAGCCTCTGGCTTCAGGCATCCCAAACAGACCAGGGCTGGCTACTCGCAGCCAACAAAATCCAAAAGGCAGAAAGAACAGTGGTGGTGAAATGAGAAAGGTTTTTATTTCAGTGAGGCCAGCACCAAGAAAACAGTGGACGAATGTCTCAGAGACTGTCTCCAAAGTGCTGAACACACTTCTAGGTTTATATAAAGAAAATATGTGGGGCGCCTGGGTGGCTCAATGAGTTAAGCATCTTCCTTCAGCTCAGGTCATGATCCCAGGGTCCTGGGATCCAGTCCCGCATCCGGCTCCCTGCTCAGCAGGGAGCCTGCTTCTCCCTCTCCCCGCTGCTTGTGCTCACTCTCTCTCTCTGTCACTATCTCTGTCTCTCTCTCTCTCAAATAAATAAACAAAATCTTAAAAAAAAAAAAAGAAAGAAAAGAAAATATGGAACAGAGGTCGGTGGGTACACGCAAGTGGGCAATAAAGGTCAGGTTGATGATTGTCATAGGGTCAGTCATGGCGAGGGCTTTCGGGCTCAGGGCTCAAGGCAGTCACTATTGCTTGAGAAGGTGGTTTCAGTTCCCATCACGGGATGCTTTACCCACCCCTGGGTCTTGCCTGAGTTAAGACATAAGCTGGAGAGAAGAACTTAATTAGGAAGTCCGGACAGAGGTCAAAATAGAGGTAGTTAAAGTCCTCCTTCAACTATGACAAGGCATTTTGACCAGGTTGTTTCTAGAACAGATTCCATGATATTTTAAACATTCCAGATGGCATGTGTTTCAGCAGACCCAAATTACTGATCGCTAAAATCCAGAAACATTATCATATTAATTTATGATAAGACTCTTTTTTTTTTTTTTTTACAGTAAGACTCTTTCAATGTGATAAAAAAGAATATGCCCCTTTGGTAATTTATTTCAGATGTGATATTCATTCACACAGAGGCCTGATTTCCTCTGCTTATCGTTCATATGGACATTCCCCATTATGTGTTCCTTCCTATCTGCTCACTTGCCTCAGTCGTCTGGGCTATATGAACGCCACCCTTCATGTGCATTCTTGCTCACCTCGTCTTTACTCAGGTCTTGAATTCTATGTCATCTCCTCTGAGAAGGCTTCTCTGGCTTCCAAGGGTGGGTCAGGCACCTCTCCAACAGGTTATGCTAACACTCGGTAATTTCCTATGGTAACACATTACTACTGTAATTATAAAATCATTTGTGTGATCATTTAAGGTCTATGCTCTCCACTTCTTTCCTAGTTAGAATGTAAGCTCCGTAAAAGCAGGGGTCACCATGTCCCCAGGCCTCATCAGAGAATCCAACACATGGTAGATACTCATTCAATATCTGTCGAATGAATAGATGATTCAATTTAAATGGAATTATTAGGCTAAACATGTATGGATATATCTGAAGTTCTCGATACACTGTCACTAGTTTGATTTCAGAATATACAACTAAACGTCATCACCAATATTATAGAGAAATGCCAATTTCACTGCTGGCTCTCAGAATTACTTTTCAACTAGAAATGATAATTTTCTTTCTTTGAAGTCTATGGAGATTTAAAATATATTTCTTCATTTAGGACAAACTCTTTTTTTGATATTGCTAAAATGCATTTCTGATATTTTAACATATATCTGATTATAGTAACATTATTCAAATTGGCCAAAAGCCACTATTACTAATACTTGGCACTTCCAGTTTGCTTTGGTGAAGTTGAAATCAATCTTCCCAAAGCATTGTATGCATGTATGGTTTAATTGAGATTACTGTATTGAGCACAGCAGGCCCTGGCTCATTAAATTTTCTTATTTACTGAGAGTTAAACTGAAAATTACTTTCATCTCATCTCTTCTACAACTTTTGAAAATGTTAGGTGGTAGAAAAAATTCAGATCCCTACTTCAGACTGTAAATCAACATTGATTCCATATAGGATAAAAAGTGAAAGTTAAGAAAAGAAAAATTAGAGGAATATGTAAGTTAAAGATGACTTCCCAAGTATACTATTTGAATATGCCCAGAACATCATAACAGTATAAATTTCAAATCATTTAAAAAGTAAGAATTTGTTTTCCACCAAAAGGAGAAAAATACTTACAACATATAGGATTGGCAAAGAGTTCATTTCTTCATTATAGAAAAATTCTTCAAAACATTAATTCACAACAACACAAAAAGGAAAAGTGACAAATGACATGGGAATCATTTCAGAAAGCATTTAAATAAATGGCTTCAAACATGAAACCATGTGTAACTCACTAGTAATCAAATGAATGCAAATTAAAACAATAGAGTAATATTTTTGGCTATGAAATTGTCAAATTAAGATAAATTATATCCTGCTGTATTCATGGGTGTCCAGGGGCACAAGAACTCTCCCATGCTGATGGTGGGAGATTCATAGCCGTACAACTCTGTTGTTATGAAAAACTGGGAAACCTCATACATTGCTGATGGGAATGTAAAATGTGCATAGAGGAGAGGAAAATTTGCTTCCTTCTGCCGTTCAGGGTCTTCCAGCAGGTCTAAGAATCAAATTGACATGAGACAGATGAACAGGGAAAAAAAGTTTGCACACGGAGGCCCAATAATGAAATTGAGACCCAAAGAAATGACCAAGGCAGGAAATTTTTATACTTCTTAGACATTTGTACGAGTACTAATCTTTCTTTGAAAGATTAATGTGATTTTAGTTTCTCAATGACTTTATAATATAGCAATAAAAGCAAATGAAGTACTGATCCAAACACAACAAAGATGATTCTTGAAAACATGATGCTAAGAAAGAAGCCAGTCACAAAAGACCACATGTTATATGATCCCGTTTATATGAAAAGTCCTTAGTAGGCAACTCTCTAGAGATGCAAAATAGTGGATGCCCAGGGCTGGGCAGGGCGGGCAATGTTGAGAGAAGATGGGGTGTGGTGGTGGTGACTATGAAAAGGTATGTGTCTTCTTTGGGGGGGGTCATGAAAATCTTCTAAAATTGACTGTGGCGATGTTTGCACAACAATGTAAGTATACTAAAAACTATTGGGGTGCCTGGGTGGCTCAGTTGGTTAAGCATCTGCCTTCGGCTCAAGTCACGATCCCAGGGTCTTGGGATTGAGCCCCACGTCGGGTTCCCTGCTCTGCAGGAGCCTGCTTCTCCCTCTCCTCCCTGCTTGTGCTCTCTCTTGCTATCTTTGTCACTATCTGTCTCTCTCTCTCAAATAAATAAAATCTAAAAAAAAAAAACCTTTTAAACTGTACAATTTAAATGGTAGACTTGTATGTTAATTATATGTAATCAAAGTTGTTATAAACAATAAATAATACAGTAGCGCCCGGGTGGTTCAGTTAGTTAAGCATCTGCCTTCAGCTCAGGTCCTGACCCTGGGGTCCTGGGATGGAGCCCTGACCCACTCCCTGCTCAGCAGAGAGCCTGCTTCTCCCTCTGCCCCCACCCCCATTCGTGCCCCCCCCCCTCTCAAATAAATAAAATCTTTAAAAACAATAATATAAAAATTTTTTTAAAAACTATCCAAAGGCAGGAAGAGGGGAAAAAAAGCTGCTAGACTAAGGGTGTCAGTTGGAACGAAGCTTAAAACCTGCATACAGGGGCGCCTGGGTGGCTCAGTTGGTTAAGCAACTGCCTTCGGCTCAGGTCATGATCCCGGAGTCCTGGGATCGAGTCCCACATCGGGCTCCCAGCTCAGCAGGGAGCCTGCTTCTCCCTCTGACCCTCTCCCCTCTCATGCTGTTTCTCTGTCTCTCTCTCTTTCTCTCAAATAAATAAATAAATAAAATCTTTAAAAAAAAAAACCTGCATACATTTTGATGTATTTTATAATACGAAAATACTTAAGTATTTCTTCGTTCACTCATTCAATCAACAAATATATTTGAAGGCCTACATGAAGCCTCCATTTTAGCCAGAGAGCCAGACATTAGCCAGATATGTAAAAAGACTGAAAATTATAAATGTGATAGGAGTTATAAAGAAGATAAACATGATGTTATTAGAGCATGATCATTTAATATAGGTGATGGGGATACAACAGTGATCAAATAGGCAAAAATCCCTGTCATCATGAAATTACAACCTAATAGGGAAACACGGAATGCAAACAATAAATTAGTAAAATATATAGTATACGTGATGCTTCTACTTCTATCGTGACAAACAAAGTGGGGCAAGAAATATGGGTCTTTGCTTAAAATAGGATGCTTCGAGAAGGCTTTTCTGAGGAGCAAAGATCTGAAGAAGGTGAGGCAGCTGGCCATGAAGATATCTAGGAGCAGTATGCCAAGTAGAAGGCAGGGCTAGTGCAAAGGCCCTGAGGAGGAAGTATGCCTGACAATTAGGAAAGTCGCGAGGAGATCAGTGTAGCTGGAGCAGGGAGTCTAAGGGAAGGCTGTAATAGAAGTTTGAGGTGACGAAACTGAACTTTCCAAGGGGGCAGTGATAATTTTACTGTGAATGAGCTGGGAAGCCATTGGATCACTGGATCACTGGATTGTTTTCAGCAGAGGAAAATGAATGGTTTTGGATCATTCTGGTTGCTGTGTTGAGAATAGACTGTGTTGGGGGAATGCAAGGGAAAAGCAGGAAGGCTTTAGGAGACTACTGGAATGGTCCAGGAAGGAGATGATGGTGCCTTGTGTTAAAGGTGGATTAAGGATATAGTTTGAAGATGGAGCTAACAGCATGTGCTAGGCTGTGATGAAGAAGAGGCAGGAATCAATCTAAGTTTGGGCTAGAACAACCAGAAGAATGAAGCTGGCATTTACTGATAGAAAGAGAAGTCTGTAGTGGTGTGTTTTGCTGAAAAAGCAAGAGTGGTTTTGGACATGTTAATTTTCAATTGCTTATTAAACTTCCAAGGCTGAGGTGTAGCAGGAGACAGTAAATTATATAATTCTGGAAGACAGTTGAAGGTCTGAACTGAGTATATAAATTTGGGAGTTATCAATGTAGAAATGATATTTAAATCCATATGATCCAATGATTTCATCAAGAGAGATAAAAAGTTTTGAGGTCTGTGCCTCATTGTCAACAAGTTAGCAAATAAAGAGGAACAGCTAAGGAGAATGAGGAGGAGTCAGGGAACATTCACAAGGGTGTTTGGTCTAATCAGGGTTATATATATAGAGAGAGAGAGATTTAATTGTATTATTGTTTATTGCTTTCTTTATGGTTGTGAGGAATTAAAAACAATTGCAATGTCCAACAACAATAAATTCTGGTGGATCTGTTTCATGGAATACAATGTAGTCATTAAAAACTACTCAGGTGCCCCAAGGGTCAGAGATCTTCTAAAGGATCCTCACTAATTCTTTAGCCCAGGTTAAGGGCTGAGGAATATAGCCTTTTTGTTGACAAGGTTAGAGGCGTTCAGAGTGTTGAAAGTACAAATGTGACCTCAGGTCGAATGTATGGTTCATAGGAATACCTTTTGAGCCCTATAGGATAGTTCTTGGCAAATATCCCCATTCACAGATTATTTTATCACTGGCCCTCATTTGAGCTAAGACTGGCATCATCAAGATAGGGTCAATCATTATGCCAGTTGACCCTGACTTTGAATATCAGTTCTCAAACTGTAGAGCTCTTGGAGAAGGGTGAAGGAGGGAGGGTCTTCATCCTTCAGGGGCCCTAGCTCATGTCAGAGTTCAGAAGACGTGGCTGATGAGTAGACGAGGGGTCTGGAGAGAATTCTCATTTTCTGTTGGATATCTCAGGGAGCTCTGGGGTAACTGACTCTGGTTCTGTTGCCCTCCATCAGACCAAAAACAGAACAACAGCAACAACAAAAATCCCTATTAGAATTCAAGCTCCACAAGGGCAATAAAGTTTGTGATTTTGGTCATAGTTGTATCCCCTTATCTAAAAGAGTACCTACAGCACGATAGAGTCTTAATAAATATTTAGCGAATGCATTTGTATCCTTGGGAATCTGAAACCCAGACAAAGGTCTGAGCAGTGTTTGCCCTTCTAGTTCAGTGGTTCTCAGCAGGAGGTGCACATTAAAAACTCCTGAAACCATTCTAAAAGCACAACTGCCTTGGGAACACCCTCCAGAGATTCCAACTTAGTTAAAATGCGGTAGGTCCCACACATCAGTATTTTAAAATCTCCCCCAGAAGATTCCAAGGAGTACCGAGAATCGAGAACAAATGTTGTTTAAGCAGTCACCCCTTAGGTTGCTCAAAGTACTGAGATGCCAGTTGTAGTCCTTAGGATCTGAGTGGCTTTCTTATGCCTCCCATGACTGGAGCCAACTGCTTCTGCAGCTCTGGTTTCAGAGCCATGTCTGGTCCTTGGCAGCTGTCAGGGCCCTTGGTCCCAGAAGTCCAGTTGATGCAAACACTTAAGGACCAGAAGAAAAGGCTGATTCTAGTTGGGAGCTTAGATAGTTGAGCAGATCTGAGGGGCTTTGAGGGTGCACCGACCCGGACCAGCACGACAATATGCTCTGCCTCATTTGTGAGGATAAAAGGGATTCAGAGGCTAGAAATGCAACAGGGCCCAACATGTCTGTTTTTTATGCATTGACATTTCCCTTCCTGGGGAAAAGAAAAGTATGCATTCTTTCCATACCACATAAATTATTATGATTATAGGACTGAGTAATAGTACACGTACTCACAAATCTCTTCTGATATAAAAATGCTCCAGAATGTCACACACATAATTTAAGCTACAATTCAAAGGGATGCATCAGGTCACATTCCTACTTATCCATATGAGAAAGGATTTATTATCTGACAAACACAGACTAGATTATGAAATGAAACTTTCTAAAAGTCATTGCTGACATTGTAGTCCAATCCTCGCCCTTTATTTCCCCAGAAAGAATGTCATAGACTCAATCTACAGACAAACATATAGCACTTTATTTTGCTTTATTTCAACTTCACGAATTGGACAGAAAATCCCTTTGGGTTCTTTTGATTATGGATTATCCCTTTAGACTGCCCTCACTGGAAGTGTTTCATGACAAGGAGGTTATTGTGAAATGACATTTTTTTGCCTTTTGAAGTAAGAATATAACAGTGAAAAGAACTTTTATGAGACCTGGTGGGACTCTTACTCATTGTGATGGTAGATGAATATATTCAGAGGTAGAAAAATTGTTGAGGAGTTATCCTTTTGACGATGGAATGAGCACTGGGTGTTATATGTAACTGATGAATCACTAAATTTTACCCCTGAAACTAATAATACACTATATGTTACCTAAATTGAATTTAAATTAAAAAAAAAAAAGAAAACAGGCCACTCTATTGAGGTGAGACAGACACATGTTTGTTTTTTTTTCCTTCTGTCCAGTTGGGCATTTCTAACGACCATTTTTGACAATGAGATCTTCACTTACTTCTCTATATCTGCAACTTGAAGTCCATAAGCTTGGTCATTCTAAACATAATTTGGAGCTGTTATGGCCAAAATCAGCTAATTAAATTTGTGCAGGGGCGCCTGGGTGGCTCAGTTGTTAAGCGTCTGCCTTTGGCTCAGGTCATGATCCCAGGATCCTGGGATCGAGCCCCGCATCGGGCTCCCTGTTTCGCGGGAAGCCTGCTTCTCCCTCTCCCACTCCCCCTGCTTGTGTTCCCTCTCTTGCTGTGTCTCTCTCTGTCAAATAAATAAATAAAATCTTTAAAAAAAAAAGAATTATTAAAAAAAAATTTGTGCAGTAACATTGACCTAGAGAGGCTTCAGGTTAAGGCTAATTATTTAACCCAAAAATGGAGCAGGAAGATGCCATTTATTTGAATTTCTCTTGTAGCCCACAATACATTTCAAAAAATTAGAACAGCTGATATTAATTAGGTCAGCAAAGATCAAATATTACTCAAATATAGGGGCAGCTATGCATCTGTCTCTTGCTGCATCTGCATCAAGAAAGTTAAATAAGAAGTTGGATGATTTGTATCAGAAACATTGGTGACCGTCACTTTTGGCTACTTAAGGAATTAGTAGATATCTGGGAAAACCACAAGCTATTATTTTTAGGAGACCACAGCTTTCCAGAGCATTAGTAAGGGGATAATTTGGAGCCTACATATGTCAAAGGAAAAGATTAGACCCAGGTGATAGCAAACTGATCAAGTTCATATTATCATCTGGAAAGACGTGGTCCATATTGATTTCAGTAGGGCTCTCAATTTTATTTTGCATGACCTTCTCACGAATAAAAAATTAAATTATGATAATGATCACATTACTTTGAGTAAAAACGGGGAATAAGTTATTGGGGGACTTGGAGTCAAATTTGGTGATTATACAGTATAGTAACTCATAAAGAAGGTTCTTGATAGCATTCAACACCCTTGTTAACCTTCACTATAAAGAACTTGTGGTAATATCCAGCAAAATTTCAGAGAGAATTAAGTCATTTGCAGTTTCCAACATTCTGGGAAGTATCAATGCAATTTGAAGTAATCATGATAAATTGGAAAAATGAAATTTGGCTAAGATATGTACACAATGGCATCCAGCTAGGGGAGAAAGATATTTCAGGATGGAACTGAATACCTGTAAGCAACATTTCTATCCTGAGCTCAAAGTCAATGTGACACTGATTATAGCAAGAGGCAAATACAATGACTGAGAAAGAATGTCCTGCCCTCGTCTGAAAACTATGAGAATATTAGATTAATTTGAGCTACTAACCTTTGCACAGGAGGTAGGAATTCTAGAGAGGATCCAAAGAATGATCAGATTGATTTAAAAATATATAAAATAGGTCTAATGGAACAGATGTATGATTTTTAAGATGAGATTATTAAAGAAGGATGCTTTTCAAATAGTTCTTGTTTTTCAAATACATGAAAAATATTTTATAATGAGGATGGCAATTACTCAATTTCCATGTTTTCTGAATACTTTTATATCATCTATGTTTAAACTTAGGCAACACCTCTATTTTTATTTCTAGCATAAATTGTTAATTGATGTTTGATAATGATAACCAGCTATCATCTGTTTGGAAATAAAGGTAGAATAATATACCTTCTTATGCAAAATTAATTTCCCACACTTCTTGGCCTCTTCCCTTTTGATCTCAAACTTATTTGGTGCTTCCTATCTTTAAAAAAATAAAAAGAAACAAGGAAGAAAAACCTTTACATGATCCTCATTATTAATTATTTCTTTTTCAAATTCCTTCAGCAGTTACTAGATAAACTTCAAATTAACATATTATATTTTGTTCTATTTTCCTACCTTTTCAAACTCCTTCAGTATTTACTAGCTAAACTTCGTATTATATTTTGTCCTACTTTTCCTACCTGCCACAGATAATTTAACATTTGTTTATATCAGCATGTAGCACTATTGTTCACAAAACTTTCTCATTCATTCCCTCATATTCAACAAGACTTTACTGAGCTGTTAGTATGTGCTGAATAATGCACTCACTGGCACTGTGAATACAGACGAGAATGATACAGACACAGCCCTATATGTTGTCTTGGACAGAGAAACACAGACCCTCACAGTTGAGTGGAGTAAATAGACAATATTCTAATATCACACAAAAAATATACAAGTGCAATGGTTCAAAGTACTGTTAGGTTCTCTGGAACTATAGAACATATGACCTAACCTATTGAGAATGTAAACTTGATGTTTTCTGTATGTAGTGTGTCTCATGTTAACTGGTTTCTAGGAAAAAAAGGTGTCTAAGTTTGTTTTAAAGAACTCATGAGAGACGCCTGGGTGGCTCAGCCAGTTAAGCGTCTGCCTTCAGCTCAGGTCATGATCCTGGGGTCCTGGGATCGAGCCCCGTATCGGGCTCCCTGCTCAGTGGGGAGCCTGCTTCTCCTTCTGCCTGCCGCTCTCCCTACTTGTGCTCTTGTTCTCTCTCTGACAAATAAATAAATAAAATCTTTTTTTTAAAGTTTTATAAAAAAAGAACTCATGATTTTAAGCATAGTTATAAATATATAGGTGTACAGTAAATACTGAATGAGTTAATGTTTTATAAAATTGATCAAAATGAACATTATATGGAGCATTCAGGTCTCAGACCAGCATTTAAGATGTAGGGAGTTTGCAGTTCTGTCCTAACAATAACTAAAAAGCTGAACAAACTAAAAAATCACAATTCTTCTTAGATCTGTAAGAGAAGTAAGGGCACAGGTCCACCCACTGCCCCCAAATCAGAGAGATCAACAAATGAAAATAGAGAATCACAATTTACCAGAGCAGGAACCAACAAGCAGAAAACTCTGGGTCAAGTGCTAAATACATCCTGTCCTGCTATTGAGGAAAAAACAACGCAAGAAATACTAAAAAACCAAAACACAAAGTTTGAATAGAGACAGCAAGCATTAGAACCCCACTCAGATATGGCAGAGATGTTAGAATGATCAAATCATGAATTTAAAACTATGGCTAATATGCTCAGAGCTCTAATGGACAATGTAGATAGCATGCAAAAATGGGCAATGAAGAAGAGAGATGAAAATTTTAAGAAAGAACCAAAAAGAAATGTTAGAAATAAAAAACACTGAAACAGAAATGAAGGATGCCTTTGATTGAGTTACTGGTAGATTGGACACAACTGAGGAAAACAATCTCCAGGCTTGAAGATACCTCAATAGAAACTTCCAAAACTGAAGAGCAATGAGAACAAAGACTGAAAGAACAGGACAAAATATCCAAGAACTGTAGGAAAACTACAAAACATGTAACACGCATGTAATTGGGAGTACCAGAAGGAGAAGAGAGAGAGAATGGAACAAAGAAATATTTGAAACAATGACTGGGAATTTCCCCCAAACTAATGTCAGGCACCAAACCGCAGATCCAATAAGCTCAGAGAATACCAAGCAGGATAAGTGCCCAAAAAACCCTACATCTAGGCATATAATTTTCAAATTCCAGAAAATTAAAGATAAAGAAAAAATTCTGAATGAAGTTAGGGGGAAAAACCCATCTTACTTATAGAGAAACAAGAGAAGAATTACATCCTATTTCTCCTCAGAAACCATGCAAGCAAGAAGTGAATGGGGTGAAATTTTAAAGTGATAGAAGCCTTTAACCTAGAATTCTGTACTCTGCAAAATTATACTTCAAAAGTGAAGGAGAAATGAAGACTGTCTCAGACAAAGAAAAATTAAGGGAATTTGTTGCCAGAAGACCTGCCTTGTAAGAAATGTTAAAAGAAGTTCTTTAGAGAGAAGGACAATGATAATAGATCAGAAACTTGGATCTACATAAAAAAGGAAGAGCATCAGAGAAGGAATAAGTGAATTTAAAAAAGCTTTTATTTTATATATGAGATACATATAAATACACATTTATATACATATGTATTTTATATATAAAGCTATGTTAGCTTATGTATAAGTAAATTGAATGATAGCAATGATATAAAGGATAAGAGGGAAGAATTAGGATTATTTTGTCATTATAAAATACCAGCACTACTTGTGAAGAGGTATATAGTGTTATTTTAAAGTGGACTTGGATTAGTTGTAAATGTGTGTTGCAAACTCTAGGACTACCACTAAAAAAAGAAGTACAATGGATATGCTAAGAACAGAGAGAAAGTGCAAGTATATAAAATATTCAATAAAAACGAGGGGTGCCTGGGTGACTCAGTAGGTTAAGTGTCTGCCTTTGGCTCAGGTCATGATCCCAGTGTCCTGGGGAGCCTGCTTCTCCCTCTCCTTCTGCCCCTCCCCCTGCTTGTGCTTTCTCTTTCTCTCAAATAAATAAAATCTTAAAAAATAAATAAATAAAACCATGAAAGACAGAAAAACAGTGAGAGACAAATAGATAACAGTAACAAATACGGTAGAAATTAGTCCAACAAAATCAATACCCACTTAGAATGTCAGTGGTATAAATGCATCAATTAAAAGAGATTTTCGGGGGGTGCCTGGGTGGCTCAGTCGTTAAGCGTCTGCTTTCGGCTCAGGTCATGATCCCAGGGTCCTGGGATCGAGCCCTGCATCGGGCTCCCTGCTCTGCAGGAAGCCTGCTTCTCCCTCTCCCACTGCTCCTGCTTGTGTTCCCTCTCTCGCTGTGTCTCTCTCTGTCAAATAAATAAATAAAATCTTAAAAAAAAAAACAAAAGAGATTTTCAGGATGAATCAAAAAACAAGACCCCCCCCAAAAAACAAGACCCAACTATATGTTGTCTACCAGAAACCCACTTTATTTTTTTTCTTAAATCAAAACTGAATTTTTCTATAGATTTCTTTTTTTCCCCAATTTTTATTTAAATTCTAGTTAGTTAACATATCGTGTAATATTGGTTTCAGGAGTAGAATTTAGTGATTATATACAACACCCAGTGCTCATCACAACAAGTGCCCTCCTTAATGCCCATCCCCCATTTAGCCCATCCCCCTGCCCACCTCCCTCCATCAACCCTCAGCTTGTTTTCTACTGTTAAGAGACTCTTATGGTTTGCTTCTCTCTCTCTCTCTTTCTTTTTTTTCCCTTCCCAAATGTTCATCTGTTTTGAAGAAACCCATTTTAAATATAAAATATGTGTAGATTAAAAGTAATACGATGGAGAAAAAAAAGAGCAAATTAAATCCAAAGTAAGCAGAAGAAAAGAAATAATAAAAATTAGAGCAGAAGTTAATGAAATTAAGAACAGGAAATCATTAAAGACCAAAAAATGATTCTTTGAAAACATTAATAGAATTAATAACCATCTAGCTTCACTAAGGAAAAAGGAGAGAAATTACTAATATGAGAAGACAAGACAACACTACTGATCACATGGATGTTAAAAGAATATAAGAATACTGTGAACAACACTTTGCCAATAAATTTGAGAACCTAGATGGAATGGACAAATTTCTTGAAAGACACCTTCTGCTAAAACAGCAGAAGAAATAGACAATCTGAATAGGCCTATATCTACTAAATAAATCAGATCAGTAATTAATAACATTCCAAAAGAGGTCATTATCACTCAATTTCAATATATGTTCATCAACTATAACAAATGTCCCACTCTGGTGGGGGATGCTGACAGTGAGGGAGGTTATCCATGTAGTGGGGACGTGAGGTATATGGGAAATCTCTGTACCTCATGCTCAATTGGTATGAGTTGGAAACTGCTCTATCAATAAAGTTTATTAATAAAGAAAAATGAGAAAAAATTACATGGTAGATCCCTGGTATCTGTGGATTTTATATTCATGATTTAAACTATGTATTAGTCCTTTGTTAATCTTTTGAGGCAGTGTCTATTCATATTTACTATGGAGATTGTCGGCAACAGCCAATTTCTTAGTGAGCAAACCTAGTGGACAGTTAATATATATATTCCCAAATGGAGTTGGTATTCTCTTCTCATTACCCACTCTCATCAAGTAGTCTAAAGGAAAACATACCGTTTATTTGTGTAAGTCAGATGGCTGCCATTGCTTCAGTAAGATCAACGCCTCAGTAGAGTTTTTCAGCAAATTCTGTAGCCAGTTATAAAACTTCAGGATACAGCTATCCCCCCCTTTCAAAAGTCTGAGTTATACCACTTGGCTTTTATGAAAGACCTCCATTAGTACCTGTTTTTGTTAACTGAAAGAAATCTGAAGGGGATTTTTACTTTTATTTTTAAAAGGCCAATAGCAAAAAAAGCGTTGAGCATGTGTTTTGTGGCCAACATTTAAGAGGCAGCTCGCACCCCAAGCAGGGAGAGCGGCGCCGCCCAGCTCCTTCCCGAGAAACCACTCTCAGCAGCTCAGCTTCGGCCCACCATGGCTTTGAATTCTGTCTGTGAGCATCTGTGCTTTATCTCAGTTTATTTTGTGCATCCCGTAGCAAGATGTGTCCTAAGGGATCAGAAAATCCTGAGAGAGGTGATTTTTGGGGTCTGGGAACACTAAAAACGTTTTCCATATAAATTAATGGTAATTACTTCTTTGCTTTATGCCATTTTGGCTTATGAAAGTTTTCATAGGAACACTCTACTTTTGCATAGTGGGGGAAACCTGTAATTTTACTGTGATTCTCCAGCTTCTCCCAATTTCTTTGTGTTTTTTTTTAAAGATTTATTTATTCTTTTGAGAGACAGAGAGAGCCCGAGCGGGGGGAGGGGCAAAGGGAGAGAGAGAGAGAGGGACAGAAACAGACTCCCCACTGAGCACAGAACCCTACGCTGGGCTCTGTCTCACCACCCTGAGATCATGACCCTGAGATCATGAGCTGAGCCAAAACCAAGAGTCAGACGCTTAACCGACTGAGCCACCCAGGCACCCCTACCTATTTCTTGTTCTCTGCTCTGAATCTTTCAGCCTTCATCTCCAAACTGGAATTGCCTAAAACACATACTCTAAGCTATTCTCTTTGCTCACCCCTTTCAAAGCAACCACTAACACAGGACTGCTGTGCCTAGAACAATTAATGACCATTGGAATGTAATGAATAAAACATTACATCAATCAATTGGCAAATAACTTGGTATTTCATATTAGAAGTTAATATTATTAAATGATATTTTGGACATCCAGTCACTGAGTATTTCTCACAGATCACACTAGTTCATGTGGTACCCTGACCTCTCGCCAAATTGGCTTCACTACCTCTCACCTCTTAGTTTTCTTCTTCATGAGGCTGGGCAACTGTTCTCTCCTAATTCTAAAACCAAACTCAGTTCTTGACCTACCTTTACATATAAAAACTATCAACATTCCTAGCTGAACAAAGGGGCCATCCTTAGTTTAGAGACATTACTTCAACAAGACCTACTCTCTCCTTCTAGAAGGCGGTTGTGATTTTAAATAGTGACTTTTTTCTCCCTTACATTTATGTGGGGGAGGGATCAAAGATTTCTGAAGAGAAAGTCAAATGTCAGTGCTAGAGATGAAAGGAGAGGTTAGGCAAAAAGATCTCAAATAATTGTGGCTCTTAACCTGAACAGAGAAGTTTTTTAATTAAGGAGTAAAATGTCAAATATTTTTGGTCGCTCAGATCAGTCACATCATGTCCATCATACACTCTCTACAGAATAAAGAAAAAAGCAGTTTATGAAATTGTTTCATAAAATGTTCAGTTCAGTACAAAAACTGACTTTAGTCTTGTATAGAGTAAATCTTTTACAGCCTGAAGTGACCACTTATATTTTTCATTTATATGCTACCGTATTTTGTGATGAACTTTGTTATATTGAAATTTATAAGTTTTGTGATTCAAAAATATCTTTGTATATATCCCTTATGAATGTCAAGGGTTTGTTGTAACATCATTCTTTATCCTCAAAAAATTATCTGACAACTGAGGTTTAATGACTGTTAGCTATTTGCCAAGCACCTTGATACAGTTAACATATTTTACTGGAATCAGAAAATAGGTGTTGTAGTCCTATATTTATTACTTGCTTACTATTGTGACCCTTATAAAACTATGTAACTCTTCTGGGTCCCAGTTTCCTCACTACAAAAGCTTTCGGTGTCATGTTCACTGTGCCTGATTTTTAAAAGTATATAAATTTACAAAAATGAGAGTATTTTAGCAGAGTTAATTACTGCCACTTATATAACTATAGCAACCAAGAGGAATTTCGCTTGGACATAAAAGAAAGAAGGAACAGACCAAGCTTTACTAATTTTTACAAAAAGTGTAAAGTTTCATAATATAAACTCTTTAAATACTTAAGTCTTAATGAATTTTTAAATATTTGAAATCATCTGGAACTTCTAGTTCTAGACAATAAACTATTTAAGTCCTCATTTTTCCTCTTTCAAATATTTGCCCCGTTATATAGTAGACATTAGTGGAAAAACAAGACCATGTAGTGAAAAGTGAGTGAACTTTAGAGCCAAATAATCTCATAAGGCTCACCATTCACTGCCTCTATGACCTTGGGAGAGTAATTTAAGCCTTTTTTGTCAGTTCGTTTATCTGATAAAGGATGACAATAACTATATCACAATGTTGTTGTGATGATTTTCTTGTTTCTTCATTGCCGGTTAAGTTCTCATGTGGTCAGTATTGTACTTGATGTTAATTTTCTGGTTTCCATACATGTACTATGATTGTACAAGGTGTTAACATTAAGAGAACCTAGGTGAAGAGTATATGGGAACTCCCTATACAATTTTGCAAGTATTCTGTGTCTAAAATTATTTCAAAATAAAAAAGTTAAAAGGAAAAGAGAAGACATTTGAAGAACAACTGGAGAGATCAGAATATAGAATAGGCATTAAATGATATTAGGGGATTAGTGCTAATTTTCTTAAGTGATTTGATATTTGGCTACATAAGAGAATGTCCTTACTTTTAGGATATGTGTGTGCTGAAGTATTTAGGGCTTAAGAATCATAAATAAATCTTCAGTTTATTTTGAAATGGATCAGTGAAATATATAATGTATGTGTATAAAGGTAATAAACACCTACACATATAATGTAGATACACAAACATAGCAACTGTTTTATCTGGGAATAGGAATGCTCATTGTATTAGTCTTATGATATTTCCATAGGTTTGGAAAATTTTTAAAAGAATTGTTTAAAAGTTTACATGCTCCACTCCAATGCTAATTTTATTTTGATTCAGATTCTCACTGTATCCTACTTCTGTAATATCTAGGTCCAATGTCTTGACTAGAATGACCATAATATATAATATAATGATTTCATTATTTTACCCTCTTACCTGAATCTTTTTTTTTTAAAGATTTATTTAATTATTTGTCAGAGAGAGAGAGAGTATAAGCAGGGGGAGCAGCAGGCAGAGGGAGAAGCAGGCTCCCTGCTGAGCAAGGAGCCTGATGTGAGACTCAATCCCAGGACCCTGGGATCATGACCTGAGCAGAAGGTAGATGCTTAACCAACTGAGTCACCCAGGTGTCCCCTCCTACCTGAATTCTGACTACTACTTTGATTCCTTGGTGATCAACTTATCAGGGCTTGATCAAGTCAACCATGTGGAGTTGGCTCAATTTAGAGCAATTCCATCACAGAGCATCTTGATTATTTCTAGAATGTTCATATTCCCAGTCAGTAATTTTTCTTGGATTCTGTCTATGCATGACTGGATTTAATCAGATTCATTACCTTGAGGAGTTTCATAATGGAATTCCCCAGAAGATAGGTAAAAAAATTTTAAAATAATTTTCAATTTATTGTTAAAGATCTCTAGTGAAGGGGTCTCCCTTGACAAGTCTGCTTCATTCAGAAAGTTCATCGTTCTTTGAACTCTCTTACTTCTCATTTTATCTTTGATGTAATGGGGGGAAATTTTTTTTTCTTCTTTATGATAATTCAGACTATATGAGAGGACTGTTATTAAATCTTGCCTTCTGTTCTTTGTTTAAGAATCTCATTTCTTTAAAAATAACTAGTATTCTATACTCTGAAGATCAGATATCTTCTCTTGGACATACCTTTGGAAAGGCATTTAAATGATGTAGGATTCGTGTCAAGAAAATAATTTGCTTCATTTTTCTGGAGATTCTGATATGGAGAGCACTTTATGTAACTGTCATGACATTCTGGGAGAAGATGTTACTTAGTAGCAACAGCTATTTTTTATGTGATTATTATTACCATCCAGTTAAATGTGTGTGTATTTTAAATGTTTATTATTCCACAGTAAGCAATGCCATCATCAGAATAAACTGACAGTGGACAATGATGTTCATGATGGCCCAATGTAAAAAAAGGAAAAAAGAATCCTATTTCTTTAATTTTTGATGAAAGCTACTATTTTCCAGATCTTTAATACATTTTATTGTAAATTTTTCTAGCTGCAGCATGCCTTTTTTTTGCCATTAACTGAATATATGAATAGGCTTAATATTTTTTGTATGTGTCAAAAATCATCCTGAAATCCAATACTTTAGAGGTAAGCAATATCAGATTAAGAATTTGGATCAAATCCAGGGCGCCTGGGTGGCTCAGTCTTTAAGCGTCTGCCTTCGGCTCAGGTCATGATCCCAGGGTCCTGGGATCGAGCCCCCCGTCCGGCTCCCTGCTCTGTGGGAAGCCTGCTTCTCCCTCTCCCACTCCCACTGCTTGTGTTCCCTCTCTCTCTGTGTCTCTCTCTGTCAAATGAATAAATAAAATCTTAAAAAAAAAAGAATTTGGATCAAATCGAAGGCCCTCAACCCCTCCAAAAATTAAATGCTGTTACCTCTGCTAAACCCCCACAGAAGTCAAAGATTTGGGGCGCCTGGGTGGCTCAGTTGGTTAAGTGTCTGACTCTTGATTTCAGCTCAGCACGTGAGATTGAGCCCCATGTAGGGCTCCGTGCTGAGCATGGAGCCTGCTTAAGATTCTCTCCCTCTCCCTCTGCCCTTCCTTCCCCCCATACACGTGCTCTCTCTCAAATAAATAAATAAGTCAAAAAAAAAAAAAAAGGTCAGAGATTTGCCTCAAGTCTTTCACCTTGCTCAAATGTTCTCACTTTGAATTATGGTTAAATAGTATAGTAAATGGAGAAGTGCCTTAGAAATCAGAAAGCAGAGGACTGAGTTGCATCATTGCCTCTTGCGCCTGGAACCTTTGGCATTCTGCGGAACTGTTCAGCCTCAGTTCCCTCATCTGTGAAATAGAATTCCTGATGTTTGTTAAGCCTACCTCACAATGGTATCTTGAAGATCAAATCTGAGGATCATTTGTGATCCATGAAATGATACTGTAAAGTCAAATATGATTGATAAGCAACAAAACATGATTTATGAACGTGGCTGCCTAGTATATACATTAACCTGCTTACATATATTTTAAGGCTTTCTTTTGTGCAGTTGATTTACTGAGTTTTTAAGATACAAATGGACATAAGTAGATTTCTCTTTAACTTTTGCTGTCTACTTGAAGGAGTTTTTTAAGAGGATCATGCTAATGACATCTTCAAGGTACAAAAGCAAAAGGATTAATGTCCTGTAGAGAGTTAAAATGGTTCATTTCTTCATTATACCCTTTGAAACAAGTCAGCTCTCTTGTCTAACCTGAGAGACTACTTGGAGACTGCTCTATTATATATCCTGGCATTCAAAATCAAAGACACCACAAACTACTACATATAAGAAATCTGTAGAGATAGCATATGTGTTTTAGGAACATTAGTAATTAATTCATCTTTGTTAATGTGTTCAAACATGTCTGAAAATCATCTCAGTCACTGACAATCCACAGTGTTCCACAACTATCATCTGGAATGATATAATTCATGATAATACAGCTTGATAGACATAATGTAGACCATAGTATAAATTTCATTTCTCTAAGTGTCAGAATGTATGGTAGTTTCTATGAAAAACTTCTTTGTGGCCTACTCATCCCAACAACAATTTATTTCTAACTCTTGCATCTTGTTACAAATGATTTACCATACGGCTCCAAGATTCTTTGAGAAAATGTTGTTGTTCATATTCATTAAATGAAAATAATGTTCTCACAGACTGTTATTACAATTAAAATATTTTTCAATAAGTTTATGCATTTGATTTCATAAAAATGTGTCCTTGGAATTACTTTATTTTTAATTAGATCAGAAGCAAACCACAGTTAGCTTCACTAGTCAAGTTTACATCTGGGGAGAGAAAACAGTGATGAATTCTAAGCCACCAATAATGTTAAAAATGAATATAGCCCAATTATGATAATATCCAGTCCAAATTTTAGCTCACTGAGGAAACATGGAAGGAAGTGGTATGTTTTAAACATTTGGGCAGTAGATAAAGGAAGTTCTCTTCTACGGTCAACTCTGAAAAGATGGCATCCAAGATCCCCTCTAGCCACGAAGAATTGTGACCTCAAATTAGTCAGGTTTTGCTCATTACCACCCATCTGAGTATAGACTTGTTTTGCTCTTGAGTACTCCCCCACCTCCCTGAGACCTGAGCTGACAGCTTTAAGTTGAAGATGGAAGGGAAAAAATCAGTTGAATGTCATCATTATGCTAAATTCATGAAAAATAACAATTAATTTCAAGGTGTATGCATCCAAGAGATCCGAAACTAATCAATACCTGGAACCTTTACAGAAAATTCACATGGGAAACATGAATACACTAGAGGTCCATACCGTACAAAGGTACAATGGAAGCTACAGCCAATGGTCTTAAGTCCCCATTGGCCTACACTGTCTCCTTCTAAGGATACATAGGGGGAGGGGCCTGACTTCCTTAGAAATGACGGATGGACACACATCATGGGTGAAAGATCAATTTCGTACATATTTCATTGTGTTATATACAAGTAAAAAAGCAAATTGCAGTTCAGGGCTGGCTGGAAACTGCTATAGATTATGTGGTAGGAAGAATTCTACATTGGCCCCTAGTTTTTCCCTCTCCTTGGTATATACACTTCAGTGATTCCATCAAACACTAAACAGTTAAGGGAATAAGGAAATTCAAAATGTGAGAGGACGCATAACAACAGAGTAACCCCCAGCCAACATCCAGCAAGGGAATGTGAGCCTCAGTCCTACAAGAACCGGGATTCGTCTAACAACATGAATGAGCCTGGAGTGGATTCTCCCCTAGAACCTCTGGATAAGAGTCTGGCCTGGCTGATACCTTAAGTGTGAAATATGGAGCAGAGGACCCAGTCAGCCCTCCTGTACTTGTAACCCACAGAACTGTGAGAGAATCATTTATTTATATATTGTTTTAAGCCATGAAGTCGGTGGTAATTTGTTATGCAGCAATAGAAAACTAATATAAATAATCATACATGTTACTTTAAATTATGTCCATGGAGCACAGTATAATGTAATATCTTATTACTTATGCAAGAATATATTAAGGGTGGTGATGGCGGTTTTTGCTTTTGGTGTAGGTGTGGTGGCTGAGGTATGGTGATGGTGAGGTATCACATTAGACGAGGAGACCATACACTCTCATTCATCCATTGTTTTCGTCTGTTTATTATAACCTAGAATTGTTAAATTATATATGGAGCCCGGGCATGGATGTTCTTAGAGCCTTCCATTGCTTTTGTATATCAAACACTTTTTAAGTGCTCAGATTCTTTTAGTTCCCTGTCTTTGGGGATCTTGGTCACTTGTTTTGTCCCAGTTGCAGGGACCAAATTGGTTGGCTCTTGCCCAGGTGCTACCATAGCCACCAACTTCAATGTAGGCACAAGCAGACAGCACATCGCTTAAGGCAACACTACCCATCCCTCACCTCCTGCCCAAGAGATACTGAGAAGATGCTGGACACTTAGATCTGTTTGGCCCCTGTGCACACATTGAACAATGGGAGGCAGACGTTTGGCAGATAAGTTCTCCTTCCTTCTTCCCACCAGCCAGACCATCTTGAGAGACAATGGTTAATATATTCTTTTAGAAGATATTCTCACAGAATCAAGTAAGTGGCGCTTGTTCTAACAAGCAATGGCTGCCTTGGTAATGCCCACTTATAGTTGATTGTTCTC
This sequence comes from Neomonachus schauinslandi, assembly GCF_002201575.2. Classification (NCBI taxonomy): domain Eukaryota; kingdom Metazoa; phylum Chordata; class Mammalia; order Carnivora; family Phocidae; genus Neomonachus; species Neomonachus schauinslandi. The sequence continues at coordinate 10,427,093 of NC_058419.1, read as the reverse complement.
TTTTCCTGCCTTGTTCTCCATTTCCCACGTTCTGCTACTCCGGGACTATACTCACATGACATGCAGTAGCACATTAGCTTTTGCCTGAGGTTCTGTCTTCTGGGGAACCCATGTTAAAGCAGAAGCCCCCGTGTATGGCTTCTGTCATCTGCTTCAGCAATTCAGGTGGGACTAGCTTTGCCCACAAGGCTAGAGATTTCTCACGATTCAGCAGAAGGTATCCAGCCTTCTCTTTTTTTAGAAGCCGCCTTCAGCCTAGCTGTACATACTTGAATTTGCATGAAAGGAGATGCCCCTCAATTGATCATATCCTAGTTTTATCCATTTAGCTTATTTTATCTGTCACAGTCATCTGATTTTTTTTCCCTGGGCTAACATCCTGGCTAGATATTTGTTCCTCTCTACTTTGTGTTAGCATCTCTGTAAAATGTGGCTAGCGGCCTACCCTGCCTTCCTCACAGGATTGTTGTCAGAATTAAATGAGATAATGCATGTAAATATCCTTTTTGATAATGCCATGTCTATTGTGTGTATTTTGCTGTGGTTCCTAAATGCAGATGAGAGGTTTGAGTGAGCTGCACAATATATCCAGAAACCAGTATTAAGCAATTCTCAGGTTTAGTAATTGTGGGCTTTGTTCTTTGAAGACCTTCAGGGCACCTGTAGACCCCTTCTGATGGACCTTTGTAAAAAGATGTTTCTGCTAGTCAGCTCAGGAAATGGCTCCAGGTTCCTCTCCCCACTCTTGAATACACTCTTCTCTCTGGTCTCTCTCTCTCTTTTTTTTTATAAAGATGTATTTATTTGTTTTAGAGAGAGAGAGCATGCGATCAAGGGGAGGGGCAGAGAGAGAATCTCCAACAGACTCCCTGCTGAGCGCAGAGCCCGACCAGGGGCTGGATCTAAGGACGACCCTGAGATCATGACCTGAGCTGAAACCAAGAGTTGGACACTCAACTGACTGAGCCACCCAGGTGCCCCCTCTGGTCTTTCATCTGACTTCATGCCAGGACTCTATTTCTCTGCCAACCACTTTTTTATACATTCTGCCCAATTTTTAAAATTTTTAAATCGACTTTATTTTTTAGAGCAGTTCACAGCAAAGCTGAGTAGAAAGGACACAGAGTCCCCATATATTCCCCTGTCTCTCCCCACCCCATCCCATACACGCATGGAGCTTCCCTCACTATCAACGTTCGGAACCAGAGTGGTACATTTGTTATGATGTACCTGCATTGACACATCTTTATCACTGAAAGCCCACACATTATATTAGTATTCACTCTTGGTGCTATGCATTCTATGGGCTTGGGCAAATGTATCATGAAATGCATCCACCTTCATAGTATTATGGAGAGTAGTTTTTTTTTTTTTTTAAGATTTTATTTATTTATTTGACAGAGAAAGACACAGCCAGAGAGGCAACACAAGCAGGGGGAGTGGGGGAGGGAGAAGCAGGCTCCTGGCTGAGCAGGGAGCCTGATGCAGGGCTCGATCCCAGGATGACCTGAGCTGAAGGCAGACGCTTAACGACTGAGCCACCCAGGTGCTCTGAGAATAGTTTCACTGCCCTAAAAATCCTCAATGCTCCAGCTATTCATCCTTTCTGTCTTCATTGTTTTGCCTTTTCCAGAATGTCATATAGTTGGAATTATACAGTATGTAGCCTTTTGAGATTGGCTTCTTTCACTTAGAAATACGCGTTTAAGGTTCTTCCATGTCTTTTCATGGTTTGATAGCTCATTTCTTGTTAGGGCTGAATAATATTTCTTTTTCTTCTTCTTCTTTTTCTTTTTTTTTATTATGTTAATCACCATACATTACATCATTAGTTTTTGAGGTAGTGTTCCATGATTCATTGTTTGCATATAACACCCAGTGCTGCATGCAGAACGTGCCCTCTTTAATACCCATCACCAGGCTAACCCATTCCCCCATCCCCCAATATTTCTTTTTTTAATTTAAATTTCAATTCTGATTAGTTGACATACAGTTCAATATTGGTTTCAAGAGTAGAGTTCAGTGGTTCATCATTTACATATAACACCTGGTGCTCATCATAACAAGTGCCCTCCTTAATGCCCATCCCCCACCTATCCCCTCACCCACCTCCCTCCATCAACCCTCGGTTTGTTCTCTATCATTAAGAGTCTCTCATGATTTGTTTCCCTCTCTCTCTCTTTTTCCCCTTCCCAAATGTTCATCCATTTTGTTTAAGTTTCACATATGGGTGAAATCATATGGTATTTGTCTCTCTCTGACTTATTTCGCTTAGCATAATACACTCTAGCTCCATCCACGTCATTGTAAATGGCAAGATTTCATTCCTTCTGATGGCTGAGTAGTATTCCATTGTGTATATATATACACCACATCTTCTTTATCCATTCATCAGTCAATGGACATTTGGGCTCTTTCCATAGTTTGGCTATTATTAATAATGCTGCTATAAATATGGGGTGCATGTACCCCTTTGAATCTTTATTTTTGTATCCTTTGGGTAAATACCTAGTAGTGCAATTGATAGATCATAGGGTAGTTCTATTTTTAACTTTTTGAGGACCCTCCATACTATTCTCCAGAATGGATGCATTAGTTTGCATTCCCATCAACAGTGCAAAAGGGTTCCCCTTTCTCTGCATCCTCGACAACATCTATTGTCTCCTGTGTTGTTAATTTTAGCCATTCTGACAGGTGTGAGGTGGTATCTCATCATGGTTTTGATTTCTATTTCCCTGATGATGAGTGACATTGAGCAGTTTTTCATGTGTCTGTTGGCACATCTGGATGTCTTCTTTGGAAAAATGTCTATTCATGTCTTCTGCCCATTTCTTAACTGGATTATTTGGTTTTTTGGTTGTTGAGTTCAGTAAGTTCTTTGTAGATTTTGGCTACTAGCCCTTTATCAGATATGTCATTTGCAAATATCTTCTCCCATTCCATAGGATGCCTTTTAGTTTTGTTAATTGTTTCCTTTGCTGTGCAGAAGCTTTTTATCTTGATGAAGTCCCAATAGTTCATTTTTGCTTTTGCTTCCCTTGCCTCTGGCAACATGTCTAGTAAGAAATTGCTACAGCTGAGGCCAAAGAGGTTGCTGCCTGTGTTCTCCTCTAGGATTTTGATGGTTTCCTGTCTCACATTTAGGTCTTTCATCCATTTTGAATTTATTTTTGTGTTTGTTGTAAGAAAATGGTCCAGTTTCATTCTCCTGCATGTTGCTATCCTGTTTTCCCAACTCCATTTGTGGAAGACACTGTCTTTTTTCCATTGGATACTCTTTCCTGCTTTGTCTAAGATTAGTTGCCCATATAGTTGTGGGTCCATTTCTAGGTTTTCTGTTCTGTTTCATTGACCTATGTGTCTGTTTTTGTGCCCATACCATACTGTCTTGATGATTACCTCTTTGTAATATAGCTTGAAGTCCAGATTCGTGATGCTTCCAGCTTTGCTTTGCTTTATCAGGACTGCTTTGGCTATTTGGGGTCCTTTGCGGTTCCATACACATTTTAGGATTGTTTGTTCTAGCTCTGTGAAAGATGCCAGTGGTATTTTGATAAGCATTTCTTTGATAAGCATTTCATTATATGTATAAATTGCTTTGGGTATTATAGACATTTTAACAATGTTTGTTGTTTCAATCCAAGAGCATGGAACGTTTTTCCATTTCTTTGTGTGTCCTCTTCAATGTCTTTCATAAGTGCTCTCTAGTTTTCAGAGTACAGATCTTTTACCTCTTTGGTTAGGTTTATTCCTAGGTATCTTATGGTTTTGGTGCAATTGTAAATGGGATCAATTCCTTGATTTCTGTTTCCGTTGCTTCATTATTGGTGTATAGGAATGCAACAGATTTCTGTTCATTGATTTTATATCCTGCAACTTTGATGAATTCATATATTAGTTCTAGCAATTTTTTGGTAGATTCTTTTGGGTTTTCTACATAGAGTATCATGTCATCTGCAAATAGTGAAAGTTTGGCTTCTTCCTTGCTGATTTGGATGCCTTTTATTTCTTTCTGTTGTCTGATTACTGAAGCCAAAACTTCCAGTACTATGTTAAATAGTAATGGTGAGAGTGGACACCCCTGTCGTGTTCCTGACCGTAGAGGAAAAGCTCTCAGTTTTTCCCCATTGAGGATAGCCGTAGGTCTTTCATATATAGCTTTTATGATGTTGAGGTATGTTCCTTCTATACCTACTTTGCTGAGGGTTTTTATCAAGAATGGATGCTGTAGGGGCACCTGGGTGGCTCAGTCAGTTGAGCATCTAACTCTTGGTTTCAGCTCAAGGCCATGATCACAGGGTTGTGGGATCGAGTCCCATGTTGGCTCCCTGCTCAGCAGGGATTCTGCTTCCCCCTCCCTCTCCTTCTGCTCCTCCCTCCTCTCATGCTCTCTCTCTCTCAAATAAAATAAATAAATCTTTAAAAAAAAAGAATGAATGCTGTATTTTGTCAAATGCTTTTCTGCATCTATTGAGAGGATCATATAGTTCTTATCCTTTCTTTTATTAATGTGGTGTATCACAGTCATTGATTTGTGAATACTGAACCACCTCTGCAAGGGCTGAATAGTATTTTATTGTCGGATGTACCAGTTTATTTGTCCATTCACCTACAGAAGGACATCTTGATTTCTTCCAAGTTTTTGGCATTTATGAGTAAAGTTGTTATAAACATCTGTGTACAAGTTTTTACATGGACATACGTTGTCATTTCCTTTCAATAAATGCCTAAGGAGCACAACTGCTGGAACATATGGTAAAAGTGTGCTAAGTTTTGTAAGCAACTGCCAAACTGGGGAGTGACATCATCAGGATGATAGAATACATTGTTCCAAACTTCAGTCCACCTCACAGAAAGACCAGCCAGCAACTATCAATAGATAAGATGCCTTTGTGAAAATCCCAGAAGCTGGGGGTGACAATGAAGCACCCCCTTGGACCACAAAAACAGAGAAAAAAACACATTAGAAGGGTAAGAGGAGTGGTTTCACTTTGACTGTGTTGTCACTCCTGGAGGCCATCAGGACATTATACTAAGAGGGCCCCCCTGGGTCTATGGTTTCTCCAGGGGGAAAAAGAGTGCCCTAGGTAGATGTCCAGCTTCCTCAGTGTTATGGGACACTTTACAGAAGACCCACTCTGGTTTTACCCAACAGGTTTCACTGGGAATATCAGTGGGGTTAGACAATTGGGGATCAGCTAGAGATAGAGAAGGTGGCTGAGGTTCACAGCAACCAGCACACTTATCTTGGTGGACTGCATTTCTGCTGGTGATGGCACCCGAGCAAAGAGACCAGCTAACAACCCTTCCCATTTGCAGAGCTGTGCTTGTGGCCCTGTCTTGCCAGAGAGCTTCGTTGGCAGATCTGCCCCATTTGGGTCCCCAGCTAATGGGCTGAATTGGCTGTGGAGCCCATTTTATGGCCCCACCAAGACAGGGAAGCAAGCCAGTAGCTTTTTTCAGCTGCTGAACATAGTCTCCACCCCCACCTAACCAGGAAGGCTGGCCAGAGAACTCAGGCAGCTTTGGAGTCCATCCTACCTCCTGCCCTGATAGGGAAGCAAGTCAGCAGTCCCACCCAACTGGTAAACACAACCTCCAGCCTCACCTGACCAGGAAGCCTGGCCAGAGAACACAGGTATCTGTGGAGCCCATCTGTGCAGGGAAGCAAGTCCTGGGAGATCAATCATGACACTGAAGCAGCCTTAGAGCCCAGTTATGATCCCACCTGGGCAGGGGGCCAATCCAGCAGCCTCACCCAATTGTGGAACACAGCCACTGGCCCCACCTAACCAGGGAGCCTGAACAGTGTTCATGGGCAGCCTCGGATACCAGCATATGGTTCCCCACCCCCCGACCCCCGCTCTTTACCCCTGGCTGCAGAGCCTAGTCTACGACCCTGCCTTATTATTGCTAAGCACAGTCTAGCCCAGGCAGAGAACCCAGCCAGCAACCCTGACCAGTTGCAGAGCATAGCCAGTGGGGGACCCAGATAGTGACCCCTTCTGACCAGAGCACAGCCTCCAACCCCAACCAAATACAGAGGACAATTGATGGCCACACCCATCCAGGTAACCTGTCTAGTGACCTTGCCCAACAACAGCCCAGCCTGTGGCCCCACCCAGCCTCAGGGCACAGACTGCAGCACAGCCTGATGGAGCACAGTCCGAGGCCCCAGCCAATTGCAAAGACTACTGTGAACAATTATATGCTAAGACACCGGATTGTCGCCATTTGAATGTCTCGTGGGTGTCTCACGTTCAGTTGAGTTCAACATCAGCCCCCACATGAAAGCAGACAGAAACCCATTCTTCCATGTATCAGTAAATCTGTCACCACCCGCTCAGCTATGGAATCAAGGAACCTGGAAATAAATCTTGACTCCTCCCTCTCTGTGACTGACATGGTTTTCTTTAACTTTTGATTGCCTGTATGTGAGTGAATACACACACACACACACACACACACACCTTGTAAGATGTGACCTGAAATTTATTGAATTCCTTCATTTCTGTCTCTACCATCATTCCCAGTGCAGATCTTGAGTCTTTTACTGCCACCTACCTGCCTCCCAGCATCAGTCCTTACCCCTCTCTATACCATTACCCCTGAGCAGACAGGCGTTCTTCCCACAGTCCAAGTCTGATCATATTTACATGGTCACAACCCTTTAATTCTCCCCTTTCCCCACCAGATGAAGTCCAAACTCATTAGTATGACATTCAAATACCTCCTGAGTATGTCCCTTGCCTATTTCCACAGCAGAGTTTTTCAAACTATTGCTGCAACTCATTAGGAGGGTCAGGAAATCAATTGAGTTGGTCGTGACCGGCATCTGCTTTTAAATGAATAAGAGTGGAATAGAATACAATAGGAAATATTAGAGTTCATCTCCTATAAGAAGGGTATTTGGTGAAACATTTGTTTCAGTTATATGTGTGTACTCCTGGGTCACTATAGAAATGTATTTGTTTTCTTTTTTAAACAGCTTTATTGAGGCGTAATTGATATACAAACAACTGTGCACATTCGATGTATACAATTTGATGGGTTTCAACATATGTAAACACCTGTGCAACCATCATCACAATGAAGGTAATAAGCATATCTATCACCTCCACAAGTTTCTTCCTGCCTCCTCCTTTTTTGAGGCAGGAACACTTTACTTGAGATCTACCCTCCTAAAATTTTTGCAGTACAATACACATTGGGCACTGTGCTGCACAGCGCATCTCTAGAATGTGTTCCTCTTACATGATTGAAACTCGATACCTGTTGAACAACCCATTTCGCCTTTCTGCTTCTGTGATTTTGACTACTTTAGATACCTCAGATAAGTGGTTATGATGCAGTATTTATCCTTTTGTGATGGGTTTACTTCACTTAGCATAATGTCCTCCAGTTTTATCCATATTGCATATGGCAGGATTTCCTTATTTTTTAATGCTGAATAATATTCCACTGTAGGTATATGCCACGTTTTCTTTATCCATTTACCTGCTGATGAACATTTAGGTGGTTTCCGTATCTTGGCTATTGTAAATTGTACTTCGAGGAGCATGGGAGTACAGACAGCTCTTTGAGACCCTCATTTCAATGGTTTTGGATATATACTCAGATGTGGGATTATTGGATCGTGTGGTAATTCTGTTTTTAATTTTTTGAGGAATATGCATACTGTTTCCCATAACTGTTGTAGGTCACAGTGAGATTTTGAAAGCTATTGCTTTATAGTAACATCACATACCACTTTTCTTCTTACTTTGCATTCTGTAGCCTTTTGAATTTCTTTCAGTCCCTCAAATGTGCCACACGTTCTCTTCCCCCAGGCCCTTTGCACATGAGCTTTTTGATCCTCTGTGTGTATGTGTGTGTGTGTGTGTGTGTGCATACGTGAGCATAAACATATCCAAATGTTAACACTGACTGTATCCGAGGGTTGGAGTTGCAGCTAAATGTGTCTTGTTATGTTCCTTTCTATATTTTTATGTTTTTATTTTTTTAAAGATTTTATTTATTTACTTGTCAGAGAGAGTGCGCACAAGCAGGGGCAGCAGCAGGCAGAGGGAGAGGGAGAAGCAGGCTCCCGGCTGAGCAGGGGGCCCAATGTGGGACTCGATCCCAGGAACCTGGGATCACGACCTGAGCTGAAGGCAGCCGCTTAACCGACTGAGCCACCCAGGCGTCCCTCCTTTCTATATTTTTAATAATGATCTTGTATTACTTTTTATCATCAGAGCACAGTACAAAAAACACATTTTAAATAAATAAGAGACTCCTAGTGTAATTGAAAAGAAGGACAAGTAAAGTACAATAATTTTAATATTAAATACTAAGTGCTACTGTGTTGTTCACGAGGGAAGAGCAACAGACAGGCTGGGGAGGGCTCTTCAGGGAAGTGACTAGTGAGCTTACTGAAAGAGAGGGTAGGAAGTTATCAGGCAGACAAAAGGGGGAGGACACTCCATGCGGAGAGAATAGCGGGCGCAAGGCACAGACATCTGAAATCCCATCTTGGGAATGATCTGTAATTCGCTGTGACGAGAGGATATACTATGTGGTGGATGTCTAACATCATGGGAAATGTAGATGGCCAGGCCCGACCACGTCAGATTGGACTTTACTCTGAGCAATAGGGAGCCGGGTGATATTTACAAGCAAGAACTAAGCTGACTAGATCGGGGTTTGGAAAAGGTAACTCTGGCAGGAGTGTGGAGGTTGCAATGGCTCTAGAAGATGACGAAATGGCATAGCTGGCTATATTTCCCCTTGCCATCGCCTTTGCCCTTCATCTGTCGACAGCCCTTACTGCTATAGCGCTCGGGAGCCCCCGTGAACCCCGATCCCGAGAGCACTTACCGGGTTGGGAGTGTGCAGGTTGCGCACCATGCCTGCAGCCAGCCTCGGGTAGGTGGAACTTCCGTCACTCAGAGCTGGATATAATTGGTCCCTGTGGGACCTTGATGGCAGCCACGTGGGGGCAGATAAGGAAGGTGGGAAAGAGGGATGAGCAGAAAACCCAGGAGATGGATGACGACTTGATGCATATTTATTCTCCATGACAAAATGCACACCGCTCAGAAAGCAGCACAAGGAACACACCACCCCTCCTGGTATCCTTTGCTTCCATCAGTGCAAACCCCTGAATTATCTGTCAGGCCTCATAAATGGCCTTAATCTGGGTACCAAATCAGAGTTTACCTAATCCTGACACTCTGCCAATTCCTGACTGCTGCCAGCACAGCTGAATAAGGCGGGATCTTTCCTTTTACTTTCTCAAGAGGAAGCCTGGTGGTGCGATCAACGGAGGCTTTAGGGCCAGCTCCGGTGAGACTCCACGTTCACCCACCTGCCAAACATGCGCTCCTCCCTCCCGGGATGAGAACGCCCAGCTCTCAGGCTAGATAGCTACAGTTAAGGAGATCATCGCCTTCGAGTTCCTGGGGCATAATTAGGTCACAATTAATGGCACTGATAATAATGCTAATGCTAATAATAATACTATGACCTTTAAAGGCAGCAACAATTAACATGTATGGATCGCATGGATTATGCTAGCTGTTTCACATACATTGACCCATCTAATATTTGCATTTTAAAGGAAAGGAAACTTGAGTTCAGGGGAGATTAATTTGCTTGACTTCATAAACCTAGCAAGCCACAGAGCTGCGCCTTGATCCCAAGGCTACGTGGCACCGCTCTCTGATAGCGCCCCAATAGCCGGGATGTGGCTTTTTTTGCTTTCACATTTTGTTCTTTTCTCTCATAGTTAATCTGGGTGCTGCTCCTTACAAGACAGAAATGATGCTTCCCATTTTAACAGCTTTGATTGGTACTATTACTAAAACTTAGCCACATGGGTTTATTTGTACAATCATGGATGTCACTTTAAAAACAAATTTCCAAATAACCTGCCAGTTTGGCTCTTTTGGAAAAAAAAAATTGATTACACTTATGGTTGGTGACAGAAATGAAAAATTGCAGGAATATTTAATTTTATATTACTCTCCAGCAGCAGTTACTAAAGCCTCATCACACTTCTTCATAACTAATACATTACTGGAAAAAGGGGAAAGATCATGTCATTTTTTTTTTTTCGCCAGCTGGAAAGAAGTAATTTTGATTTTAATAGCACAGGTATTGTGCTATAGAAAAGAAGTGTTCTACCACTGTTCTGAATTTTTCTTTTTTTCTTAGGACTCACTGCCAATCAATCACCTGCCATGACACTTGAAGTAATGCTGACCCAAACAATCTCTTTAGGTCAGGCTTTTGCAGTCCTCTGTTCCTTTGGAAACCATTTCTTGAGAATTCACTGAGTGCCCAGAGCTGTGCTATGTTACCCCGATGTCGTGTATATGAAACCATCTCAAAGACGCTCCCAGTTCAGCTAGACAGACTGGGTACAGGTCCAGGACAGACCTCTATGATGAAGATGGCCTGTGAGTTTGGAGTGATTGTGGCAGACTCTTGCAGTCATCCCTCACTCGACCTAGATTTTCTTTAATGACACAAGGGTTTATAATTCTTTACTGTTCCCTCTCAATGTGTCTTAGAGGACACTCATTTAATTTCGTGTTAATGTTTCTGCGTAGAAGACTCCTACCACTGCGGTTTCTGCCTACCAAAAATTTATTCAGCCATCATTTACCATATTATCTTATTTAATTTAGTTCTCACAAAATTCTAAGTGGGACAGGTGCTATTATTAGCCCCAATTTACTGATAAGAAAACTGAAGATCAGAGAAGTTCAGTGATTTGTCCCAGATCACACAGCCAACACATGGCAGATCTGGGGTTTTAAACCAAGACTTTCTGATGTTTCTTTCCTCGATGTCTTGTATTCACCCATGATATCATTTCCTTTGAATTTCCGATCATACTTGGCTTATCCCTTTTACTGGGTACCTTTTATTTCCGTTTTGTGTTACAGTGGTATGTATTTGTGTATCGTCTTTCCATTGAGTTCCATCTCCTTGAAAGTAAACAGCAGATCTTGCTCAATTCTCTATCCTCCATAGTGTTGACCATAGAGCCTGGTGCTGTTCCCGATGTGAAGAAATTGGGTAATACTTGGAAATTTCATTCTTTTTGCAATTATTTTTCTCTCAGCTCTCTTCTCCACTGAACAAATTAATATACAGAATCAGATCTTCAATGAATGTCCAACTTTTTAAACATAGCTTTTAAGTATCACTGCTCTCATCAGAATGAAGGAAAGAAGTGACAGCAAAGGGTGATCAGGCATTATGTGGCTATTCAACAAATGCCGTGGTTCAGAGAGCTCATTAATCATCTCTTACGTTGGCTATCTGGAGGTTTTATCGACATTTTGCCCTTGCACTGTCCTGTGAGTTGGATAGGGTAGTACATTTCCATTGGACAACTGGGGCAATGGAGGCTTGCTTGAAGAGGTTAAGTAACTTGGGTGAGAATACATAGCTAGGAAGTAGTGGGGCTGGGGCCAGTATCTGGGTCTTGACTCCCTGTCTCTGGAAGTCATTCACATCTCTCTCCCTCCCTCCAGGGCTTTGTAAACACCTCTTCCGGCTTTTCCCTTTTTTAACCTACCATCAGCCTGCTCCAGATGATTGTAAACATACAGAGCCTTCTCCCAACTGTTGGTCTCTCTGCTTCCAGTCTTCCTCTCTAACTATTCTGTGAAAACTTAAATCAGACTAATTGCTCACCTGTTCGAAAGCCTTAAATGGCTCCACGACACCTTAGCTTGGTACCCAAGATGCCTGTCAACTCATTTAGTTCCACTACTGAAACTAAATGAAGTTGCTCTCTTATTTCTGGACCATTTTGTGTGGTGTTCTCTCTGTCTTTATGGAAATCCTATTTTTGCCTGTTTCCAGCCTCCTTTCCCTGGTTTGCATCTATTCATTCTTTAGGCCACTAAGCAGCTACCACCTCTGTTTAGAGGACTTCCTTGATGCTCCAAGTTCACCAAGGGGGCCCCTACCTATGGTGCAATAGCCCCTCATGTTCATTCTTTTTATTTTTTTTTAAATTCCATGTTGCACCTTGGATTCCCATGGCTTATTCATCCCATGTGCTCACACTCATTCTTAGAGCCTTTATCACACTGCAATGTAATTACATATTGTGTTTCCTGTTAGGTTGTAGCTGCATTCAGATAAGTAGAACCAGGTAGCTCGGTTCTTCTTTAAGGCTCCTTGGGGGAATTGGAAGCCGTAAGCATCGAGAGAAGAGCTGGTGGGAGGACACTTGCTTCTGGGCCATCTAAGGGTGAACAACACTGTGGACCTGACATTGTTTCTAAGCTGTGTCGTGCTTGAGTTATATCTGGGGTATTTGAAGATCAGACTCCTGAATAACAGTGGAGGAGTAACAACTGGACAAGAACTCATGCAATTTCTTCTTTAAATGTTTAAAATGTTCACTCTGAGTTGGAATAAAACCAACTCATGGAAAAAGAGGGCTGGTTTTATTTAACAAACATGTCATCAGGTTCCACAGCCATAACCTTTGTGAAATACCACATCAAACATATTAAGAATTTATGATTTGAGTACTCTTTTCAGAATTCAGAACTACTAATAACATAAGCAATCATGATTGTTGGGACAGCGCAAACATGCAATTCTTTGATATAAGTAGTTAAATCGTCATCGTGATCTACTGTTTACAATGGGCATTGTAGGCTGCTCGTGGGCAGGGACCACTGTTTCATGCTCAGTACCTAGCACACTATGTAACGTACAGTATTTGTCCAGTAAATCTCTAAAAGAACTAATGTTTTCACATACACTAAATTTGACTCTCATTAGAGCCCTGGCTCTCTGGGCTGACATTTTCCAGATCCAAAACAAACAAACAAAACGAACAAGGAACCAAGAAATACAACGTTTAGGGTGCCTGGGTGGCTCAGTCGTTAAGCGTCTGCCTTCGGCTCAGGTCATGGTCCCAGGGTCCTGGGATCGAGTCCCACATCGGGCTCCCTGCTCGGCGGGAAGCCTGCTTCTCCCTCTCCCACTCCCCCTGCTTGTGTTCCTGCTCTCGCTATCTCTCTCTCTGTCAAATAAAAAAATAAAATCTTAAAAAAAAAAAAAAAAAAGAAATACAACATTTAGAGAGGTAACAAAATGGAGAAAATTCCATCTATCAAAAACACCTCTCCGGGGCAATACTCCTTGGTGGGCTCCCTGGGAGCATGCTTGACTAATAGCTAGTCATTACATTTCCTTCAGAGGGTGGGCCTTGTGATAGTTAAGACTTTTGTTTATTTGTATACAGATTTGGGCACAGAGCTGAAATCCTTGGGAAGACAGTAGAGAGACTCAGGAAAGGGAAGGGACGGTGCTGCCCAGCTAAGCAGGAGTGAAGAGACTGTGGAGAAGGAAATGAAGGCTGCTTCTGTCTCTCCTATGAATTCTTTTTTAGAGAGAGAGAGTGGGGGAAGGGGCAGAGGGAGAGAGAGAATCCTCAGACTCCTCGCTGAGTGCAGAGTCCGACGTGGGGCTCCATCTCATGACCCTGAGATCATGACCTGAGCCAAAATCAGGAGTTGGATGCTCACCTGACTGAGCCACCCAGGCACCCCTCTCCTAATAATTCTTCAGTAAAATCTACATCTTTCCCCAGGACTTTTCCCATAAGTTCATTCTTCCTGAGGAATATATACTGAAAAAGTGCCAACTGTCTCCAGACATTCAGTGGGTGATGTTGGAAATGTTTATTATGTATACATTTGCTGAGTTTCTTCCAAATGGCAGGCACCAGGAATACAGCAGTGAACCAAATTCCCAAGGACTCTTTTCTTGTGGAACTTACCTTCTAAGCAGGAGAGTCAAAAATTGTAGTGCAGACACAAAAAAACTTGTGATGAGTGCTTTAAAGGAAAAAATATAAAAGTCTTATGTGACAGATAATAAAATAAAATCGGGGGTACTTTCAATAGGACCATCAGCGAAGGTCTCTCTGAGGATTGATGTTCAAAGTGAGATTTAAGAAAGAGGAGAAGGTTAAAAGAAGGAGGAAGAGAACTCCACGCCCAGGGAGAAGCAAGTAAAAACATATTGAGTCAAAAGATAGACTGGCATGTTCTAAAACTGTCAGAAGACTATTATGATTGGAAAAAGTGGTAGGTGGCATGAGATGATACAATAGAGAGTTTATAGGAATTCCTAGTTTAACATTTACCTTAGTCGCTTTGGGCTGCTGTACCCAAAACACCATACACTGGGCAGCTTAAAAACAACAAATTGCTTTCTCACAGTTCAGGAGACTGAGAAGTCCAAGATCAAGGTGCCGGCAGATGCTATGTCTGATGAGGTCCTGCTTCCTGCTTCATGGACACGTGTTGTTGTTTTTTTGTTTTTATTTTTGTTTTTTGCTACGTCTTCATATGGCAGAAGGGGTGAGAAAGCTCTCTGGGGTCTCTTTTGTAAGGGCACTAATCCCATTTACCCGGGTTCCACCTTCATGACCTAATCACCTCCCTAAAGGCCCCACCTCCCAATACCATCATATTGGACATTAGGTTTCAACATAAACATTCTCTCTACTTCACCCCTAAACCTCACTATGATGATAAAAATGGTAATGGTATTTACACTGGACTGTCCACTTGGGGTGGTAATGAGCAACGTGGAATGCGACATATTTTAGTGAAAATTTTAATCTGGAAGTCATCTGTATATCATTCTCACTATCAAAAGAATTACCCTTTTTTAGTGACACTGGCTGATGCCTTATCTCAGTGCTAGTGTCTGTTTTACCCTGTTGCCTTTTCCAAAAAAGATGGAAAGAATTTTATTTCTTAACTATAAATGACAGTAGAGCATTAATGTGATGAATAGCTTTAATTTCAATAAGTGTGTTCAAACCTGAAGAAGGCCAGAACTGAAGCATTCTGCTGATACATTCTAAAAGCAATGTGATTATCCATCAATAGTTACTTAATCAATCCATCCAAAAACCCCAAAAGCAAAATTGGAAGTTCAGAAATAAATGGGTTTACAGAAGAGACTAACAGAGTTTTTCCATGAGGGTCTTTGTTTTGCATATGACAAAGAATTAGATGATATTCTCTCACGTATGAACTAAGCCAAGAAAGCAGGCGAGGTTACAGCAGTTTCTGGCAATTTTCATGATGTTGAAATGAAATAAAACACCACCACTTTGAAGCAGATTTCTTACATTTGGGAGCTTACAGCAATTATGAAGCCCAGTAGGCTCCTCATTTCTGATTTTTTGACCTCTCTTAGCAATTGAAGTGCTAAATAGGTGATGGGGATTGAAGAGTACACTTATCATGATGAACATAAAATAAAATAAAAAAGTAATAATAAAAAGAAAGAAAAAAAAATTGAAGTGCTTTGAAAGTCATAAACATTGGCCAGAAATGAACTGCCGCAATGTGACGGGCTTTCACTGGAATAACCCTCCTCCTATAGAAATCTTAATATGGCACACATCCATAAGAACTTTCAAAATTACCCTTTGTGAACATTAATGAGAATAGCATCCCAGTGATAAATCCCACTTTATGATTCTTTTAAAATGCTATTGAATTGGGGGGTGCCTGGGTGGCTCAGTCATTTAAGCGTGCGACTCTTGATTTTGGCTCAGGTCATGATCTCAGGGTTGTGAGATTGAACCCCGTGTTGGGCTCCAGGATGAGTGTTGAGCCTGCTTAAGATGCTCTCTCTCTCCCTCTCCCTCTGCCCCTCCCCCCGCTTGCTCTCTCTCTCAAAATAAATGAATGAATGAATAAATAAAAATAATAATAAGGCATATAAAGAGCATAGGACAGTTTCTTGGGACCTAATAAGCCCTCAATGTTAGCTATTTTTCTTGTTCGAATTCAATATTTTATATTTTAAGATAATCACGTACATGTTATAAGAAGTCTCCTTGCGGTAAAGAGCCCTATTGCAAATCATGTCATAATATGCTGTTTGTGCTAAAGTCATATTAATTGAACAACAACAAACAACCTACACACAGTAGTAAGATATCTGGTTATATAACACTGGAAAAATCTTGTAGTCATCTTTATTAGAAAAAATTTTTTTAAAGATTTTATTTATTTGACACAGAGAGAGAGAGAGAGAGCACAAGCAGGGGGAGAGGCAGAGGGAGAGGGAGAAGCAGGCTCCCTACTGAGCAGGGAGCCCGACGAGGGGCTGGATCCCAGGACCCTGGGATCATGACCTGAGCTGAAGGCAGACGCTTAACCGACTGAGCCACCCAGGCGCCCCTAGAAATTTTTTTTTTTGAAGAACTATAATTTTTAAAGTAGTCCTAGAATACTAAGATTCTCAACAAACAAACAAACAAAAAAACCCTCTGAAAATATGGCAGTGACTTCTTACTTGATGTGACAATTGCTTATTTATGTAATCAATTATTTTGTCTAGAAAAGTAAAGCATGTTTCCACAAGAAGGAAATTACATGTCAGTTCTGTGAGGATGTATCCTCTTTCAGTCTGTTTGAAAGTGTAAGGCTGTTCCAATTTGTGAATATTAAGACAAAAATAAAGATACATAGGGGTGCCTGGGTGGCTCAGTTGGTTAAGCGTCTGCCTTCGGCTCAGGTTATGATCCCAAGGTCCTGGGATTGAGCCCCACGTCGGCAGTAGGCTCAGTGGGGAGTCTGCTTCTCCCTCTCCCTCTGCCTCTTCCCCTGACTCGTGCTCACTCACTCTCTTTCCCTCTCTCTCTCTCTCTCAAATAAATAAATAAATGCAAGAGCAGAGAAAGAGTGGATGCTAAAAGAGTATGGGTAGGATAACAAAACAGCTTGAGAAGGAAAAATAGGTAGAAGCAGGTCAGCTATAAGGATAATACCGTAGGGAATTTCTAAACCAAATCAGGCAAAAGGAATGGCAGTCGATGCAGAAGTGTATGATAAGGTCAGGCAAAAATGTTCAGGTTTGCTTTACCTGAGAACATGGTTCGTCACACCAGAGGACCAGTTACATTTTGTTTCATACACTTCATCCACGTTTCATATGGATGCAACCATGTCTTTGTGCAGAGAGAAATTTTGGAAGCTGGAACCAATAATCCCTGTTCAATTATAATGTTTTCAATGATCTTAAAAGTACTGTCCTCTGTGCCAAGCATTTGGCAAGCTGCAGTGTCAATGATGCACTGATTCTCATGGAGGCATAGCGTACAAAGGGGAGCAATGAACATGCATTTATAATTAGCTATTCTGATAGCCAGCCTTAATGCTCCCCAGAGCACCAGGAGGAAAGGTTCATTTAATTTTTATAAAATAAGCTGTGATTCCAACTGAGATTGTGGCACTTGATCATTCACACATGCCACATAGATACATCACATTCTCCAAATACCTATTCAAATGATTAGAAAGGCACAGTGCACAGTCTTTTGCCTTTGTAAATATGAAATGCATGTTTAAGGTCAATAAGAATGAGCGCATCCTTGCACAAGACCATTAGCTTCGACCTTCCTCTTGGACACAATGTTACAGAGAGTGAAGAAACTCTGGAAGTCATTTAACCAGCCTATTTTTCTGGATAGAAAGCTATTCTATACCATGCCTTTTAATTTACTTTAATACTTTCATCATGTAGTTTGTACTTTAGAAAACACATAAATACTAATTGTAGAATATGGAAAATATTAGAAACTGGGAAAAATAACATAATCATTCTAGGAAGACATGATTCTTTAAAAATGGGTATTGGGTAGAATAGAATTTACGAGAATTTCTGTGTTTCTAGGGCATGAACCTGTGACCGTACTACAAACAGTGAAAATCTTTGTAATAGCACGTATGGGACAGAAATGTACCAGAGGTTGTCTCAAATCAGGCACATACAACACTACCAATAACAAAATGTGAGGCTTGGAAAAACTTTTTTTAAAGTACCACTACATTTTAGGGGTGCCTGGGTGGCTCAGTCGTTACGCATCTGGTCCTGGGATCTAGCCCTGCATCTGGCTCCCTGCTGGGCAGGAAGCCTGCTTCTCTCTCCCCCACTCTTCCCTGCTTGAGTTCCCTTCTCTCGTGGTGTCTCTCTCTGTCAAATAAATAAATAAAATCTTCTAAAAAATTAAAAAAAAATAAAGTACCACTGCATTTAAAAAATGTTGACGATGTTAGAGGAAAGGCTAAATTATCTATGATATTGATGATATAAAAGGATATTACAAAATCATTGTCATATGAAGAAGCAATCAAATCATATTCAGCCAGAACTGTAGAAGAGTATCACAGAGGTGGGTCAGGAAGTTAATTAATTTTTAAAACGTTCTGTTTCTAGACTTAGTAATTTTTGTGTTATTCATCATCTTTGTAAATTTTTTACTTTTCCTGATTTCCCTTCTTATTCTAAATAAATATTCATGTGCTTACTTATATGTTAGTACTTTGTCATGTTTTAGCCAAAATTATAGTGTGGGTAATGCACTGAAAACTGCAAATATTAAATATTAAAAATATTGATGTATACCAATGTCGATTTCACTGTTACCATATTATTAGACATCAGTTGGCTGTATGTTTTGATTCTTAAAATTAACATGACAATTATAGTGAATATCTTTTTTTTAAAAAGATTTATTTGAGAGAGAGAGAGAGAGAGAGCAGGGGGAGGGGCAGAAGGAAAGGAAGGGGGAGGGGCAGAGGGAAAGGAAGAGGGAGGGAAGCGGACGCCCCGCTGAGCAGGGAGCCCCACAAGGGGCTCCATCCCAGGACCCCGAGATCATGACCTGAGTTGAGATCAAGAGTCAGATGCTTAACGGACTGAGCCACCCAGGCACCCCTATGGTGAATATCTTTGATAATAATATGTTTCTGTGGACTTTGAGAGATGATGTCAATGTAGGTTCATCAGTTGTCACAAACATAGGTGTTGATGATGGGGAGGCTATGCATATATGGGGACAAAGGGTATATGGGAAACCTTGATATCTGCCTCTTAATTTTGCCATGAGCCTAAACTGCTCTAAAAAATAAAGTGTATTTTAGGGGGCACCTGGCTGACTCAGTTGGTGGAGTGTGTGACTCTTGATCTTGGAGTTGTGGGTTCGAGCCCCATGTTGGTGTATAGAGATTACTTAAAAATAAAATCTTAAAAAAAAATAAAGTGCATTTTAAAAAGCCTAACTTGCAGCAAGCTGTACTTAAAAGTAACCTACAGGGAAATTAGGGGGGAAAAGAATCCTTGCTTCTGTACATTATTTTTCCTTATGCTTATGGCTCTCTCTTGATCTTGTTCTCTCTCTTTCTCTAGCAAATCCTTTTCAAAATGGGTTTGACAATTTACATTTCCATTAACACATCCTCATCAGCACTATGTATTGTCATTAAAAATAATACGTGCCTGTTTGATAAGCAAAATGTATCTTGTTTAAATTTACATATTTTTTTTGCTCCCTACTGACTGAACATTTGTATGCCCACCATTGAAATTAACTGTTCATATCTTTTTGAAAGTTTTTATTGTAATGTTGGTGCTTTCATTATTGAGTTGTTTAATATATCCAGGCATTTCTCCTACAGCTCAAGGTGTTCATAAAAAGATTTGTGTATAATGTGATCCATTAATGAGGCAACATAATTCGCAATTGGTTTTAACATTCTGGTTATCTGAAACGGGCACCAGGAACACAGGAGGGCGAAAAATACATATAATAACAAAAATATCCTTTGTAATAAGGTCTTTTGCAGTCACTCTTTGTTTTATCTGTAAAAAATACGAGGGATGAAAGTGATAAAAATATGTAGGAAGAATGAACTACTGTGGTGGTAGCAATGCTAGAAATCATAAAATGGGATTTGCTTAGTAGTGTGTAGGTTATATAACTATACATTCTTACAGCTCTAAAAATACCTAATTTAAATCTCCCTACAGAAAAATAACTATTATTGAGTCTAAGACTTTCTGGCTTCTAATTTGTTCCCCTTTTCTCCTTTTGTGACAATTATTTTCACACAAAATTGGAGGGAAAGGAAATTGCTTAGTTATGTATGTATATTGCTCTCCTACTACAGGTATTTGTCACAATTTTTCCTTATTTATTATTTGCCCTTTTCAATTGTTTGTGCTTTGATTAGTGAAAAAATTTTGAACGTAGTTGAATTACTTTTTGTTTTTATTTTTTAATGGCTTCCATAGTTTCTGTGCTTACAGAATTCTTTCCATTTTGGCATTTCTAGAAATACTATAAATCTTAAGCCAAATGGCTCATGTGTTTTATGATTTCGTGGGGTTTTTTTAAAGATTTTATTTATTTATTTGAGAGAGAATGAGAGAGCACATGAGAGGGCGGAGGGTCAGAGTGAGAAGCAGACTCCCCACTGAGCAGGGAGCCTGATGTGGGACTCGATCCTGGGAATCTAGGATCATGACCTGAGCCGAAGGCAGTCGCCCAACCAACTGAGCCACCCAGGCGCCCATGATTTCGTGTTTTATATTTCATTATAATCCACCTAAAACTTACTTTAATATATGATGTAAAGAAATCTAGTTTAATTTATTGAGGAATCTATCTACCTTGTCTTATTTCCTTAATTTTATGTGAAAATTCCATAAAGAGTTAGGGTCTGCTTCCGAGCTATTTTTAAGTCCAACTTGTCTTTTTTTTTTTTTTAAGATTTTATTTATTTATTTGACAGAACACAAGTAGACAGAGCGGTAGGTGGAAGGAGAGGGAAAAGTAGGCTCCCTGCTGAGCAAGGAGCAGGACGATGTGGGGCTCGATGATGCAGGGCTCAATCCCAGGACCCTAGGATGGTGACCTGAGCCAAAGGCAGATGCTTAACCAACTGAGCCACCCAGGCGCCCCCCAACATGTCTTTATAAGCGCTTTACAGTATATTTTCATGTTTGACAGTGGAACCACTCTTTTTGTTCCAAACATTATGGCCACAATTGCCTGTCTTCACTTTTAATTTTCATAATATAGGCTTTTTGAGGAAGGGAATTGTCAGCACAATTACAACAAACACACCTAATAAACAAAAGTAAACCAACATCTTGTTTTTTCAAGAGAGATGAAATCAATAAGATAAAAAAAAGACTATTAGCCATATTTATGTTTTTGAATGTCCTTTTACTGCTGGTTATTTATAGGCTAATTAAGAGAAAAATTAGCACCTAATTCTTTTAGCTTATCCCTTCTCATTCTCAGTATGTACTGTGATGTGCTAGTTCCAAAAGCTTTATTACCTAATAGAAAAAGCGAAGTCAGTGGCCTGAGTTATAAGACTCAATAATTTTGCCTACCTGTAAAAGAATTCTTGGCCTTTTCTAAATCTGTATCTTTAGATTTTTGAGAAATCTTATGAAAAGCCATTTGTGGGACATGTTTTCCTTTGTAAATTCATCTCTTTTAAGTGTTTCAGCATTATATTAAATGCCATTTTCATTTTAATAAATTTCTCTTGATGCTATTTCCATATGAATAAATTTTCCATGGTGATAAAACTTTACTATCAAGGCATCCACAATTTTAATGGAGTCTTTTGATGAATAATTCAATAAATATGCAAATAAATGACATATTTACATGTACAGTAATGTGTTTTTCAAATTTAGGCAAAGTCAATATTCCAAACTTATTCAGTTGTGAAGGAAACCTTTTCTTATTGGTTCACCATGTCTCAACTAGACAGTGAAAGACGGTAGAGTTGTTGAAATGATTATTCTTTGCATTGGACCTTAAAAAACCTATATTAAAATATCAATGCATTGCAAAATACGTGTGTAAGTAAACAATCTCTTGTAACACTTGAAGGTTTGACAGAAAGTAATTTAAAATTAATTGTCAGTCCTTTCAAAGTGACACAGACATCATGGATCACCCTCCTACCTTTATTTTTTGAGGCATCATATTTTGCAGTAGATGCCACCTTATAAGATCAAATCATAGCACCATATTGGGCCATGGTATATTGGATTAGTAAGAAATATATACTGGTTTTAGTCAAGGTTAGTGTCTTCTAAGATCTGGGAACTCTGCTGGAAACTTTAGAGAGTCATCATCTCTGATCTTTGCAACCAGCTTGCTAAGGTATTGTTACCATTTTTTTTTTTGAGAGAGAGAGAGAGCAGGGGGAGGGGCAGAGGGAGACGGAGAGAATCTCAAGCAGACTCCGTGGTGAGTGTGGAGCCCCACATGGGGCTGATCTCACAACCCTGAGATCAAACCAAGAGTCCCAACCCTTAACCGACTGAGCTACACTGGTGCCCCTGTATTGTTATCATCCTGATTATATGATGAACAAACTGAGAGATAGATTAAGTAACTTGCCCTGGTCATCCAGGAGTGATCTTGGGTGCTAGATGTACTGATGGATGGCACACATATACAACCTGACAGTTATATGTATTTCTAATTCTTTCTATATATTGCAAAACATAACTTGATATCTCTGATTCCAGTATGGTACTAGAGTTCATTGTAATGAACTAGAGTTCATTGTAAATTTTTCTCCCTGTCCATAATGTTAACTCTCTTCAATGAAAAACCCGGATCCCATTAACTTAATATATTTACTTCTTTACTTAATTCCTTGAATGTGACTAAAACCCAGATCCTCTCAGTCAGCTGCCCCAATTGCCACCTCCTTTCCTATGGCCTGCTTGAAGGCTTTTTGAGTGAAATTTTCAGATAGGAAAGAAGAGAAGGGGAAAGGGAGGGAAGAAATACATACATTCACTTCTAGACAGTTGTTTTCATTTCTTCATCATAGGCACCAGGGACAAATTTTTAAAGATCCTTCTTTATGACTTGTCTATGATATTTTATATTAACTCATGTGCACAAATACCTTAAAATTGTGTCATATATTTGCACGCAAATATATGACAAGGATGAAATAAAAAATCTTTACCTTCTTATTCCCTCTTAGCATAGTTCTCTAGCTCTGAGCTAGAGACCCCATTAGGTACTTGAAAGTTGATTCCCTATCCAGGCTTTGCAAAGAAGAGCAAAACATTTTTCCAAAACTTAAGTCTCCAAAGACCCAATTGAAATGTTATTTTTTTTTTTTCTACCCAACAGTATTCAGTGGAGAGAATCCAAAGGGTTAGAGCGGTTAGAGTTTTGACATCCTATCCTCTTTGACAGGTGATATAATAAGAATATAACTGAGCAGTAAGAAAAGAATGTCTATATTGCTTTGTACCAGAGCCCTATTTTTTATTTTTTGGTTTTGGTGGGTTTTGTTTACTTCTAAGTTCAAGTCGTTAAGTGGAGTTTGACCTTCTCATACTACACTGTGAAAATGTACGCAGCCAACAGTGGTCCTGATTAGAAATGTGTCTTGTGAATTTTCTGGTGGTTGACATTTGTTGTTTCAGAACAGGTCACTACAAAAGCCCAGCGTGGTAGCTGCCGCCATGACTGTGGTTGGAACAAACCTGGTTAATGGCTTGGAGCCCACAGGGAATATTCTGTTGGGAGATAGTCACTTGGGCCACCCTAGGGACAATTTATTATCTCTCTTTTGTCAGTTTAATAGAAAGACTCACCCCTGTTTTCCCACAAGAGCTGCGCCAGTCTAGGGCACATATTCCAAGTGTGTGTCTGTGTCTGAGAGAGCGTCTCCATCTAGTGTAGGGATTAAGTCTACAGACTACCTTGCTGGGGTTCTAATCATGACTCCATGACATGCTAATTGTGAGTGACGATATGAAAGTTAATGAAACTCTCTGTGCCTCAGTTTCCTCATCTGTAAAACATAGGTGATATGAATACCTTCTTCATAGGGCAGTTGTGAGGATTAAGTGAGTTAATACATATTAAGTACTGAGAACCATGTACAACACTTGATCCCTTTGGAAGCACGTGTGTTGGTGGGCATGTGTGTGTGCACGTGTGTGTGCTGAGGAATGGGGATGAGATGGCATGGGAGTCATCAGAGAAGGTTTGGGAGCATAAGTGATTCTTGAGAAATCTTGAAGAATAAGTCATTTTCCAGGCATACAAGATGAGAAGGAGAGAGAGTATCCCAAACATGGGCCACTTTGTGAGAAAATGTGATGCTCCCTGTGAACTGCAAGTGATTCAGTAGAGCTGGAAGAACTGGGCTTGTGGGAGAGGCAGGAGGTGTCTGCTAGGCTAAAGAGTTTACTGGGGAGTAGGTGGAGACTCTGAACTGAAGTTGTGTCCACTACTAGGACCTTTGCATGTCTGGGAAAGCCTAGACAACTGAAGGGATGAGCTCAGTAGAATGATTTTGGTCGGGGGCTGGGAGGGTCTGATTGAGGAGCTGCCTGAGACAGAAGGTATTGTAAGAGAAGAAGGATCTAGGCATGCTGAGTTTGATATACTAAGCAGATCTTGGCTGTTGGTGGGGAAGAAGGTGACTCGAAGGTCAGCATGTAGGATAACCCCATGACTGGTGATCCTGATCCTCTGGGCCTCGTGTCTGCTCATAAGGATACAGCCTTGGCTCTTCTGCCTGGCCACAAGGGTGTGAATAAGTAGCTGTGATACCCCCTTGGTGAGGCCCCTAGCAGGTGATTACTGTTTTCAAAGGATATCGTTTACTGCCTGCCATTCCAGATCGATGAAGGAATTCCCTGCAGACCATTTGCCTGGCTGTCTTCCACGCACAGCAAAAGAGGTTTTTGCCATCAATGCCAAGGTTTCAAATTGGCATTTTCATAAAAACAGGCAAAGCAGCCCATTATCTAATTGCTGTCCATAAATTACGGTGGCTGAGGGAGTCAATGTCAATGCACATGGTGTTGAGCCATTTTTTTGGAAGGCACTCAATTCTAGGCTTGGAATAGTCTCTGTATAAAGAGAGGCCTAGATTCCTTTACTAAAAAAAGAATTTAAACTTCCTCATTTGAACAGCTTTCACATACACAATTTCTGGAAGCAAACATTAGGATTCTTCACCAAGTTCCCTTCACAATCTATTGTAAGTAAAGGAAATGTACCATGACATTTTAAGATGAATTAGAGGTGACACATAATACAGCTGTACATATCTCTTAGCACAAACAAGCCTTCTGCCTAACAAGACTTGTTTCTGTTTGGGTTTAATTACTCTAGAAAATGATCAGTCAGCTTCAGCTGAGGCTCCTCACACTTCAACAGTGACATCCACCCTTGACTTATCACCAGAAGAGACTCAGTAGTCACCAGGAATGCACACAGTGCACAACTTACAAGACGAGAAGTGAGAACTGAGGCCACTTGATGAAGAGGAGATGGTGCTTTCGCCAGAAAGGCAGGACCATTAGGGAGTGAAAGGAATCAAGTGAAATTGAAGCAGATAACTCAACATCTCCTCCCCTCCTCTGCCCCCTGCCCCCAGCCCCACTCAACTGCTTGAGCTGGCCCTGGATGGGTGGCCTAGGCAAGTTTGTAGCTGTGCCTCGCAGCGTTCTATTTCCCCAAAATTATGCAACTCCTGCCATGAAGCCTCTAAAACAGATAAGCAGTGTACCCTCCTCACATGCAATTCCACTGAGTGCCTGCTCTGTGCCAAACACTGTGCTAGGTATTCGGAATAAGAGCTAACACGGCCTGACTGGGTACTTGGGCCCGCGGCCAGCCCAACTACAGCCGACCCTTGGGCGATGCAGGGGTCAGGTGCACTGAGCCTGCGCAAGTGAAAATCCATGTCTAACTTTAAAAAAAAAATATTTTATGTATGTATGTATGTATTTATTTATTTGAGAGAGAGGGAGAGAGAGCATGCAAGTGGGGGGAGGAGCAGAGGGAGAAGGACAAGCAGACTTCGTGCTGAGCATGGAGCCCAATGCAGGACTGGATCTCACGACCCTGAGATCATGACCTGAGCCAAAATCAAGAGTGGGATGCTCAACTTACTGAGCACCCCAGGTGCCCCGAAAGTCCACATATAACTTTGGACTGCCCCAAAGCATAACTAATAATCTACTGTTGCCCCGCACACTAGGTAGCCTTCCCAGTAACCTGGTCGACAAACATATTTAGTATGTTATATGTATTATATATTTTTTCCATAAAGTCAGCTAGAGAAAAGAAAATGTTATTAAGGAAATCATAAGGAAGAGAAAATACACTTGCAGTACTGCACTGTACTTATTGAAAAAAATCCATGTACAAGTGGACCTGTGCAGTTTGAACCACGTTGTTCAAGGGTCAACTGTACTTTATGTGAATTAACTCATAAATCTTCACCATCACCCTGGGAACTATGGGTTATAATTATCTCCATTTGCAGGGGAGGAAAATGAGGCATAGCGACTAATTTGCAGATGGTCACATGGCTAAGAAATGGAGGAGTCAAAATTTGAAACCAGGGAGTGGGGTCCAGCACGACATGTTTTATGCTTATCCTCACCACTTTCTGTGATGTATGAGGTTGTCTGTACCAGGAAGGAACACAGAATCTAGGTAGGAAAGTAGACATAAAAATGAATAAATTATCATACTGTGTCATATGAACTTGAGTTAGCCTTGAAGGCACAGAGGAGAGAGAATAGAAGTTCCCAATTATCAAGTATCTGCTAAGTGCCAGCTACTATGAAAAGTGCCATATTGACATTATTTCATTTAGTTCTTATAGTATCAGGATCCTCTCTGTCAGTAGTTGAGGTCACCTTAGGCTCCCCAGAATACTATAGACAGTGTAGCATTTCAAAGATATACCTTTATAATCATCATTTTCCTTGGTATGGGTAAGGAAATAGCTTCTCTCTCTATTTTTATAACAATTTTATTGAGATGTAATTCACATAAATAAATTCACCCTTTTAAAGTGTGCAATCCAGGGGCACCTGGGTGGCTCAGTTGGTTAAGCATCTGACTCTTGGTTTCAGCTCAGGTCATGATCTCAGGTTGGCATAGCTCTGTGCTCAGTGGGGAGTCTGCTTCTCTCCCTCTCTCTCTGCCCTTCCTCCCCACCCCCCTGCTCACAAGCATTCTCTCTCTAAAATAAAAATAAATAGATCTTTATAAATAAATAAATAAAGTGTGCAATCCAGTGGTGGCTAGCATAGGCACAGGTTGTGAACCATCACCACTATCTTGCTCCAAAACATTGTCATCACCCTAAAAAGCAATCCTCTAATTCTTTAGCATTCACTCTCCATTCCCCCTTCACAGAGGTGGTTTCTGTAAAACCATGGTCTGCTTACTTTTTTCCTTTATTTTTTTTTAATAAATAACAGCTTTATTGGGATATATTCACACACCATACCACTGACCCATTTGAAGCTCACAACTTAATGTTTGTTAAGATATTCCTGGGATTGTGTGATCATCACTGCTATCTGATTCCAGAATTCCAGGCTACCACATTGCTGCAGAGAGGGGGATAAAAAAAAGTACAAGTAAATTGTCACAAAGCTCTGATCTTATAAAGATTCAGCCATTTTCCTTGAGTAAGAGTTACTTGAATTGTTGCAAAACTTCGGTTAATTTCCAGAGTTCTGAAAAAGTTCGTTTTGACAATTTTTGCCCATGTTCTTGTTGTTCTTATGGAAGAGTAGATTTTCTGAGTTCCTTAGTCCATCATCCCTTTGGAAATAGTTTCTTGTACACAACTAAAAATGCAAAAGCTCTCAGATGCTCCAGGTCCATTTATAAACTACAAACCATCTTTCTTAATATAAAAAGCCCCAGCTTGGTGTACCTCTGTGAACTCAATACCAGTTGCCTCATGCAGCTATATATTTAAAAGTTTCTTTCCTTCCACTTTTCTTCTTTCCATAAATACTTACTGAACATCTACTATGTACTAGATCAGAGCTAAAAGCTCGGAGTAAAAAGCTAAATAAAGTAGAATTTATGCACTCATGGACTTTGGGATGTTGTGGTACAGACAAGAAACTTATCCAAGGACATCTAGGGCAGATACTGAAGTACATGCAGTATGTATATATAGGTGTGTGTATGATAGGATACATCTTCTAGTCTCTGCTGTTGTCGCTGCTGTCTAGCATACTACATACATGGAAATTCACCATTTACAAATCACATTTATAGCCATTATTTCATTCAAACCTCACATTCAACCCTGTGAGATAAGTATTACTTTCAACCTGATTTAAACATAAAGAAACTAAAACTTGCTAGTAATGCTTAAATAAATACACAAATATATAGTGTGAATGTGGCAGATCCCACAATGAATCCCCAGGAATCTCATGCAAAATGTCACGCTTTTTCACTCCAGTTGCTTACTGGATAATCTATAAATCTCTCCTTTAAGTACAATATGCAAACATATAATTTTCCCACCAAGGTCTGTTTCTCCTGTCATCATTCTCGAGGTAAACGCACTACTCTCCAGCAAGTTATCCAGACCAGAAAAGCCTGAAGACATCCTAAAAACCTAAACATCTGAAGAGTTATACCTTCATCAGAGTTTAAAAGTACCATCTGTCAATCGAGTCACAAACAATAACTATCAAAACACTGAGTTAAAAAAAAATTTAAAAAAACACTGAGTTTTAAAATCTGTAATAGTCCATGTTCCTAACTTGATTACTCCTTCTCTGGTTCCCTGTAGTGATTACCAACAAAAGTTTGATAATTGGAGGAACTAGGAAAGATGGCGAAGGAGTAGGGGACCCTATTTCAACTGGTCCCCGGAATTGAGCTGGATGTCTACCAGACCACTCTGAGCACCCATGAAACCAGCCTGAGATGGAAGAAGATCTGGATCTCTACAAACAGAATATCGTGGGCGGTTGGTTTTGAGGTACGAAGCCGGGAGCCGTGATTCCGCGGGCAGATATAGGAGGATAAACGGCGGCGGGAGGGTGCCTGGCCGTGGGAACCCTACACCGCCGGTGAGCAACAGCCTCGCGCGCTGGGGACGGGCGCAGACTCGCAGACCGGCAGCGGCAGGGAAAGGACTTTAGGGCAGTCCCTGGGGTGGAAACCCGGAGCGGCGGGGTCGCCCCTGCGAACTGCAGCCCCCGGAACCGATCCCGGAGGGGCGGGGTCGTGCGCGTGAGAACTGAGAGCGGCTGGCAGTTTTAGAAGAACAAAGGGCAGAGATGTGCCCTGACCTGGAGGCAGGACTGGGAGCACTGCGGAGGGGCGCACAACCCAGGACGCTGCAGTTTATAGCAGCACGGACAGAAATGGAGACAGTGTGGCCTGGAGAGCTCACTGAAGAACAGACTGCAGTCTCTCTGCTCTGAGGCAGAGGGTTGGAAATGGTCTCTTCTGCTCTGACTCGCAGAAGAGATGCAGAAAGCCGCCAGAGAACAAAAGCCCCAAAAACTGATTCCTGCGGAGCCCATCCCCCACCACAGGGGGCAGGGCAACTCCGCCCAAACAGGGTTGCCTGAGTAACAGTGTGGCATGCCCCTCCCGCAGAAGACAGGCTGGGAAAACAAGAGGCCAGCAACCCTAAGGTCCCAAGAAAACAGGTGCATCTTGCTTGGGTTCTGGTCAATAATTTGGACTCTATACATTCCCTCAAACACCCATCAACAGAATGACTAGGAGGAGGAGCCCCCAAAATAGAAAAGACTCAGAGATTATGGCTTATGCTGCAGATTTACAAATGGATGCAGATATAACCAAGATGTCAGAGCTGGAATTCAGGCTTGCAATTGTGAAGAAAATGGCTAGAATGGAGAAATCAATTAATGGCAACATAGAGTCTCTAAGGGCAGAAATGAAAGGTGAATTGGCAGAACGTAAAAATGCTATCAATGAGATCCAATCCAATCTAGATAATCTAACAACTAGGGTAACTGAGGCAGAAGAACGAATAAGCGACCTGGAAGACAATATAATAGATAAAAAGGGAAAAGAGGAGGCCAGGGAAAAATAACTCAGAATCCATGAAAATAGAATCAGAGAAATAAGTGACACCATGAAGCGTTCCAATGTCAGAATAATTGGAATCCCGGAGGGAGTGGAGAGAGAGAGGGCTAGAAAATGTATTTGAGCAAATCGTAGCTGAGAACTTCCCTAATCTGGGGAATGAAACAAACATTCAAGTCCTAGAGGCAGAGAGGACCCCTCCCAAGATCAAGGAAAACAGGCCAACACCCTGGCATGTTAATAGTAAAACTTGCAAATCTTAGAACCAAGGAAACCATCTTAAGGGCAGTTAGGGGGAAGAGATTCCTTACGTACAAAGGGAGGAACATCAGAATAATGTCAGACCTATCCACAGAGACCTGGCAAGCCAGAAAGGTCTGGCAAGACATATTCACGGTACTAAATGAGAAGAACATGCAGCCAAGAATACTTTATCCGGCAAGGCTTTCATTTAGAATGGATGCAGAGCTTCAGAGCTTCCACGACCAGCAGAAACTGAAAGAATATGTGAACACTAAGGTGGGCCTGCAAGAAATATTAAGGGGGTTCTATAAAAGGAGAAAGACTCCAAGAGTGATCTACAACAGAAATTTACAGGGGCAATCTATAAAAACAGTGTCTTCAAAGGCAACATGATGACAATTAATTCATATCTTTCAATAATCACTCTCAATGTGAATGGCCTAAACGCTCCCTTAAAATGGCACAGGGTTGCAGATTGGATAAAAAGACAGGACCCATCCATATGCTGCCTACAAGAGACTCATTTGGAACCTAAAGATAAATCCAGACTGAAAGTGAAGGGATGGAGATCCATCTTCCATGCCAGCGGACCTCAAAAGAAAGCTGGGATAGCAATTCTTATATCAGACAAATTAGATTTTAGACTAAAGTCTGTAATAAGAGACACAGAAGGACACTATATCATTCTTAAAGGGTCTATCCAACAAGAAGATCTAACAATTGTAAATATCTATGCCCCCAACATGGGAGCAGCCATCTACATAAGCCAACTGTTAACCAAAATAAAGAGTCATATTGATAACAATATGTTAATTGTAGGAGACCTCAATACTCCACTCTCAGCAATAAACAGATCATCTAAGCAGAAAATCAACAAGGAAACAAGAGCTTTGAATGATACATTGGACCAGATGGACCTCATAGATATTTACAGAACATTCCACCCTAAAACAACAGAATACTCATTCTTCTCAAGTGGCATGGAACTTTCTCCAGAATAGACCACATACTGGGTCACAAATCAGGTCTCAACCAGTACCAAAAGATTGAGATTATTCCCTGCATATTCTCAGACCACAATGCTCTAAAACTGGAACTCAATCACAAGAAAAAATTTGGCAGAAATTCAAACACTTGGAAGCTAAAGACCACTCTGCTCAAGAATGTTTGGGACAACCAGGAAATCAAAGAAGAACTCAAACAATTCATGGAAATCAATGAGAACGAACACATCGGTCCAAACCCTATGGGATACTGCAAAGGCGGTCCTAAGGGGGAAATACATAGCCATCCAAGCCTCCCTCAAAAAAATAGAAAAATCTCGAATTCACCAACTAACTCTACACCTTAAAGAACTAGAGAAAAAGCAACAAACGATGCCTAAGCCACACATTAGAAGAGAAATAATTAAAATTAGAGCAGAAATCAATGAATTAGAAACCAGAAACACAGTAGATCAGATCAACGAAACTAGAAGTTGGTTCTTTGAAAGAATTAATAAAATCGATAAACCACTGGCCAGACTTATCCAAAAGAAAAGAGAAAGGACCCAAATTAATAAAATTATGAACAAAAGGGGAGAGATCACGACTAACAACAAGGAAATGGAAACAATTATTAGAAATTATTATCAACAACTCTATGCCAATAAACTGAGCAATCTGGATGAAATGGAGGCCTTCCTGGAAACCTATAAGCTGCCAAGACTGAAACAGGAAGAAATTGACAACCTGAATAGGCCAATAACCAGTAACGAGATTGAAGCAGTGATCAGAAACCTTCCAAAAAACAAGGGTCCAGGGCCTGATGGATTCCCTGGGGAATTCTACCAAACATTCAAAGAAGAAATAATAACTATTCTACTGAAGCTGTTTCAAAAAATAGAAACAGAAGGAAAACTTCCAAACTCATTCTATGAGGCCAGCATTACCTTAATCCCCAAACCAGGCAAAGACCCCATCAAAAAGGAGAATTTCAGACAGATATCCCTGATGAATATGGATTCCAAAATCCTCAACAAAATCCTAGCTAATAGGATTCAACAATACATTAAAAGGATCATCCACCATGACCAAGTGGGATTTATCCCCAGGATGCAAGGGTGGCTCAACATTCGCAAATCAATCAATGTGATAGAACACGTTAATAAGAGGAGGGAGAAGAACCATATGGTCCTCTCAATTGATGCAGAAAAAGCATTTGACAAAATACAACATCCTTTCCTGATTAAAACTCTCCAGAGTAAAGGGATAGAGGGAACATTTCTCAAGTTCATAAAATCCATCTATGAAAACCCACAGCGAATATCATCCTCAATTGGGAAAAGCTGAGAGCCTTTCCCTTAAGATCAGGAACACGGCAAGGATGCCCATTCTCGCCATTATTGTTCAACATAGTACTAGAAGTCCTAGCAACAGCAATCAGACAACAAAAAGAAATAAAAGGTATTCAAATTGACAAAGAAGAAGTCAAATTCTCTCTTTTCACAGATGACATGATACTTTATGTGGAAAACCCAAAAGACTCCACCCCCAAATTACTAGAACTCATCCAGCAATTCAGTAATGTGGCAGGATACAAAATCGATGCACAGAAATCAGTGGCTTTCTTATACACTAACAACGCAACTGTAGAAAGAGAAATTAGAGAAACGATTCCATTTACAATAGCACCAAAAACCATAAGATACCTCGGAATAAACCTAACCAAAGAGGTCAAGGATCTATACTCTAGGAACTACAGAACACTCATGAAAGAAATTGAAGAAGACAGAAAAAGATGGAAAAATATTCCATGCTCATGGAGTGGAAGAATAAACATTGTTAAAATGTCTATGGTACCCAGAGCAATCTATACCTTCAATTCCATCCCAATCAAAATTCCAATGACATTTTTCAAAGTGCTGGAACAAACAATCCTAAAATTTGTATGGAATCAGAAAAGACCCCAAATCACCAAGGAGATGTTGAAAAAGAAAAACAAAGCTGGGGGTATCACGTTGCCCGATTTCAAGCTATATTACAAAGCTGTGATCACCAAGACAGCATGGTACTGGCACAAAAACAGACATATAGACCAATGGAACAGAATAGAGAACCCAGATATGGACCCTCAACTCTATGGTCAAATAATCTTTGACAAAGCAGGAAAAAGCATGCAATGGAAAAAAGACAGTCTCTTCAATAAATGGTGCTGGGAAAATTGGACAGCCACATGCAGAAGAATGAAACTCGACCATTCTCTAACACCATTCACAAAGATAAACTCAAAGGGGATGAAAGACCTCAATGTGAGACAGGAATCCATCCAAATCCTAGAGGAGAACATAGGCAGTAACCTCTTGGACATTGGCCACAGCAACTTCTTTCAAGATACATCTCCAAAAGCTAGTGAAACAAAAGCAAAAATGAACTTTTGGGACTTCATCAAGATAAAAAGCTTCTGCACAGCAAAGGAAACAGTCAACAAAACAAAGAGGCAACCCACAGAATGGGAGAAGATATTTGCAAATGACACTACAGATAAAGGGCTGGTATCCAAGATCTATAAAGAACTTCTCAAACTCAACACCCAGAAAACAAATAATCAAGTCAAAAAGTGGGCAGAAGATATGAAAAGACACTTCTCTGAAGAAGACATACAAATGGCTAACAGACACATGAAAAAATGTTCATCATCATTAGCCATCAGGGAAATTCAAATCAAAACCACATTGAGATACCACTTTACACCAGTTAGAATGGCCAAAATGGACAGGGAAAGAAACAAGAAATGTTGCAGAGGTTGTGGAGAAAGGGGAACCCTCTTTCACTGTGGGTGGGAATGCAAGTTGGTATAGCCACTTTGGAAAACAGTGTGGAGGTGCCTCAAAAATTTAAAAATAGAGCTACCCTATGACCCAGCAATTGCACTGCTGGGTATTTACCCCAAAGACACAGATGTAGTGAAAAGAAGGGCCATAGACACCCCAATGTTCATAGCAGCAATGTCCGCAATAGCCAAACTGTGGAAAGAGCCGAGATGCCCTTCAACAGATGAATGGATAAAGAAGATGTGGTCCATATATACAATGGAATATTACTCAGCCATCAGAAAGGATGAATACCCAATTTTTACATCAACATGGATGGGACTGGAGGAGATGATGCTAAGTAAAATAAGTTAAGCAGAGAAAGTCAATTTTATGATATGGTTTCACTTATTTGTGGAACATAAGGAATAGCATGGAGGACATTAGGAGAAGGAAGGGAAAAATGAGGGGAGGGGAATTCGAGGGAGAGATGAACCATGAGAGACTATGGACTCTGAGAAACAAACAGGGTTTTAGAGGGGAGGGGGGAGGGGGGGTTGGTTAGCCCGGTGATGGGTATTAAGGGGGGCATGTACTGCATGGAGCACTGGGTGTTATACAAACACAATGGATCGTGGATCACCACATCAAAAACTAATGATGTATTGTATGGTGACTAACATAACATAATAAAATTAAAAAAATAAAAACAAAACAAAACAAAAAGCAAAGTTTGATAATTGATAGACTTGGACATGATGGGGGGTTACCATGAGGCTTGGTCTGAGAGCAGGGAAATCTATTCTACAATCTTAATGAAAGGCTGCCTGATAACATTTTTAAAAAGCTTTGTTTATTTACTATTTTAGAGAGTGAGAGAGAACACCTGAGTGGGAGGAGGGGCAGATGGTGAGAATCTTCAAGCAGACTCCCCGCTCAGCGGGGAGCCCATCACAGGGCTTGATCTCACGACCCTTGAGATCATGACCTGAGCTGAAACCAAGAGTTGGATGCTTAATGAACTAAGCAACCCAGGTGCCCCTGCCCAGTAACATTTTTTAACAGATTTATTGAGGCATAACTGACATACAATAAACTGCACATCTTTCAAGGGTACAAGTTCATAATTTTTGGCATATGTGTACAGCCATGAACACATCATCACAATCAAGACAGAGAACATAGCCATCACAACCCCCAAATTCTTTCCTTTCCTTTACTAGGTCCTCTCATCCTCCCACCCACTTCTTGATAAATGACTGATCTGCTTTCTGTCATTATACATCAGTTTACATTTCCTATTATATTTTTCTGTAAATGGAATTATATATTTCCAACCAAGAATCCCATGGCATCCAAACTTTCAATCAGGTGTGAGAACAACACAATAGGCATTTGAAGACATACAAGCATCTCGAAAGTTTATTTGACATGCATTCTTCTTCAACCAATTACTAGGAGAGATCTTTAACAATGACAACACCAACAACAAAAAAACGAAGGCAAAAACTAAAAAAGAGAAAAATATAAAAATGAAGAAATAGGACCCAACAAAGGAAAGAGGTAAACTAAATTTCTGGGATGATTATAAAGGGGCATCTTAGCATGGTAGCTCTGTGGCAGTCCCAGACACTAATCAGTCCAGTGGAGCCAGAGGACAGAAGACCACTTGAGCAATGACTTCAAGAAAAGAAAGTAACCTGATTGATTATCTATTGTGTTTGTATAGAGAAAAGATATGCATTGCCCTAGGAGCGTTAGGGGCATTCCTGATAGATACTTTGATGACTAAACAAACAAACAGGAAAATATAAGTAACAATTAACTCCCTGAAAAAAAAAGGAAATATAATCAAAGTGGCATGGGTGTAAAATATTTGTATTTGGTAATAATAATTTGGAAACTGAATATCTATTTAACCAAAAATGTTTGCATAGCTTTATTCAAATGATGGTGATTAAAAGAATGTGGAGTGGGTGATGGGTAAGTGCAGTGCTAAAAGACCGGTAAGCTCTGTTTATAGTAGGGGTCAAGAAAATATTTATATCTCTAAAAACCTGAAGAATAAAATATATGGAGATTATTTTAAATATGAAGGAAAATACTGGGGAAACCAAAAAAAGTTAACTGGTAAAAGTAGTTAGATTTAGAGAGTGAAAATCAGTGGTGGGCAAAAATATGGTTGGGGACTGGGACTACTGTTTTGGTATTTTGAAGGACCAGTTGACTTTAAAATTATGCACCTATGGGGCACCTGGGTGGCTCAGTAGGTTAAGCATACGACTCCTGATTTTGGCTCAGGTCATGATCTCAGGATTGTGAGATTGAGCCTCGTGTTCAGAGAACAATGAATAATATATTGTGATGTGATGTGGTGTGTGATGTATGCACACGTTTGCATTTGGGGAGGACATGTGAAGAAAATACAATCAGAATATTGAAATAAAGGTGTTCTTAAAGGGACAAGCTGAGATTCCACTTGTACTTGATTGGTGAGGGGATGACCAAGAAAGATAAACTAACATTCTAGGTATCATGTATCCCCTCAGATATTTCCAATAAGGCTGTACCCAAGAATGAGGAATAGAATCAGATTTTAGTTACTCTGTGCAGCACACTTGACTCCAAGTGTATTGATTCCATCTGAATTAAACTCTGAGATGATAAAGAAACACTTGATATTTATTCCTGTAATAGAAGGGTTTATTTCTTACATATTTTGTAGCTCAGTGGGTGGTTTTATATGACTCTGTGCCTCAGGTCAAAGTCATGTGGAGCTGGTGTAGCCCTTAGGGATTTTAAAGATCACCTGCTGGAATTAGCTAGAAGTTCTCACCTCATTTTCCATGTTTTATCCCTCTCAACTTTGAAGTCATCCTACTCTTTCCTCGTCATTTGACTCTGTGGTCATCCCAGGAAGTAGAAAGGTGTAATGGAGTAGAAACCTTCAGTAAGTTCTGAATCAAGAGCCTTGAGCTCGGGGAAGAGCAACAGTGAGACATGAAAGTAACCACAATTGATTTTTTAGTAATAATTCGCTCTTATATTTTCTCCAAGACCAAGGAGATTGTAGGATGCATCAAACTTCGTTTATATTAGATTTATCAAATTTTATTTAAAATGAATGTAAGCAGTTAACCACTGGCAAGTAATGTATGGAGAATTATTCACATCCTTTAGATAACTTACTGGGATCCTATGTTTTACTTTACTGAACCTGATTCACAACAATTTTTTCAGTACCTATTATGTGCCAAACGCTAGGAATACAAAAATGAGCTTCTACGCTGGTAGGTTTCATAAAACCATAGACAGAACTATAATACTAGTCAGATGTGACTAAGTGCAGTGAGAGATATAGTGTGTTATGGGAGCCCCTGGAGATGAATTTGGGAGTGAGAAACGATGGAAGGTATCATATCACAGATTGGAGGATGGCTTGTGGATAAATACATATGTCCTGTCATCTCTGTTGCTTTATTACTTAGAAGTCTTATGTAATGAAAAAAATAACGAGGGAAGTGGCAAGATATGGCTTTCTTATTTACTCTAGTACAGTCTGAGAAGAATGGACAGGACTGTTTCCTAGAAAGAAACCTTCAAAAAAGATGCTCACTGCCATCTTGATTCCCACCAAGGGGTCATGCCTGCTGACGGGTGTAGTTTGTAAGGCAACATCTATAAGAAGACAGCTGTATGAAAGTCCAAAGGAACTTTCACTCTTCTTTTCTATTCCCTGTGAACCTAGAGGTAGGTT
This sequence comes from Neomonachus schauinslandi, assembly GCF_002201575.2. Taxonomy (NCBI): domain Eukaryota; kingdom Metazoa; phylum Chordata; class Mammalia; order Carnivora; family Phocidae; genus Neomonachus; species Neomonachus schauinslandi. The sequence continues at coordinate 10,389,557 of NC_058419.1, read as the reverse complement.
AGATATATTTTTGGAATGTGCCACAGGCAGCCAGGCAGGTTGGGGATTTCACGCCAGCCCATCTCTGTTCTGAAATAATGAAAGAAGCTCCAGGAAATTGTACCTGTCAAATCTGTCAGGGACTAAAAGCAAGAGGAGATCATTTTGACAGTTTTCAGCCGCCATTGTGCTGATCACCCATGTTACTACCACGCTGTGTTCCTGGGGAAGTGATGGGTGAGCAGTGAATTATGTGTTTCAGAATTAACTCAAAAAGATCTCTCAAATGTATTTGTTGCATTTCGACAAGTTTGGAAAAGCTGACTTTATATCCTAGTAAGGCTTGTATTGGGAGAGAGGGGGTGGGGGGAAGGAGACTTAATACATATTGGGGGGAAGGAGACTTAATACATATTGGGGGGTGCCTGGGTGGCTCAGATGGTTAAACATCTGCCTTCGGCTCAGGTCATGGTCCCAGGGTCCTGGGATCGAGCCCTGCCTCAGGCTCCCTGCTCAGCGGGAAGCCTGCTTCTCCCTCTCCCACTCCCCCTGCTTGTGTTCCCTCTCTCACTGTGTATCTCTCTGTCAAATAAATAAATAAAATCTTTTTAAAAAATACATATTGGATATGTATAGAGCAGACAATATGATCATATTCTGGTCTTGTTTCTCAGTTCTTGTTTTCTTGCTGTGGATTTAACTCGCAAATGGAAATGAGCTTCCTGACACCCACGTGCAGTTGGGATGCATTGAGTTTCTCTCATTTCCAACTTCACTGCAGGGAAAACAAACAAATAACATGAATCAAATACCATTGGCAAAAAAACAAGCATCTGCGTCCAGATGAGAAAGGGAGGATTGGCAATAAAAGAAGACGTTGGCTATGTTTCAAAATAAGTTTATTTTAGGGAATTTATTTGATTATCCTGAGTGTCAAATCATACATTTATTAGTCAGAAAGTTGTCTGAGTGTTATCTAATCCAGCTCTTTGTTTTCTGATAGGTTGACTCATTATCCTCTTCCAAAGATTTTTATCTGATCTACGGTCTAAATTTTAAAGGCAGATTATCTGAGGGCGCCTGGGTGGCTCAGTTGGTTAAGCGACTGCCTTCCGCTCAGGTCATGATCCTGGAGTCCCGGGATCGAGTCCCACGTCGGGCTCCCTGATCAGCAGGGAGTCTGCTTCTCTCTCTGACCCTCCCCCCTCTCATGCTCTCTATCTCATTCTCTCTCTCAAATAAATAAATAAAATCTTTAAAAAAAAATTTAAAGGCAGATTATCTGTGTGCATTATGATAAGAGTTTAATCTAGAGCTAAGGATTGAAATATAGCAGACTTGAGATTTCAGGAGTCCCTCTTACTCTCGGTTTTACTTTCTATGGTTTCAGTTTCCATGGTCAGTGGCACTCTGGAATCAGATGATCCTTCTTCTGATGCAACATCAGAAGGTCGACAGTAGCCTGACGCTGTCATGATGCCTATGTCATTCACCTCACTGCGTCTCATCCTGTGGGCATTTTATCCTCTCCCATCGTCACAGGAAGAAGGGTGAGTACAATACAGTAACACATTTTGAGAGAGAGAGACCACATTCACATAGTTATTATTACAGTATAATTGTTCTAGTCTATCATTATTATTGTTAATCTTTTCCTGTGCCTAATTTATAATTTTTAAAAAGATTTTATTTATTAATTTGAAAGAAAGAGAGAGAGAGCATGCGGGGGGTGGCAGAGGGAGATGGACAAGCAGACCCCCTGCTGAGTGAGGAGCCCAACATGGGGCTCAACGCAGGGCTTGATCCCAGGATCCCGAGGTCACAACCAGAGCCAAAGTCAGATGCTCAACCTACTGAGCCACTCAGGTGCCCCAGCCTAATTTATAAATTAAACTTTATCATAGGTATGTATGTATAGGAAAAAACATAGCCTGTATAGGATTCAGTACTACCTGTGGATTCAGGCATCCACGGGGTTGTGGAACGTATTCCCCATGGAACCATTAGTTTCTTGAATGGAGTGTCAGAGAAAAATGTTAGACTTAAATCAGAAAACTTGGGATGAGTTTAAGATTCTATTCTTCCACTTGTTAGCTATGTATCTCTGGACAAGTCACTTAAACTCCCTGAATTCCAGTTTTCTCATCTTCAAAATGGGGAAATAACAGCTAGACTGTGTGTGTTGCAGGGCTGTTTTCAGGAGTGTCAAAAGAGATCATATATTAAATAATTTTGGAATCTTTAAAGAGCTGTAACAAATGTGAAGCATTGTTAAAGGCAGTAATAATGATTTTTGTTGTGGTAAAACATACATAACTTAAAATTTACCATTTTAACTGTTTTGACAGTACAGTAGCATTAAGTACAATCACCTGATCTTGAAACCATAATCCCTATCTCCAGAACTTTTTCATCTCAAACTGAAGCTCTGTACCCATTAAACAGTAACTTCCCATTCCCCACAGCCCCCCTGCACCAGCCCCTGATAACTACTATTCTACCTTCTGTTGCAAAGAATTTGACAACTTGAGATACTTCATGTAAATGGAATCATACAGTATTTGTCTTTTTGTGTCTGGCTTATTTCACTTAGCATAAAGGTTTCAAGGTTCATCCATGTTGTAGCATCCATCAGAATTTCCTTCCTTTTTAAGACTGAATAATCCCATTTTATTTGTATACCACATTGTGTTTATCCATTCCTCTGTCTAATGGACATTTGGGTTGTTTTGGCTCATCTTTTGAATATTGTGAATAATGCTATGAACATGGGTATACAGATATCTGTTTGAGTCCCTGCTTTCAGTTCTTTTGGGTATATGCCTAGAAATGGAATTTCTGAAATCGTATGGTAATTCTAGGTTTAATTTTTTGAGGAATTGTCAATGATTTATATTTTTATCACCCCAAAAGTGTGCATATAGTAAGATCTCATGGCAAAAAAATATTCATCCCCCTCTTTCCTTTCTTCCTTCCTTCCTTCCTTCTTTCCACAGTGAACTCCTACACCATCCAGACCCTGTACTAGACATGGAGGATACAGTAGTGAATCAGACCTATTCTCTGTCCTCCCTGATCAGTTATTAATAGAAATTTCATATTAGAATTTGATTTTTAATATTCACATATTATATTTTACATGTTCCTTGGTTGAGGGAGCTTTTACAATTATATTGCTTAAGTTCTCTAAAATATTTTTTAAACTTTAGGTAGCATCTATTTAACTGTGAAATAAATTTAGTGGCTCACAAGAAGCATATATTTTTAGTATAATGTAATAAAATACAATAGGAAGTTTCAGAAAAGCATTTCAAATTAAGGGTAAGTATTATTTCATGATATTTTTTTTTTGGCATACACACACATGTTTTAAATAGCAATTCAAAATTATTTCTTGCTGTGAAAAAAAATCACAAAAAAGTTTGATAACCATGCATAAAAGAGGATTCCTTTTTTTCAGTGAAGAGGCTAGGACTAAAAGGCTAAACTTTTGCTTCTCCCCCATTTGCCTTGCTTTTTTTTAAGCTCTGCTAGAATTTACCAAAAGGAACTTTCCCATATTTCAGTTCCTTTTGAATGAAATATTCCAATATTATAGTTTAAAAAATAAGAGAAATGAAGTTGTTTTGATGTTTTTTAGTTAAGAACTTCATAAACATAAGGGAAAATATTTTGTTTTCATTTCCTTTTTAAAATTTTATTTAAAAATAATTAATTGATTGGAAAGAGCCAAGATGTCCATCGACAAATGAATGGATAAAGAAGATGTGGTATATATATACCATGGAATATAATGCAGCCATCAAAAGGAATGAAATCTTGCCATTTGCAATGATGTGGATGGAACTGGAGGGTATTATGCTGAGCGAAATAAGTCAATCACAGAAAGACATATATCATATGACCTCCCTGATACGAGTCATTCTTAATCTCAGGAAACAAACTGAGGGTTGCTGGAGTGGTGGGGGTGGGAGGGATGGGGTGGCTAGGTGATAGACATTGGGGAGGGTATGTGCTATGGTAAGCGCTGTGAATTGTGTAAGACTGTTGAATCACAGACCTGTACCTCTGAAACAAATAATACATTGTATGTAAAAAAAAAAAGAAGAAGAAGAAGATAGCAGGAAGGGAGAAATGAAGGGGGAGAAATCGGAGGGGGAGACGAACCGTGAGAGACTATGGACTCTGAGAAACAAACTGAGGGTTCTAGAGGGGAGGGGGATGAGGGGATGGGTTAGCCTCGTGATGGGTATTAAAGAAGGCATGTACTGCATGGAGCACTGGGTGTTATACGCAAACAATGAATCATGGAACACTACATCAAAAACTAATGATGTAATGTATGGTGATTAACATAACATAAAAAAAAGAATAAACATGAAATTCTGTAAAGCAAAAAAAAAATAATAATTAATTGATATATAGTGTATTATTAGTTTCAGAGGTAGAGTTTACTGATTCATCAGTTGCATATAACACCCAGTGCTCATCACATCACGTGCCTTCCTTAATGCCCATCACTCAGTTACCCCATTCCCCCACCCACCTCACCTCCAGCAACCTTCAGTTTGTTTCCTAGAGTTAAGAGTCTCTTATGGTTGTCTCCCTCTCTGATTTCATCTTATTATATAAGGAAAAACATTTTTATATACATAACCATTGCAAAAAATAATTTTCAGAGAAAAATTAATATTGCCCTTTCTCAATTAAGAATAAATATAGACTTTTTTTTAAAGTAGGAGAATTTTGATGTAATATGTGAATGTCAGTTCCTCAGAACATTCCTGCTGCTGTCTTATATGCTATGTAAATGCTCTACCTTCTTTTTGCTTGGTTTGTTTTGGCTTTCGAGGTAGTTTAACTTGAGCAGGAAATATCTACCTTAAACTTTGAACATCTAACTTGAACATGAGGCATTTAACTTGAACATAAGACATGTAAGTCAGTTCCACATGTTTGTCTTTTAAATTGAGACATATATTTAATTAAGCATATTTTCTTAATCAAACTGTGAAAAATATATAATATGAAGTAGTCATGAATGCTTTTCACCAAATACATCCAAGACTCTGTCTTCTGGCCACATGGTAAGATTAAACTTGCAGTTGAGTGGGGTCTCATGAGATCTGTTCAGTAAGTTGAGATCTGTTGTAAGTAGAAATAATGTATGATCACTCCCAGCAGGAGGATTTAATTGTCAAAACAACACCCTCCAGAAGACTATTACCAAAGGTAAAGTAACCAAGGACATTTGAGATGGTGGCTGCTCTGTGTGGGTCCTTGAGTACCAATGATGATCAGGGCCCCTGCCAACTGGAGATTTACATATAGCATAAGCAAGAGTAAACCTTCTATTGTTTTAAGCCCTTGAAATTGTATGGCTATTGTAATCAGCACAACCACACATATCTTGTCTGACACACATGATGTTCAGTGATGTTCACTCACAACTTCTGAACCAGTGGTTGACACATAGGTTTGCTTGAACTAGAACTGTAAAGATCCAAGATTTTGACCATTTTTGACCAATTCAGTCAAGAAAATGAACTGATTGAAAATGACTGATTAATTGTATACACACTTAACAAAAATCATGGAAATACTTGTTGCATATTGAAGGGAAGGAGAAAGTCTTCTCTACCCATAAGGTCTTTCAGCTGGACTAATAAGTAAATTTACATGAGATAGATTAGCAGGAGAAAAAAAACAGTTTTATTATGTGCACATGGAGGCCCAATAATGAAATTGAGACCTAAAGAAATGACCAAGACACAAACAGTTTTTATATTTTCTAGACAAAGAGACAATAAATCTGTGAGCACTTGACAGGACAAAGAAAACTTGGGACACTTCAAGTAGTAAGGAATTCTAAACAGAATTTGAGCTGAGACAGTAAATTAATAAAATGTAACAGTCTTCTGGGCTCTGAATTTCCCCTCTGGTGATAAGGATGTCCTTGTTCCTCCTGGTACAGGAAGGGTACCTTTCACATGGGAGATTTATTTTCTGCTTTCAGGGGGACAGAGGAGGGTCCTTCTGGCGCAAGCTGTCTCTCAAGTAACTTTTATTTAAAATAATCAATACACCATTGTGGCACGTTTTGAAGCCTACCCTTGGCACCTATAGTATATTGTTTCTAGTTCATGAAGACTCCTGTTTCATATTCAAAACAAAGATATTTCTTTGACTTGACTATTAACAGTCCTTATAATCTCATAACTTTCATAGTAATCTCATATATTATATGAGATGCAAATAATATCAGATAAAAGGTTTGGATATTTGAGTTGCAAATAATATCAGATGAAAGGTTTGGATATTCGAAAGACTTAAATTTATGTAGTAACTACAGAAAACTCAAACCATATTTCTAGGGAAAGTAGGACCAACACAACCACAAAATATGTTAAATGGCAAAAATAAAGGTGAAAATATACCTAAGTTGTTTATAAGAAGCTGATACTAAAATGGTAATAGAATTCTCATTCCTTTAAGTCCTAAAACATCCAAGTTGTAAAAGATAAGAAATGTAAAGTCTTAGTAAAGATTGTTTATGATTCCACAGGAACCTTTATGGCAGTGATGTGTGATACCACCAAAGGCAATCAAATATCAAATAAAATTGGGGGAATATTAGATTAACAGAATGTCAGGATATAAATGTGCTTATTCAGCAGATCCCCAGAATTCCACAAAAACAAATCCATAAAAAAATGCAAAATGATATCTATACAACCCAATACTATTATAGAAATAGAAGGTTAACAGTAAATGTTTAAAGATAAAGCACCACCTCTTGATGTTCTTAAAACATGAAGAAATATGATAAAAAATACTTTGGTATTATAATGTCTTTAAAAATGTAAGCTATGGGTCCAGTGTTCTTAACATGTGCTACACATCTTGATGGCTGTCTGTCGTTTTCCTTCTTCTCTTTATGATATATAGGCCCCTACTCAGCTCCCTATTACATAGGCTAGATAACCACAGTGAAGCTCAATACCTTGTAAACGGAATATGAGTCATGTTTAAAAGGCTAAAGGGTAAATTCCCCCTCTGATTTTGCATAGTGAATTTGATAATGTGACTTGTAAGGCCGCTATTTCCAACCATGTTAGTCATGACAGTAATTATATTCATAAATAGAATAATTATGTACTTTATTCATTAACCTGAGCAGTTAGTCTTATATTTACTTTATTTTATGAAATCATCTGGCATTGATATTAAAACCATTTTGATGAGTAATGACATGCACTGTGTCACTATTGGAAAGATGAGTAATATTTAAATAGCTCTAAGAAATGTAAGTCTGGGCACATTTATGATCATCTTATGTATTTTACTGAGAAAATAAATTTTAGATAGGGAACCTTGAGAAATGAAAAGATATGTGCAAATCTAAGATGGCTATTATCACCATTATCATCTATGTAAGTCAATACTTTATGTTTATTTCTCTAAAAAATATCCTATCCCTCTACTTATACATAGGTGTACAATGTTTCTATGAAAAGATAGAATTAAAGATTCCCAAATTTGGAAGTAAGCTTAGAGATCTAATACAAGGGCTCTTAAGCCACTTCACGCAGTTAGTCAACCCAGACATTTTAGGAAACAATTTAATCTGCTTCCTTATGCAGGAAAAGCAACTATTTGGGGTCTGATTTGAAAACAGATTTCCCATTGTGTTGCATACCTAAAATGAATATAATGATATATGTCAATAATAGCTCAATAAAATAAAAGAAAATAGATCTCCCAGTGAGTGGAAACATGGATATCTATCATATGCGACATAATTAAGTAACTCTCCTGGCTTATACTATACCATCATTTCATTCCTAACGTCCAAGCAGGCTTCATTATGAAGCAGTACCTCTCATTTAATCCTTACCATAATCTATTAAGTAAACATGATAAAAATATGTTTTGATAATAATGCTTTTATGAAATCCATCTGTAATTTGTTCATGGTCACAAACTAGGTAGATTTTACATGTTTAAACATCTTTCTGTATGCTGAATGTGTGGAATAAAATGTAATATAACCAGAATTATTTGGGACTCCTTCTTTCAACCACAATGCCATAAGAGATACTAGATTTACCCTCCTGCCTAAAACAATTTCTTAAAAAGTGACAAAATATATGAAACAATGGTTTTCGAGCATCAGGAAGTAGAGGAGAGTGATCCCTGAGAAATGGGTAACAAATGAGGTATCCAAGTAAGTTCCCTAGCCTCTGCCTTACTGTCTTGAGATATTTTCCAGGTTGTGATGCAAATAGGGGAACCCAGGAGCCAAAGACTGACAGATACCCTGAGCATCTGAAGAGATAAAGGCAGAATTCTCAAGACAGAGTATTAGAGGAAAAAAAACCCTGAACTTATTGATAGCCATGTTAACTGAAAATAGTACAAATGTCCTAACATTTCCTGGAGTGATCAGGAAACAAAAATAGCAAAGACACAACTTACCAACTTGAGGAATCAGAGCTGACATCACAACAGACTCTATAGATGTTGAAAGGATAATAAGAGGACATTATATATAACTGTATATTAATACTTGCAACAAATTAGAGAAAATGAATAAATTTCTTGAAAGACACAAACTACGAACGCTCATTTAAGAAGAAATAGATAACTTGAATATTCCTATATTTATGAAATAAATTTATTTTTAAAAAACACCCTACAAAGAGAATTTCAGAACCAGATGGCTTCACTGGTGAATTCTACCAAACATTAATAAATTAATTCTAAAATTCACATGGCAAATGAAATAATCTAGGATAACCAAAACAAATTTTTTAAAAAGAATATATTTAGGGAAAAAACACAACGTGGTTTCAAGTCAGGAGGGCATGCGACTCTTGATCTCAGGGTCGTGAGTTCAAGCCCCACACTGGGTGTAGAGATTACATAAATAAATAAAATAAAACTTGAAAAACCTACAGTATCATGCCAGTGTAATACTGGCATTAAGAAAGAAAATAAATCAATAAATATCCTTGTGTCCAGAAGTAGCCTTTCACAAATATGGGCAACTGTTCCTCAACAAAAGTACAAAGTCAACTCAACAGAGGAAGAATAGTCTTTTCAAGAAGTGCTACAGAGGGTGCCTGGGTGGCTCAGTTGGTTAAGTGACCGCTTTCGGCTCAGGTCATGATCCTGGAGTCCCTGGATCGAGTCCCACATTGGGCTCCCTGCTCTGAAGGGAGTCTGCTTCTCCCTCTGACCCTCCCCCCTCTCATGTGCTCTCTCTCTCAAATAAATAAGTAAAATCTTAAAAAAAAAAAAAGAAGTGCTACAGAAACAAATGGATTTCTATATGCCAGAATAACGAACTTCAATCCAAATCTCACACCATATACAAATATTAACTCAAAACAGATAATAGACCTAAATGTAAAACCATAAACTACAAAATTTTTGGAAGAAAACATAAGAAATCTTTGCAACCCTGGTTTAAGTCAAGATTTCTTTTTTTTTTTAGAGATTTATTTATTTATTTTAGAGAGAGAGAGAGCACGCAAACAGGGGGAGGGGCAGAGGGAGAGGGAGAGAGAGAATCCTGATACTGGGCTCCATCCCAGGACCCCGAGATCATGACCTGAGCTGAAACTAAGAGTCAGACGCTCAACCAACTGAGCTACGCAGGCACCCTTTAAGCCACGATTTCTTAAATACAATAAAACAAAGGTGATCCACAACATAAAGAAATATTGGGGAATCATACTTCATCAAAATTATAAATTCCTATTTTTTAAATTGCACCTTTAAGAGAGTAAAAAAGCCAAGCTAATGATGGAGTATTACTCAGCACTACAAAGAAGTGAGCTATCAAGCCATGAAAAGAAATGAAAGAAACTTCAAAATCCTGATTTCAATTCTTTCAGATAATATTCAGAAGTGGGATTGCTGGATCATATAGTAGTTCCATTTTAAATTTTTTGAGGAACCTCCATACTGCTTTCCATAGTGGCTGTACCATTTTGCATTCCCACCTACATTGTGCAAGGGTGACAATTTTTCCACATCCTCAAAAACACTTGTTTAAAAAAAGGGAAGGAGAAATAAAAACTTTCTCAGACAAAAACACAAAAACAAAACCCAAGAGAAACAAAAGGACATATGGTTAAAAATCAGCCAACAGATGCTTCCCTTTACAAGAGCACAAATTACAAAATGGGGCAGTTCTCTTGTCTGAAATCCAGATGACCTATATATACCTGACACATCTCAGAGTCCCTGTGTTTAATAAGGCAGGAAAACAAATCTTCATTTCAGCCTCATCAGAAGTGGCGCAACCACTTTGGAAAGCAGTTTGCCAGTTTCTTAAAAAATTAAACACATGCCTATCATATTGCAGTCATTCCACTCCACGGTATTTGCCCAAGAGAAATGAATTCATATGCTCACATGAGAACTTGTACATAAATATTTATACCAGGTTTGATTGTATTACACCTGAACTGGAGACAACCCAAATGTCCAACACACAACCTTGGTGAATCTTAATGCAAATACATTCAGTGAAATATGCCAAAAAAGGATTCCATTGAATCTATTTGTATTAAAATTCCTGAACATGCAAACTAATTTACAGGAGGCAGGAAAGTGGGAATAGGGCTTACAAAGGGACATGAGGAAACTTTTGAGAGTGATTTTTTTGATTACAGTGATGATTTCATGTGTATGTATATATATATGTCAAAAATTATCAAATACATACCTTATATATGTAAAGTTTATTGCATATCAATCATAACTCCATAAATCTGTTATAATTAAATTAAAAACACCTCTGGTATTGATTGTTGATGGATTTCCAAAGTACCTAGTAAACAGGGAGACTCCCACTGTTGGGCTTAAGCGATTAATAATTTCAATTGACATTGGTAATGCCAATGAACTAGTACAGGTGTGTTTCAATCTTTGTAGACATGTTATAAACTGAGTTTATATCACAGAGAACAATAAACTATAGCCTTTAAAAGTGGTCTATTTGCCAAAATATAATAAAGCTTTGAAAATAGTCTTGATTTTCCCAAATTATAATGGTGATGTGTATAAAACATTGTCATTTTTTTTTAAAGATTTTATTTACTTATTTGACAGAGAGAGAGTTAGCGAGAGCAGGACAAAAGCAGGGGGAGTGGGAGAGGGAGAAGCAGGCTTCCCGACGAGCAGGAAGCCCGATGTGGGGCTCGATCCCAGGACCCCGGGATCATGACCTGAGCCGAAGGCAGACGCTTAATGGCTGAGCCATCCAGGCGCCCCCAAAACATTGTCATATTTATACTGTGAATCAAATGCAGTATTTTACCTTGTTCCCTGAACTCTATACCCAATTTTTATTAAAGTTAATGTAAGCTAGCCTTCTCATTTAATCACTGCTATTAAGACAGCCTAAATGATGACACTCTAACCTATGGTTTACCACTGTGTCCTTGGGAGGAGTCTGGTTGAGAAAAAAGACTCCTTTTCAATTGCTCAACTTGAAACTCAGGCAATGAGGGGCGCCTGGGTGGCTCTGTCGTTAAGTGTCTGCCTTCGGCTCAGGTCATGATCCCAGGTCCTGGGATCGAGCCCCGCATCGGGCTCCCTGCTCCGTGGGAAGCCTGCTTCTCCCTCTTACACTCCCCTTGCTTGTGTTCCCTCTCGTGCTGTCTCTCTCTCTGTCAAATAAATAAATAAAATCTTAAAAAAAAAAAAAAAGAAACTCAGGCAATGAAAGGTTTCCATATTTACCATTAGAAACCAGCTTTTTGGGGCCTATGTTAGCAATGATTTAATTTTGTTCCACTGCAGTTAGCAGTCAGCAGGTGCACAAATCATCTCTCTTAGAAACAACTTTCTCCCTTTAATTCAAATCAATGGACCAGACTGGCTCTAGGAGTAAAACTACAATTGGCTCCTGAACCTCGGAAGGTCATAAAAACAAGTCAAATGCCCCCCCAAGAGGGGTGGTACCTGGAAATGAAAGCCTATACTTAGGAGAAAGAAAGAGAGAGATACAAGGAGAGAGAAAGAGAGAGAGAGAGATGTGGTGGAATTGTTGCCCCAAAGACCCCTGCTGCTTCCTGCTCCTTTTTGTCAGCTTTCATTGAAAGTGATCATCCATACTTTCTCGTTGATCAAGACAGATTTCCATTGAGACCTTTTCTTTGGTGTTTTGATTTAAATATATATAAGTGCAATGATGATGGTATGAGAAAGGTGATACAGGAGCACAGAGGAGAAAGCAAGAATAATTTCATGTGGAAATATGATGCGGGTGGTCATGCTTAATGGTGGATTCCTTGAAGAAATTCCATTTGATCTCCCTATTGAAGGGTGGGTAGATTTCAACAAGCAGATCTGGGGAAGATTAGGGGTGTGATGATGGAAAGACAGGATGGAGAGGAAGTTTACAATCAGATAAGTGGGGTTTTTTTGGGGTTTTTTTACCATTCTCAAAGAATGAAGAGCTATCATTTTGAACTCAGGCATTCACAGAACTCTTAAAAAAGTTTAGTTGTGTTGCATGGAAGGAAGGGTCAAATGAGAGGTAATCTTCACTCCTTAGCTTGGTGCAAGACTTATGTATGTGCAATTCCTGTTTCCTGGAGTACCTGTCTCTTTTTATTCTCTTTGCCTGACACTTGTGAATACCTCGTGCTTATCGAAAAGAGATAAAAAATAAATATCATAAGCATGGTATAACACAGAAATTTTGCCTCCATATACTGTATTATGTAAATCTAAAATCTATTAGGATGACTAATTTCAGAATGACACGGTATCCCTACAGATAAATTTTGGCATATTCATTCCATCCACCTTACTAAAATTCCAGAGTGTCTACACATATGAATATATATTTGAGAATGTGTATTTAAAGGAGCAACTAGAACATTCCTGAACTGTGGTTTCAAGAATCTTCAGTTATAAGGCTGATTGTTGATTAATATAAATAATGCCCTCTGACTTGAATTCATGTGTCAGACGATGAGTGAAAGAGTGACATCAGACCTTAGAGGTCATGTCAGCCTTCCCAGAAATCATGCTTTTTCCGGGAGAGACCACCTGAAGAAATAGTTTTCCTCAGTTACCGAGAGAATAATTTACAGCATATCCAGGAGCTTGGAGATTTCTTCGAAAACCTTCAGGTCCATGGCCTTTGAATATGTTAGAGGTCCCTTCCCTGCCGTGGTCCTGCCCTGGGCCAGACAAACCTCTGTGCTTTGGGAATACATGGTGCTGGTCGACAGGTTAGTAAGGATGTCTGAGCTCCAGTATTGGAATTATTTTTCTCCTCATCCTGGAACCTTGAGTGAGTCCTTTACAAGTCCTTGCTTTCATTTCCTCATGACAGGAAACTGAGGTTGAAATTAGTGTTATATAAGAGCCCTCTGAGTGGCAAGGTATATCTACATCTGCTATTTACTAAGTGACGAAATAAAGGTAATAACATTCTGAGGTGCACCCATAATTGAGACCTCAGTGAAAGTTTTCCTTAAATCTTAGTTATATTTAAGGTTCAGATTGGACTACAGAGGCAACAGAGTGAAGTAGTTATGTGTATAGACTCTACATTCAGGCTACCTGAATTCAAATCTCCGTTTCACCACTTCCTAGTTATGTAACTTTGCAAAAGGTATTGTATCCTTTCTGGTTGTTTCCTCATCCATCCAACATGCTGTGAATAGTATTCACTTCATAGGGTTTTTGTGAGGTGTATACGTATTTAGGTGTGTGTGTGTCTTTGTATGTATGTATATATGTTATGGTAATGTCACCTATTATTGTTTCCGTGTGCAGAAGACAGAATTAAAGGACAGAGCTTATAGCCCTAACTCTGATATTTGATACCACGAAGGCCTTAGGTATGTTCTTTCCCTTTTCAGCTCTGTGTATTTTCATCTGGAGGGTTGAACCAGAGGGAGTCTAACTTTATTTTCTCAGTTTGGTTATATTGTCTATTAGACATAAAATTTGTCATTATTTCATATTACTACATAATATTTCATATACTAAACTATTTTTTAAAAACCCCAAACTCCATTTTGCACTATATTTTTTTCACCAAAAAGATAAATCATAGGAAAACATTATTTTGTGGAAAATCCTTTCTGCTCTGTGGTTTAACATTGGAGAAGATGCCTGTGTCTGCTGAGATAGGAGTTACCAAAGATCACAGAGTCCGACTGACCTCGTTTTCACTAAACATTGCAATGGATTCATAAAGTAAATTTTCGGCTCCTGGCCCTCCACCGTCCCTGTATGACGGCTTTCTGGAGGCTCGCCTTAAATTTCATGAACATATTTCAACTCAGTATTTCTGTCAGTCATTTTTAAAACCACCAGTGGAAATGAAGCTGTTTTTTCCCTTGAGTTTACATCATTTTCTTAATTCCATCTTCAATTTATCTGTGAGAATCACAATCCCAGTGAAGGAAAAGAAACTAGAATGACCTATATAGTGGCTCAAAAGGCTTCTTCCAGTCTTACTATCTTGAGGGTCTCTGTTCTTTGTGATTTAAAAGACTCTTTCGGTCTCATATTACATATCAAGCAAACCACTGGAGGAAAGTGACAGGCAAGTTTTACATCAATGTAAAAAAATAACTTTGCTGCCAACAGAGTTATTTACCAGTTTATTTTGTTCTCTTATGAAGTATACTTTTGAATAGAGAAGTAATGAGATGGAACCAGAAATTACTCTTTCAAGAGGAAACCTTGGTATTAGGTAACTAAGACTATATACTCACTGTGGCAAGCAAAATCAGTATTCAGAGCATAGGCTTTGGTAAAAGAGAGATGTGGGTTCAAATTCTAGATTCACATGTTACTAGAGTAGAGCTATATAGCTTTGGGTAAGGCTTAATAATCTCTCTGGGCCTCATCTACCTCTATAACATGGTGATTATAATTAAGAGCTATCTCATAAAGTTCTTGTGAAAATTAGGTGAGGCAATTATGATTACTACATGATACTTAGTAAGATGAAAGAGTTATTTTTGCTTTTTTATGTTTAGTTTTGGTGTATAAAGAAGATTCACAAAAAGTGATGTTACATTATCTCTCTCTTTTTTTTTTTTTTTTGGACAAATACTGAAACACTTAGGCATAAACTATGAGGGCCTCTCTATTCCTCAAGTCATTGGTCTTTGGTAAAAGTAGCAGAAGGCTCTAAATGATGTCCAAAGTTCAACAATTCCCCCTAAAAAGTGTATAGCCTATTCCAGGTTCTGACAAACTGGGGTGAGTAATCGCAGCTTGTCTTAAAACTCATTACTGTTTCTGTGAAAATAACAACTTATAACTGGTGATCTTGCAAAAGCTGCTCTAAATTGAGAATTCTTAAAGTTTGAATAAGTGTCCTGAATTATTTTCATGTCAATATTTCTCACAACTTACGCCACAGATTTGCCGATCATTAAATCAAACTCATTAAGCTTTGGAAAAGGAAAGGTGTTGAAAGCATTTGCATTTTGAGGAAGAAAAAATCATAACTTACTATATAGTATTTAACATGTATTTACTAAAATGAGTCCAGAAAAATATTTTGTTCGTAATGGCATAACTTAGTCCATCACCACATAAATCATATTTTAGAAGACAATGAAATTAAGGTTCTTTTTATTGGCCAAATCAATGATGATGATCATGAAAATCATGATAGTGGTGATGATAATGACAGCAGTGGTCTTTTAAAGAGTAACCAAGGGCTTTTCCATGATTTTCAGTTAGGGTGCCTGGACCTTTTATCTCCGGGTTTTCTGTTTTTAATGTTCCTGTTATTTTCAAGTGTATAATAACCTGGCAAGTGTCCTATAAGTATTTCCCAATGGAGAAATCTGAGGTGATTTTTCAGTAAGTGTAGTATAGCACATTATTTGGAGTCCGACAGAACTTAGTTACAATACTGGCCCTGTCACTGTTTTGATACGTGTCCTTGGTCAAATTATTTAATCTTTCTGAACTATAGTTTCCTTATCTATAAATGGTGATAAATATAATCTAGTAGGGTGTTGTGAAGATTAAATGAAATGATATACATAAAGTAATTAGTAATTAAATAAAGTAATTAAATGATTTCTGGCACATTGTAAGTGTTTAATAAATATTTCGTTTCCTTTCCTTCATTATTTTATATTTCTTCCCCTAAACCTGGAGACAGAATAGTGTACAAAAAAAAAAAAAAAAGGCTCTGGAACCACAACGCATAGGTTCAAGTCTTATGTTTCCAATTACTGGAATTTACTAGTCCTGGGACCTTGGGCAAGTTATATTATATTTTGTGCTGTAGTTTATTCAGCTGTAAAATAGAGAAGAATACAGAGATTTTGTGAGAAGGAAATGTGATAATGCATGTAAGAAACTTGAAGCAGTGCCTAGAGCATAGCAGGTGGTCAGTGAATTATGTGTTTATTAGTTTTATCATTCACTCAGGTTTGCAGTGAAAGAAACACATATATCTTTTTGAATGTGAAATTACAGCCCAATCAATAGTGAATATGTTGAGTGGTGCATTTCACTGAAGACAATAATTGTGTTATCTAAACATCAATTAGTATTCTTCAAAGATTTCATAAAAAATCATTTACACATTTGTTCAAAATAATAACAACAATGTGTCAGATGACTATAGTTTATGGATAAGTGAAATGAATGATGGCAATGTTATAAAGGACAAGAAGAAAGAATCTAGAATATTCTAAGATTCCTGTACTGCCTATGAAGCAATATAGTATTGTTTGAAAATGGGCTAAGACCAGTTGTA
Source organism: Neomonachus schauinslandi (assembly GCF_002201575.2). Lineage (NCBI taxonomy): Eukaryota > Metazoa > Chordata > Mammalia > Carnivora > Phocidae > Neomonachus > Neomonachus schauinslandi. The sequence goes on along the minus strand of NC_058419.1, from coordinate 10,372,804 downwards.
AATGTATGTTTCAAACTCTAGGAAAATAATTAAAAAATTAAAACAAGAAGTAAAATTGATATTCTAAGAAGGAAGAAAAATGGAATCATATAAAATGCTCAATTAAAACTAGAGAAGGGAGAAAAATAGGGAAAGAACAAAAAAAGAAAAAGAAACAAAGAACAATGGCAACAAATAGAAAACAATTACTAGTATGATAGATATCAATCCAACCATATTAGTAATCATGTTAAATGTAAGGTCATACATTTGCATACACCAATTAAAAGACAGAGACCACCAGAGTTGATCAAAACCAAGACCCAACTATATGTTGTCTACAAGAAACTCACTTTATATGTAAAAATACAGCTACATTAAAAGTAAAGAGATGGAGAGTTATACCAAAACCAAGAGAAAGCAGAAGTAACTATATTAATTTGAGACAAGTCAGACTTCCTAACAAGGAAAAATATCACAAGTAAAGAGGGGTATTAACATAATGATAAAAGTGTCAATTCTCTAAGAAGTCAACAAAACATAATGAAGACATAACTCTATGACATCAAAATCCTTAACATGTATGCATCTAACATAACAGAGAATCAAAACATTTGTACCAAAATCTAACAGAACTTCAAGGACAAATAGACATATCCACTATCACACTCAGAGATTTCAACACTACAATATTATTAACATATCCAGCAGGTAGAAAATCAGCAAGGATATAGTTGAACTGAATTGGATCTAATGGACATTTATAGAATTCTTCATCCAACAATAGCAGAATACACATCCTTCATAAGTTCACATGGAACATTCACCATGATAAACAAAATTCTGACCGTAAAAAAAATACCTTAACAAATTTAAAAGAATGTAAATCACACAAAGCATGTTCTCAGATCAGAAATGAATTAAAATCACACGACATTCTGAAAAAGTTAAAACTATAGAAACAGTAAAAAAAAAATCATTGGTTGCCAGGATTTCTGAGGGAGGGAGCAACGGAGAGCTTAGTTAGAGCACAGGGCATTTTTAGGGTGGTGAAATTATTCTCAATGACCCTGTAATGGTGGCTGTATGACATTATGCATTTGTCAAAACTCATGGAAATGTACAACACAAACAGTGAAAACTAATGTAAACTATGGATTTTAGTTAACAATAACATATCAATATTGGTTAGTCAACTGGAACAAATGTAGGGCACTACAAGAGGGTCATGGGGGAAACTGCTGCCAAGAGGACCCCCCCACCGTGCTCTCTCTTCAAGCTTTCTCTAAACTTAGCACTGCTCTAAAATATAAAGTCTACTAATAAAAATAATCACTTATACACAGTATAATTCCTTTAGAAATGATTGACTGAAAGATATCAGCAGGAGTTTAATGGAAATCAGGCATGATTATTATTCATCACCTTTCTAGGCCAGGAAAGATTTTCTCTAGTGCTTTGCCACAATCCCAGTGATGTTTGAATATAAATAGCTAGACCTTTCATTTTAATACATGTTTATATAGCATTTATTGCTTTAACCCTTAAGGACTAAAGAAAAACGCTAACGAAATATAGAACCAAACCAAACAAAGGTAGTGTTGTGATTTGGGAGGACATAAGGAGCATGAGTAAAGAAATGGGCAGGAGTCTGACCATGGCATGTAAACAAAAGTAAGGATACCAGCTTTGTCAAAGATTATACACACACATGCACGTGCATACACAGAAAAGTCCAAATATTATTTTATCTCCTGACATTTGAAATTTTTTCAATACCTACAAAATTATATATATGCATGTTCATGTATAATTTTTTTCTTTAATCCATGAAGCATTTTGCAAAAATAAGGAACTTTCATGCCAATATCAGAGTGAAAGCAGAAACCTAGTAAGAAAAGCAGAAACCCAAAGAACTACAGCCACATAAAATATATACATCAGCTTCATGAAGATATAATTCATATACCATATAATTCATGAATTTAAAGTATACAATTCAATGGTTTCTAACACACCCACTTCTTTTCTACAACATGGAACCATAGAAAAGATTTTCTTGTTAATGAATGGAGCTGGCCAGCACACATATTTGCAAACTGGTAATCTCAAGATATTAACTTGCCTTAAGGAATTCCTGGGCTAGTATCGCTGCCAGGCACCTGACAGATGCAAACACAAATCTTCTCTGGAGCAAGGTACTTCTACTCTGGACCTCAAGGAGTTTATTACTTTTCTTTTGCTGCTTTAACAAATTACTGCAAACTCTGTGGCCTAAAAGACAGATTTATCTGAAAGTTCTACATATTAGATGAGATTAGAAGAATCTATAGATCAGAGTCTATATAGCAGAAGTCCAACCGTGTGTCTCCCTAAGTCAAAAGTCATTGACTTGCCTTTTCTAGGTGCTAGAGGGTACCTATGTTTCTCGGTCCACACAACTTTGAAGTCCCCAATGTTGCATCTCCTTGACAATTCTTTTTCATATTCTCATTTCCTTCTCAATATTTTTTTCTGCCTCCCTCTTCCACTTTTAGGGACCCTTGTGGTTACAGTGGGCCTACCTGATTCAGAGTAATATCTCTATTTTAAATTCAGCTGATTAGCAACTTTAATTCCATTTTTAATCTTAACTTCCCAGTGCCATGTAACCTAACATATTCACAGGCTCCAAAGATTAGGACATGGACTTATTTGTGGATGGGCATTTTTTTGCTTGTAACATTCTCCATACTAATAATTTTTTCGGTACCAATAAGCATTACATACACAATCAAGAATAACCTAACATCTAAGGTGCCACGAACAAGAAGAAACAAATAAACGTAGGTAGTAGAAATGGAGTAAAAAAAACTTCATGTTGGAGTGATCAGAGATGATAAAACAACTGATTATTACAAGATATAACTTGTAAGTATGAAACTGTCTGGAAATAGGAAACCATAAACAGAGATCTAGCAAATTTACCATAGAAACAGACTTCAAGAAATGAAATATACAATAAACTTAAAACAATGTATATTTCTTCTTTTAATAAAAGCAGATCAGGTCATTGAGACCAGCAATAATGCTGGGGACAACCAGAGGGTCTGGACAACATTTTTATAAGATAGCTTTAAGGGATTGCAGAACTAATAGGACAGTGAGGAACATACGAGGTCAATATTCAGGAGAAGATACAAACCCAGAGTGGAGATCATAGGACTGAAGGTGTTTTCCACCCAAGGGCATCTACCTACTCTGGAAGATGCTACCGAGAGGCTAAAAAGCCTGGCATTCAAGACCATCACAGTGTGATCTGAAAACTTAAGCTCATTTACCTTTACTCTTATATACAGTGCCAAGTGCTCATGGGAAAACTGTTAAACTGAATGGTGGTTATACTTTATGCCTCAGGTTTAACCTGTTATTAGTTTTGCATCCAAGCATATTAACTAGTTATACTAAAACTCTCTTGAAATAAGAAGCAGGCAATGTTAAGATGAGTTTCATTGTATGACTGCAAGGAAGATGATCCATTCAACTTCCAACATTCTGATAATGGTTGTGATCTAGATCCTTGTTATTAAAATTGCAACACAGAATTCACCAAATCATCAGCCATTTTATGCAAATTGTATGAGCTGTTGTGTCTATGTGTCCTCTTGTCTACTGAGGCCATCATGCTTAGAAGCTATGTGTAGTCATTTCCTCTGATTAGGATCTATTCATCATCTGCTTCAGTGAAGGGCAGGTCATAATGATCAGAGGAGCTCAGAAGCTTGAGGAGTTTATAGAGAGCCAAGCTCAAGTGTCAGTGAAATTAAAAAAAAAAGAAAAGAAAACTCTATTTGATTAGGATTCTGATTCACTATTGATAAAATTTTGATTATTGCTGTTTGTTTTATAAAACTAAATAATACTATATGGGAAAACATTTTGGTTGAATGTTTTCACAGTATTTGCTTGAACATGACTAATATATTGATATTATGATTGAGAAAATCGTATTTTCAACAACACATTTTAATTTAACCTACTTCTGATACTAATTATTATAATAGATAAATGAAAGACTAAAAAGTAATTTAACATTATATTACCAAATTGAGAAGAAAAATAGTATAAGGGATTTTTTCCCCTCTTGTTTCCAGCATTAATCAAATTTCAATTAGAAAATCTTCAGTAACTCCTAAACTTGGTTGATTATTAATTTTTTTGTCTTTTTGAAGATAATGAAATATTTGTTTCTTGCTTTTGGTTTAAAACAATTTGAAATGTGAAGATTTTGCTATAAAACAGATTTCAAAAAGGAAATGCAGCTGTCTTCATAAATAATTAAACTGATTATTTTAATAATCGTTATGACTGATCTTTTCCTGGAGTGAATGTATTTTAAATTCCTTATTTTCCTAACAGATCCATTCGGTGCTGAATGGTTTCCAGTTATGATCAGCCTGATACATTTTTTAAACCTGAAAGATAGTTGAGCATTTGAATATATTTTCTATTCCAACTGATTATTTACGAGCAGTAGCAGAGTAGATCCTATTATCCAAAGGTGGTCTTTCTAGAACCAATACCTTTTATTTTTGTAAAGCAAAATGAAGAAAGTCTCAGTTAATATGAAGAAAGTCAGAACCTCTGGATAACTTTTGAAGACTATGCAATTGACCTGCATTCCTTCAGAAAAATCCAAATGCTTAATCCTTTTTAGTATGGTTGATCTATTCTTCCCCTATACCCTGCAAGATCCCCTTCATTTTTGTTTCCTCCTCATTCAACGTGTCAAATCCTGTACCAAATTCAGAACCTACAAAGCTGGTTATATCATGATCTCTGTTCTCACGGGGCTCACAAACTGGTAAGGTATTCAATCTTGGCTACACATTAAAATTATCTGGAGCATTTTTGTAAAGATCTCAATGTCAAGATCACACTCCAGAACAATTAAATCAGACTACTGAGGGAGGAGGTACCCAGGCATCAGTATTTTTAAAAGCATCCAGGTGCCTCCAGTCTATTAAAGTTGAGTAACACTGACTACATCAATGATTCCCACATTTTAGAGATATGCCTGTATCAACCACAGGGCTGGTCAGAACATAGATTACTGGGTAATCTCTGGAATTTCTGATTCAGTGGGTCTGTGGTGGGCCCCAGAAATCTGTATTATTAACAACTACCAAAGGATAGAACAATGGTTCTCAATCCTAAATGAACATTACAATGACCTGATATGTTAAAAAACAAAACAACAGAAACAACAATAAAACACAGCAATGTCTATGCCCCACCCACAGAGATTTTGGCTTTATTGATCTGAGATGGAGTCCCAGCATCAGTTTTTACAAGTTCCCTAGCTGATTTTCACGTACCTCTAGGTTTCAGAACCGGTGTTTTTTGGAATCAAAAGATCTCAAGCCCTGAACATACTGAGAAAGAGGACAGAGACATTTGTGTACATAGAAAAAGATATAGGGGCACCTGGGTGGCTCAGTCGTTAAGCGTCTGCCTTCGGCTTAGGTCATGGTCCCGTGGTCCTGGGATAGAGCCCCACATCGGGCTCCCTGCTCAGTGGGAAGCCTGCTTCTCCCTCTCCCACTCCCCCTGCTTGTGTTCCCTCTCTCCCTGTCTCTCTCTCTCTGTCAAATAAATAAATAAAATCTTAAAAAAAAAGAAAAGAAAAAGACGTAATGGAGTATAATGCGGGAAATGGTGCTGTGCACAAAGACAGTACATTAGAAAAATCTCCCCAAAGAAGGAGATACTTTAAATTAATCTTGATGAAGTTAGCCAGATGGATGGGTATTCTAGGTCCATTTGTCAATTCACCAAAAACCATTTAGCCAAATAATCTCTGGTGTCCCTTTAGCTATCCTAAATTAAAATTTCATCTAAGGACTTATTTTTGTTTTTATAATAGTTATTAATCTACTTTATATCATTGTATAGTTAGTTGCATAGATTTATATCCTGTGGAGTTCTTTTTTTTCCTAGTCATTTTTAAAAATTAAGTATATATATATATATATATATGGAAAACAGCTGCCTAGAGTGCTTGGGTGGCTCAGTCAGTTAAGTGTCTGCCTTCGGCTCAGGTCATGGTCCCCAGGTGCTGGGATGGAGTCCCTCATCAGGCTCCCTGCTCAGTGGGGAGCCTGCTTCTCCCTCTCCCGCTCCCGTTCCCCCTGCTTGTGCTCTCTCTTTGTCAAATAAATAAATAAAATCTTAAAAAAAAAAAAGAAAATGGCTGCCCAAATGCATAGCTTTACTGCCCTTTTCTCTGGACTTTGATCAGATTATCTTTCCAGGAGCAATTCCCAGATTGAGTCAGCAGGCGGCCTAGGTGATGCAACCAAGGCCTTGGTCTCTGCTGGGCCCAAATGCAGACAGGCTGTGGAAAACTTTGTTACTCTCCTTTACATGAATTTTTAGGAAATGTAAAAACTATAGTGATGTAGGCAGACCTGTCCTTTGCTATCTTGCCTGCCGCTTCCTTGTGGCAGACTCAATAAACTTCTCTTTTGTTAAAAAACAAAAACAAGGGGCGCCTGGGTGGCTCAGTCGTTAAGCGTCTGCCTTCGGCTCAGGTCATGATCCCAGGGTCCTGGGATCAAGCCCCACATCGGGCTCCTTGCTCAGCGGGGAGCCTGCTTCTCCCTCTCCCACTCCCCCGACTTGTGTTCCCTCTCGCGCTGTGTCTCTCTCTGTCAAATAAATAAATAAAATCTTTAAAAAAATAAAATAAAATAAAATAAAAAATAGAAAACAAAAACAAAAACGAAACTATAAACTATAGTGATACGAATTAGTTTGTTGGTTGCCTGGAGTCAAGGATAGGGGTGGGGATTCTTTGCAATGGTGCAGGAGGGAACTTTGGAGGATGAGGGACATATTCTAAAACTGGGTTGTTTTAGTGGTGTAACCTGCATAGACTGAACAAAACTCATCTCACTGTAAATTTAAAAGGGTTCAATGATGGGCGCCTGGGTGGCTCAGTCGTTAGGCGTCTGCCTTCGGCTCAGGTCATGATCTCAGGGTCCTGGGATCGAGTCCCACATCGGGCTCCCGGCTCGGCAGGAAGCCTGCTTCTCCCTCTCCCACTCCCCCTGCTTGTGTTCCTGCTCTCACTATCTCTCTCTCTGTCAAATAAATAAATAAAATCTTTAAAAAAAAAAAAGGGTTCAATGATAACTGTTAGTAAGTTATGCCCCAGAAGAGGTATAAAAATGATAATTTATAGAAACTGACAAGCTGATTTTTAAACTGATATGAATGCACAAATGTCCAGTAATAGTTAATGCAATCTTGAAGAAAAAAATCAAAAAACAATAATAAAAAGAAAAACAAATAAAAATGGAAGGACTTACACTATCAGGTATGAAGTCCTCTTACAATAATATTGTAGTAATTAAGATAGGGTGCTGTTGGTATAAGGATAGGCAAATAGACTAATGGAATAGCATAGAGAATACAGAAACAGACTCTCACATATACAATCAACCAATTTATGAGGAAGGTGTCACTGCAGTATAATGCAGAAAGGATTATCTTTCAATAAATACTACTGGGAATACTGGATACCCTTGTGGGGGTGGCGGATATACACACACACATATACACACACATACACACACTCTTACTTTACATTATACACAACAGTTAGTTTTGATCAATTGCAGAACTAAACATGAAAAAGGCATAACTAATCTATGGCATTACAAGTCTGAGCAGTAGTTTTCCATGAGAGGAAGGCATCTGGGATGCTGAACAATTTATTGTTTTTATTTTTTCATCTAAGTTCTGGTTAAACAGATGTGTTCAATTTGTGAATGCTCATTTAGCAGTGGCGTACATAAAAGGTTGCATTTGTGTGTGTCTTTAAACTTTAATAATAAAATAAGACAGGGGTGCCTGGGTGGCTTAGTTGGTTAAGCCTTCAACTCTTTGATCTCAGCTCAGGTCTTGATCTCAGGGTTGTGAGTTCAAGCCCCAGGTTATGCCCAGCATGGAGCCTACTTATAAAGTATTAAGTAAATAAAATAAAATAAGACAAAAATATAGAGGTTAAAAATAAAGGGATGAATAAAATTAATAATAGACAAATTTGAAAACTACCTTATCAAAGTATAATTTTAAGTTTAGTTACAACAAACAAATGAAAGCCACATCAAGCAATAATAAAATACATAGTTTACACGAAAGCTCTGGCAATCAAAATATGTATGTAGCAAATCACATAGAAGTAAAATAAAGCATGGGGTGCCTGGCTGGCTCAGTCAGAAGAGCCTCGTGACTCTTGATCTTGGGCTCATGAGTTGCCCCACATTGGGTTAGAGATTACTTAAATGAATAAATAGATAAACCTTAAAAAAAGAAGTTAAATAAAGCAAAAAACATTACAAATGCCAGGAGAATTTGAAAATAGTGCAGTTTTTACTTGAACATTGGAATATGGTTCTTCCATAACTAAATAGATCAGATGAAAAATAAGGAATCACATGGTGTGGTTAATTAATATACATTAATAACATACATTACACATATGCATATTATGTATAACGTGTGTATATTTTAATGTATACATAATCACATAACTTGTTATTCATATGAGAAAATAATATGTATTTGTGTATATCTATGAATATTTATAAAAAAATAATCATTTAGCAACAACAGAAACCTTAACAAAGATTTAAAAATCTTTTTCATGTCACATTCTCTGATGATAACCCAATAAAATTTGAATTAAATGAACAAAAAAAGTCAAGTTGAAAAACGTGCTTAATAATTAAGAAAACTTACTAAAACTGTCTTGGCTCAAAGAGGAAATCAGTACTGAATTTGTAAAATTTCTTGAAGGGAATGAGTTGTAGAACTTTTCATATTATGTGATCCAGCTAAATCTATACTAACTGCAAAATTATCATTGTCATTTTTAAAGAAAACGAGATTAATGAAAGTACAAATTTAGGAGAAAACCTAAATATGTTTCTCATCCCCTTCAAAGCTTCTGTGTTGTCCTGTCTAAAGAAACACTCCCAAACCTAAGTCTCTCTTTAATATTTTTATATTTCTCCTGATTTTTAATCCTTATGTCCATTTGAATTTATTTTGCAAGGTACGAGGTAGGGATCCTCTCTCATTTTTATCTAAGGTGATATATAGTTGACATAATTGTCATTTTAAATAAAAATAACTTCAGCCTACTGAATTGACATACAATTTAAATTTCATATTAAGTTCCCAATTAGCACTGGGATATTTCTGTACTTCACAGTTGAGAGGATTTGAGGGGCGCCTGGGTGGCTCAGTTGGTTAAGCAACTGCCTTCGGCTCAGGTCATGGTCCCAGGGTCCTGGGATGGAGCTCTGCATTGGGCTCCTTGCTCAGCGGGGAGCCTGCTTCTCCCTCTCCCTCTGCCTGCCGCTCTGCCTACTTGTGCTCACTCTCTCTGTCAAATAAATAAATAAAAAATCTTAAAAAAAAAAGAAAGAAAGGATTTGAAAGATGCTGGATTGGGGATTCCCACCATCACCCCACTCAACTCACCTATTTGGACTCTGTAGAATACGGATGAATCTTGGAGAATGACAGTGGATTATCACAAGCTTAACAAGGTGTTGAGTCCAATTACAACCATTATAACAGATGTGATTTCATTGCTTGAGCAAATTAACACATCCCCTGATACTTGGTATGCGGCTATTGATCTGGCAAATGCCTTTTTCTCCATCCCTGTCAATAAGAACCCCTAAAAGTGGTTTGCTAACAATACACCTTTACTGTCCTCCCTCAGGGACATATCAACTCTCCAGTGCTCTGTTATAATTTAATTTGTAGGAATTTTGATCACCTTTTTCTTCTATAATATGTCACACTAGTCTGTTATATTGATGATATTATGCTGACTGGACCTAGTGAGCAAGAAACTACTCTAGATTTATTGGTAAGATGTTTGTGTGTCAGAGAGTGGAAAATACATCCAATAAGTTCAGAGGCCTTTTATCCCAGTGAAATTTCTAAGGGTCCATATTGAGATATCTCTTCTAAGGTGAAGGAGAAGTTCTTGTGCTTGGCCTTTCCTACAAAAAGAGGCAAAAGTGGATTTTGGAGACAACCTATTCCTCATTTGGATGTGTTAATCCAGCCCATTTACCAAGTGACCTAAAAAGTTCTGAATAGGGCCTAGAACAAAAAGGAGGCTCTGCAATAGGTCCAAGCTGTTGGGCAAGTTACTCTGCCTTTTGGGCTATATGATCCAATGGTGCTTAAGTATCCGTGGCAGGTAAGGATGCTATTTGCAGCTTGTGGCAGGCCCCTAGAGGTAAATCTGCAGGCCCTTAGGATTTTGAGCAAAGCCTTACCATCCTCTGTAGAAAACTACTCCATTGTTGAGAAACAGTTCTTGGCTTACTATTGGGCCTTAGTAGAAACTGAATGCTTAACAATATACCACCATGTTACCATGCAACCTGAACTGCCCATCATGAACTGAGTGTTATCTGACGCACTAAAGCCATAAGGTCAGGTATGAACAGTAGCACTCCAGCATCAAATGGAATTGGTATATATGTGACCGGGCTCAAGAAACCCCTGAAGGTACAAGTAAGTTGCACAAAGTGGGACCAAATGGCCATAGTCCCTACCCTTATTATACGACCTTCTCTCTCTTAGCCTATACCTATGGCCTCATGGGAATTTTTCTACAATCGCTTGACAGAAGAAGGAAAGACTTGAGTCTGGTTTCTAGATTCTGCATGATATGCTAGCAACATCTGAAAGTGGACAGATATAGCATTATAGCCCATTTCTGGGACATCCCTGAAGGAAGTGGTGACAGGAAATCTACCCAGTGGGCAGAACTCTTTGCCTGAAAAGACAAATGCCCAGATGTATGATTTTATATGGATTCATGACCTGTGGCCAAGCACTTGGCTGGATGGTCAGGAACTTGGAATGAACATGACTGAAAAAATTGGTGACAAGCAAATTTGGGGAAGAGGTATATGGATAGACCACTCCGAATGGTGGGGTGGGGGAGTGATGTGAAGATATTTGTGTTCTATGTGAAAAACTCATGAAAGGGTGACCTCAGCAGGGGAGAATTTTAATAATCAAGTGAATAGGATGACCTGCTTTGTGGATACTAGTCAGTTTCTTTCCCCAGGCTTCCCTGTCATCATCCAATGGGCTCATGAACAAAATGGCCATGTTTGTAGGGATGGAGGTTTTACATGAGCTCAGCAGCATGGACTTCCACTCACCAATGCAGAGTGCCCATTCTGCCAGCAAGAGACCAACACTGAGTCCCTGATATGCTATCATTCCCCAGGATGATCAGCCATCTACTGGTGGCAGGTTGATTGCATCAAACCACTTCCATCATGGAAGAGGCAGCATTTTGTTCTCACTGGGAAGAGGCACTTAACTGTTCATATGGATTTGCCTTCCAGGCATGCAATGCTTCTGCCAAAACTACCTTATAGAATGTTTTATCCACTGTCATGGTATTCTACCCAGCATTGCCTCAGATCAAGGAACCTACTTAGTAGAAAATGAAGTGCAGCAATGGGCCCATGCTCATGGAATTCACTGGTCTTACCATGTTCCCCACCATTCTGAAGCAGCTGGCTTGATAAAATGATGGAATGGCCTTTCGAAGACTGAGTTACATTACCAGTTAGGTGGCAATACCTTGCATGGCTGGGACAAGGTTCTGCAGAAGCCTGTATACACTCTGAATCAACATCCAATATAAGATGCTGTTATTCCCATAGTTAGGATTCACTAAGGAATTAAGGAATTAAGGGGTGGAAATGGGAGTGGTACCACTATTATCTTTAGCGACCCATTAGTAAACCATCCGCATCCTGTTCCCATGACCTATGGTCTACTGGCCTAGAGATCTTGGCTCCAAAGGGAGGAATGCTTCCATAAGGAGTCACAACAATGATTTCATTGACTTGGAACTTAAGACTGCTGCCGGGCAACTTTGCACTCCCTGTGCCCTTGAATCAACAGGCAAAGAAGGGAGTTCCTGTGCTGGCTGGAATAAATGATCTTGTTTCCCAAGAGGAAACTGAACGACAACTCACAATGGAGGCAAGGAAGACCATGTCTGGAATACACGAGGTTCTTTAGGGCATCTCTTAGAATTACCATGCCCTGGAATTAGTCAATGGATAACTACAATCACGTAATCCTGGCAAAACTATTAATGGCAGAGACCTTCAGGAATAAAGATTTGGATCACCCCACGAGGCAAAGATCCACAACCAGCTGAGGTGTTTGCTGAAGGCAAAGGCAATATGGAATGGGTAGTAGATGAAGGTAATTATAGATACTGGCTATGATCAAATTACCACTTACAGAAATGAGAAGTGTAATTGTCATGAGTATTCCCCCTTATTTTGTTACAAACGTTTGTGTGTGTTTATATATCTATATATCAATATCTATCTATATGTCAAATCTTTCTTTTCTTCCCTCTTTTGTTTACTTTTAATGTAACATTAGATGTATTGACTTTATATTATAACGTTTAAGCATTATTAATTTTACATCATAGTACCTAAGTTATGGGATATCAAGAAGAGTAAACATCACTCAAAAACTTTACATCCTCTTCTAGAGAAAGTGTAGGGCATTTTCAGTTGTACACAAGAAAGTTGTTTGGTGGAATTATGACCTCGTTAGTGTCTTTCAGGTTAGTATGGTTTAAGGAGATGTGTTTGGGTGCCAAGTTGACAAGGAATGGATTTGTGATGGTTAATTTTATATTTAAAATTGATTGGGCCATGGGGTGCCTAGATATGTGGTCAAAAATATTTTAGGTATATCTGTGAGGGTGTTTTTGCATGAGATTAACTTTCAATTGGAAGGCTGAGTAAAGTAGATTGCCCTCCCTAATGTGGGAGGCCCTCATCCAATCCATTGAAAGCCTGAATAGAAGAAAAAGACTCCCCCTTTCTCAAGTAAGGGGGAGCTCCTACGGCTAGACTGCCTTCAGCTGAAACATTGGTCTTTTGTCCCAGTCTTCAGACTCAAACTAAAACACCCCTTCTTGCATCTCCAGTCTGCTGGCTTTTAGAGGAGAACTTACTTATCAGCTCTCCGAGTGCTCAGGCCTTCAGATTCAGACTGAAACTACACCATCAGCTCTCCTGAGTCTCCAGCTGGCTGACTGCAGATCTTGGGACTTTTGAGCTTTCATAATTATGTGATCCAATTTCTTACAAGAAATCTTAATCTCTCTCTATAGATAGAGATATTTACATGCACACACATAAAATAGATACACACATATGCATATAGAAACATAATAGATACACACATATGCCTGTAGATATATATATATACATAGTCCCCATTGGTTCTGTTTCTCTGGAGAACACTGACCGATACAATGAGGAAATAAAATAATTTATTAAATGGATAACATAAATCATTGCAAAAATATGAAGTATAGTCCAGCAGATACTCTCATAAAATATTTAAGTAAAATATAAATAAACCTATTAAAAGAATAAAAATAAGTCACCAAAAAAAAATGCTGTCATCCTAAAATGTAAAATGCAAAATTCAGTTCCATTAAGATAGAAAACATGACAGAAATCCCTGCTGAGAATATTATAATTTGACATTATTTTGGAGATTCTAGAGGGAATGCAGTAATAGCTCAAATAAGAAAGGACTGTTATAAATATTGATAACTGAGAGATGAAATTCTTTCCCTGTCTCTTTCTCTTCTTTGTAATAGGATTCTATATCTAGAACTATCCACCCAACTAAAAGACTCTTTTTTAAGTGCCTAATTGAGATTTTTAAAAACCTACATTGTCCCATTTAGGGAAAATTATGTACATGTATTCATGCCTTAACAAATTAGTCACCACCACAATGTTAAATGCTTATTTTTTCAGGGAGCTAAAATTTCAGGTAATTTTTCTTTCTTAATTATATTTTTGGTGGTGTTTGGCTTTACTTATTAAGTGGCATACATTGTTAATATAGTCATAAAAACAAAGGTATTCTCACTGGTGAGAAACAAGTCTTACATGATTAATAGGATAAAATATAGAATATAGTGATGTATAAAAAGTTAATTATATCACTAACCATTCTCATCCCACATGGCTGTGGTAACCAATGTTTTAAGAAAATCCTTTATAGTCATGTAAATATATATAAATATATTAACTCTTAGATATGTTTTTTTTATCTATTTAGTGTGTTTTATGAAGATCCTATACAAACTATCCCTCAATATTTTTTGGTTTACTATAACATGGTTATTCCTACATGTGTCAATATATTTAGCATTGACATGTTTTTTTTAAGTAAACACTATGCCTAATGTGGGGCTCGAACTTATGACCTCGAGATCAAGAGTCGCATGCTCTACTGACTGAACCAGGCAGGCACTCCTGACACATTCTTTCTTATAAGTCCTCAACATTTCACACCATGTCTATAACATATCTTATTTAATCATTGCCCAATATATATGGACATAGGGTTTTTATTATTATTAAGAGTATTTTTTAGAGCAGTTTTAGGTTCATTAAAAATTGAGGGGGAAGTACAAAGATTTCCCATATACCCCCTGCCCCCACATATGCATAGCCTCCCTCATTATCATCACCCCCCAACAGAGTGGTACATTTGTTACAATTGACGAACCTACATTGACACACCATAATCACCCACAGTACATAGTTACTTTCTTTCTTTTTTCTTTCTTTCTTTCTTTCTTTTTTAAATTTATTTGAGAGAACGAGAGCACGAATGGGGTGAGGGGCAGAGGGAGAAGCAGGCTCTCCGCTGAGCAGGGAGCCCGAAGCGGGGCTCGATCCCAGGACTCCAGGGATCCTGGGTCCACTCTTCATATTGTCCATTCTGTGGGTTTGGACAAATATACAAAAATATGTATCCAGCATTATGGTATCATAAGAAGTATTTTCTGTACACTAAAAATCCTCTGTGCTCTGACCATTCTTCCCCAATTCCTAGCAGCTATCAATCTTTTTGCTCTCTTCATAGTTTTGCATTTTCCAGAATGTCATATAGTTGGAGTCATACAGTATTTAGCCTTTGCAAATGAGCTTCATTCACGTAGTAATGACAAGGTTAAGATTCCTTCGTGTCTTTTCATGGTTTAATAGCTCATTTCCTTTTAGCACTGAATAATATTCCATTTTCTGTATGTATCACACTTTATTCATTCACTTACTGAAGGACAAAATGTTGGCTTCTTAGTTTTGGCAATTAGAAGAAAGCTGTTAGAAACATCCGTATGCAGGTTTTTGTGTGGACATAAGGTTTAAAATCCTTTGGGTAAAAATTAAGGAGCATGACTGCTGGATTACATGGTAAGTGTATGCTTAATTTGATAAGAAATCACCAAACTGTTTTCCAAAGTGGCTGCCCTCTTTTGCCTTCCCACTAGCAATGAATGAAAGATCCTCTTGCTCCGCATCCTCACCAGGATTTGGTGTTGTCAGTGTTCTGGATTTGGGCCATTTCAATAGGTGTGTAGTGGTAGCTCATTGTTTTTACTTTTCTTGATGACATATGTGGAACGTCTTTTTATATGCTTATTTGCCATCTGTATATCTTTGAAGAGGTGTCTTCTAATCTTCTGCTCATTTTTTAACTGGGTTGTTTATTTTCTTACTATTGAGTTTTAAGATTCCTTTGTATATTTTGGATAATAGTCCCTTATCAGATGTGTCTTTCGCAAATTTCCCCCCCCCCCAGTCTGTAGCTTGTCTTCTCATGTTCTTAACACTGTCTTTTACAGAGCAGAAGTTTTTAATTTTAATGAAGTCCAGCTTTTCAATTATTTCTTTCATAGGTCATATCTTTGATATCGTGTCTAAAATGTCATTGCCATACTCAAGGTCATCTAGGTTTTCTCCTATATTATCTTCACGAAGTTTTATATTTTGCACTTGCCATTTAGGTGTGTGATCCATTTTGAGTTAATTTTTGTGAAAGGTGTAAGGTATGTGTCCAGGTTCAATTTTTTTACGTGTTGATGTCCAGTTGTTCCCGTACCATTTGTCGATAAGACTACCTTTGCTCCCTTGTGCTGTATTTGCTCCACTGTCAAAAATCAGTTGATTATATTTATGGGCGGGTCTATGTCTGCACTCCATTCTGTCACCAGTACCACACTGTCTTGATTACTGTAGCTTTATAGTAAGTCTTTTTTAAAATACACTTCTATCTTTTTTTTTCTTCCAAGTTTTTATTTAAATTCCAGTTAGCATACAGTGCAATATTAGTTTCAGGTGCACAATATAGTGATTCTACACTTCCATACCACACCCGGTGCTCATCACAACAAGTGCAATCCTTAATTCCCATCACCTATTATAGTAAGTCTTGAAGTTGCATAGTGTCAGGCCTCCCAATTTGCTACTCTCCTTCAATATTGTGTTGGCTATTTTGGGTCCTCTGCCTCTTCATATAAATGTTAGGATCAGTTTGTTGATATCTACAAAATAACTTGCTGGGATTTTTCTCACTAATTGCACTTGAATGTATAGGTCTAGTTGGGAAGAACTGACATCATGACAATGTTGTGTCTCCCTGTCCATGAACATGGCATTTCTTTCCATTTATTTAGTTTTTTTTTTTTATTTCTTTCATCAGAGTTGTGTTGTGTAATTTTCTTCATAGAAGTCTTGTATGTATTTTGTTAAATTTATACCACAGTATCTTGTTTTGGTGCATATGTAAATTGTATTGTATTTTTAATTCCAAATTCCTCTTGATCATTGCAGGTTTATGGGAAATCAATTAACTTTTATGTATTAACCTTGTATCCTGCAATTTTACTTATTATTTCCAGAAGTTTTTTGGTTGATTCTTTCAGATTTCCTACATAGATGATCATCATCTGCAAAGAAAAACAATTTTATTTCTTCTTTTCCAATTTCATATCATTTATTTCCTTTGTGTGTGTGTGTGTGTGTGTGTGTCTGTGCCTGTGTATATTGTTACATTAGCTAGAACTTCCAGTATGATTTTGAAAAGGAGTGACAAGAAGGGACTCTCCTGCTTTTTACCTGATCTTAGTGGGAAAGCTTTGAGTTTCTC
This sequence comes from Neomonachus schauinslandi, assembly GCF_002201575.2. Classification (NCBI taxonomy): domain Eukaryota; kingdom Metazoa; phylum Chordata; class Mammalia; order Carnivora; family Phocidae; genus Neomonachus; species Neomonachus schauinslandi. The sequence continues at coordinate 10,355,734 of NC_058419.1, read as the reverse complement.
ACCATTAGTATGATATTAGCTGTAGCTTTTTTGTAGATATTCTTTGTCAAGTTGAGGATGTTCCATTCTATTCATAGTTGACTGAGAGTTTTTTCTTGAATGAGTACTCGATTTTTTTCGAGTGTTTTTTCTTTTTTGTAAAGTAGGCTTCATGTGAAGTGGAACACAGGGCTTGAACTCATGACCCTGAGATTAAGACCTGAGCTGAGATCAAGAGTCGGACGCTTAACCGAATAAGCCACATAGATGCCCCTCAAGTGTTTTTTTCTACATCTATTGATGTGGCCATGTAATTTTTATTTTTTAGCCTGTTGATGTGATGGATTAAATTAACTGATTTTTCAAATGTTGAACCAGACTTGCCTTTCTGGTATAAATCCCCTTGGATTACAGTGTATAATTCTATTTAGACATTGTTGGGTACAATATGCTAATATTTTGTTGAGGATTTCTGCATCTATGTTCATGAGAAATATTTGTCTATACTTTTCTTTTTTTGTCATGTCTTTTTCTAATCTCAGTATTAAGATAATGCTGGCCTCATAGAATGATGTAGGAAGTATTCTCTCAGCTTTTATCCCCTGAAAAAGATTATGGGGAATTGGGATAATTTCTTCCTTAATTGTTTAGCAGTATTTACCAGTGAATCTATCTGATTTTGGTGTTTTCTATTTAGGAAGGTCATTAATTATTGATTCAATTTTTTAAATAGACACAGGCCTATTCAGATCATCTATTTCTTCTTGTGTGAGTTTTGGTGGACTGTGTATCTCAAGAGATTGGTCCATTTCATCTAGGTTATCAAAGTTGTGGGCATAGTGTTGTTTATAATATTACTTTTTTATCCTTTAATTCATGGCATCTGTAGTGATATCCCTTCTTTCATTTCTGATATTAGTAGTTAGCATACGCTCTCATTTGTTCCTAGCCTGGATAGAGACTTACTGATTTTATTGATCTTTTCAAAGGTCCACTTTTGGTTTTGTTGAATTTCTCTATTGATTTCTCTTTTTGCCCCTTGTTCAAATCTTTCTGTTTTCTTGAGATATAATTGACATATAACATTATAATAGTTTCATGTGTATAACATAATGACTCATTAAATGTATAGATTGTGAAATGATCACCACAGTAAGTCTAGTTAACATCCATCACCACACATTGTTGTAAATTTTTTTCATGTGGTTACAACTTTTTAAGATTCACTGTCTTAGCACTTTTAAATATGTAATACAGTATAATTAACTATAGTATCCATGATGTATGTTATAGGACTTATTTATTTTGTAACTGGAAGTTTGTACCTTTTGACCACCTTTACCCATTTTGCTCATCTCTGACCTCCCGCCTCTGGCAAAACACCAGTCTATTCTCTGTATCCATGAGTTGTTTCTTCTTCTTCTAGATTCCACATATAAGTGAAATCATATAGTATTTGTCTTTCTTTGTCTGACTTATATCACTTAGCATAATGGCTTCAAGGTCCATCCATGTTGTCACAAATGGCAGGATTTCCTTCTTTTTTAGGCTGAATTATATATATATATATATATATATATATATATATATATATATATCATATTTTCTTTACCTATTCATCCATCAGTGGACCTTTAGGTTATTTCCATGTATTAGCTATTGTAAATTATGCTGCAAAGAACACAGAGGTGCAGATATGTTTTTGAGTTAGGGCTTCATTTCCATTGCATAAATACCCAGAAACAGAATTGTTCAACCATATGGTAGCTCTATTGTCAGTGTCTGAGGAACTTCTATGCTGTTTCCCACAGTTTACATTCCCCCAACAGTGCACAAGGGTTCCCTTTTCTCCACATCCTCATCAACACTTGTTTCTTCTCCTTTTAAGATTAGCCATTCTAAAAGGTGTGAGAATATTTCATTGTGGTTTTGTTCCACATTTTCCTGATGATGAGTGATGCTGAGCACCTTTTTATGTACCTGATGGCCATTTGTATGTCTTCTTTGGAAAAATGTCTATTCAGATGCTCTTCCCATTTTTTAATCGGGTTGGAGTTTTTTGTTTTGTTACTTTTTTTTTTTTTTTTGGCTACTGGGATAGATGAGTTCTTTGTATATTTGGGGTATTAGATATATGATTTGCAAATATTTTCTCCCATTCTGTATGTTCCTTTTTCATTTTTCTGATGGTTTCCTTTGCTGTGCAGAAGGTTTTTAGTTTGGTAGTCTGGAAATTTTTTAAATTTGGGTATATACACAAAGGGATAGAAGGTGGTTGGGGTTAAGTTACTGTGGGCAATACTCTAAAAATATATATTATAAAAAACATGAGTTCCTAAGTCATATCCCAGATTTACTAACTCAGAATCACCAGGGGAAATTCTTGGGAAATATTTCAAGATAGTTCATGAATTCCTGTTACTGATAACTTCCAGAGTTGCTATAGATTTTGCCTTTCCTGAGGCTTATTTGTTCTACTCTTCTCCCAAATATTTGAACTACACCTGTTTTCTAATAAATTCCTTTTGTTCTCTTTAAATTAGTCAGGATTGGGACGCCTGGGTGACTCAATGGGTTAAGCCTCTGCCTTCAGCTCAGGTCCTGATCTCAGGGTCTTGGGACTGAGTCCCGCATCAGGCTCCTTGCTCAGCGGAGAGCCTGCTTCTCCCTCTGTTGCTGCTTTCCCTGCTTGTGCACTCTCTCTCTGACAAATAAATATTAAAAAAAATAATAAATTAGTCAGGATTAATGTTTATAGCTTAATATCATATCTCTCAGAAACAAGACCCAAGGGGCGCCTGGGTGGCTCAGTCATTAAGCATCTGCCTTCGGCTCAGGTCATGATCCCAGAGTCCTGGGATCGAGCCCCACATCGGGCTCTCTGCTCGGCGGGAAGCCTGCTTCTCCCTCTCCCACTCCCCCTGCTGTGTTCCCTCTCTAGCTGTGTCTCTGTCAAATAAATAAAATCTTTAAAAAAAAAAAAAGATTAAAAAAAAAAACGAAACAAGACCCAAGAAAATATATCTGTAATCGTTTACTGAGCTAAGATAAAAGCCAGTAAGATGCCCATTGAGTTCCAGAATGGTAAGCTAGCAGACTATGTCATGGAGTATAGAATAACCTAATGAAGTATGCTTGAGGTATCCTGAGGCAATGAGCCCACTGAAGGTGAAGTTCTGGGAGGCCAGGTAACTGCTGCTAGAAACTAATTTAAATGGGATGGTCTAAGATGATTTTTTTCTTTGACAGATCAAATAAAGCTCACATCTCAAATTCTTCCCTCAAGGCATGTAATAAAACTCAGGACTATTACCTGACACCTTTTTCATACACACATACACACACACACACACACACACACGCTATAAACCAAACACAAAGATTGATGCAAAGCTTGAATTATACCTGTTGCTGGGGCAAATTAAGTGACAAAGTTATCACAGTGATTAGGAAAGAGTAAGACACTAATAATTAGAACGGTGATACATGGTTGGATACATAAAACAGAGATAACTAAAAAAAAAAAGCTCAGAAATTCTTACAGGCATGCTTTTCATGCCTAAAGAAGTTGCTTATTTCTTGCAAGTAAAACCTAATACCTTCCCCAAATGCCCTTCCTTGCATTATGGCTAGGCAGTTATTAGCAGTTGGGTTCTCCAGGAAAGAGACTTTGAAATTGATATGCAGGATGTTTGTTCTGAGTGACTTTTGTTCAACACCAAAAAAGAAAAGAAGAAAGAAAAGAGAAAAAGAAAAAGAAAAAAAGAAAAGAGAGGAAGGAAGCAGAACTGGGCAGAGGAAGAAGTCAAGCTGAGATGTAGGCCCAATCTTAGCCAAGACCATGAGGAGTTCCAGAGCTAGACTAGCCATTCAGATTGTCCCTAGTTGATGATCGAAACATTCATGTGAACTGAAGCTGGTGGGTTGAGAACATACACTGAGCTTGTAGTGTGCTTTGCGGAAGTACTTGGAAGCAGTATTTACCAGTGATTTCGGGGTGTCGTAAAGAAGAGTGGAAGTTCTAATGTCTATTTGCTACCCATAAGAATGCTGTTTGATGCAGTTCTCTTGTGCTTGGATGCTTTTCATAAGAGCTGTCAATGTTGGAAATTCTTAAATAAAACTGATCTAAATTTTTTTTAAAAGATGATCAGACCATTATACTTCTGCACTAATCAGTCATTGAATGTGGGCTGTCCTGCAAGGGGCATGATCCTAAGCCAGGCAGATCTCTGGACTTAAGGACTCTCTGAAGGGGTTGACAACTAAAGGATGTTTGCTGATATAGTAGCTAAATCATCAAGTCCTTCCTCAAAGAGGGATCTGGGAAGTGCATCTATGTGTGCATCATAGTCCACCCCTTGTGCTGCTTAGATTTACTTCATATATGTTTCAGATGCCATTCCTCCAGGACTCTGGTGAACCTCTCTTCCTGGAGGAAATGTAGAAAAAGGTTGGTGGGAAGAACAACTCACAGTGCTCCAGTTGGTTTCAAGGTCATGGCTGATACTTGTGTCCTCCTTCACCTTTGTTCTAGATTCCTTTCACTCTAAAATAGCAACTCTGCTGGTATTGATGACTTCCCTGGTGACATGGGATGCAAACCGTAATTCACGAGGAGTTTCAGCCCTTTGTCACTATTCCCTTTTCTGGTCTAGACTGCTGAATTTATTATTACAATGGGAAAAGCAAGTAATCAGGAGTGACCCTGGAGGATCACTTGGGAACACACATATTCCCCTGTCCCCATGGTGTAATAAGAGCCCCATGTCTTTCTGATGATCATGGTCAGTTAACCATGGCAGGTTCTTGACTCCTCTTCTTGTCTGCTATTTCTTCTGCACAAGGAGACTGGAGTGCCAACGTAGCAGTCACAGCTTCTGATTCAATGTTATTCTTCACGTGTCCCCTGGCAGAAGTATTCCTCATTGAGAACTGAAGACCTTTAAACCAGCAAAGTACAGATTTGTAGGGATCAGATGTGTATATTTTACAAGTGAGTCACTCGGACTGATAATGAGAACTTCATGGTTTCTGGTTCTATGTAATCTTCCTAGAGAGGACTAGAACTAGATGAATGTCTTTGATTCAAGGTATAAATGGTGTCCTGGAGATAGCACCCTATTCTTATATAGTATCACCCCTAATTGGCATTTAAGTTCTTTTTAAAGACGTTTTCCAATGTTTAAGAGGCCAGGAGCTTTTATTTTTTTATTCATTTTTTAAAAGTTTTTATTCAAATTCCAGTTAGTTAAATACAGTGTTATATTAGTTTCAGGTGTACAATACAGTGATTCAGCACTTCCATACAACACCCAGTGCTCATCACAACAAGTGCCCTCCTTAATCCCCATCACCTATTTCACCCATCACCCCCACCTCCCCTCTGGTAACCATCAGTTTTGTTCTCTATACTTAAGAGTCTGTGTCTTGGTTTGTCTCTCTGTTTTATTTTTTAAATTCCACATATGAGTGAAATCATATGGTATTTGTCTTTCTCTCACTGACTTATTTTGCTTAGTTTAATACCCTCTAGTTCCATTCATTTCATTGCAAATGGCAAGATCTCATTCTTTTTTATGGCTGAGTAATATTCCATCATATATACATATATGTACATAAATATGCACACACACACATACCCCATCTTCTTTATCTGTTCATCAACCAATGGGACCCTTGGACTTCTTCCATAATTTGGCTGTTGTTGATAATTCTGCTATAAACATCAGGGTGCATGTATCCCTTTGAATTAGTATTTTTGTATTCTTTGGGTAAATACCTAGTAGTGCAATTGGTGGATCCTGAGTAGTTCTATTTTAAACTTTTTTGAGGAACCTCCATACTGTTTTACACAGTGGCTGCACCAGTTTGCATTTCCACCAACAGTGCAAGAGGGTTCCCCTTTCTCCACATCCTCATCAACACCTGTTTTGACTTCTGTTGTTGATTTTAGCCATCCTAACAGGTGTGAGATGATATCTCATTGTTGTTTTGATTTGCATTTCCCTGATGATGAATGATGTTGAACATCTTTTCATTCATCTGCTGGACATCTGGATGTCTTCTTTGGAAAAGTGTCTATTCACGTCTTCTGCCCATTTTTAATTGGATTGTTTGCTTTTTGGATGTTGAGTTGTATAAGCTCTTTATAGATTTTGGATACTAACCCTTTATCAGATAGGTCATTTGTAAATATCTTCTCACATTCTGTAAGTTGCCTTTTCTTTCTGCTGATTGTTTCGTTCACTGTGCAGAAGCTTTTTATTTTGATGTAGTCTGAATAGTTTATTTTTGCTTTTGTTTCCTTTGCCTCGGGAGATATATCTAGAAAGAAGTTGCTATGGCCGGTGTCAAAGAGGTTACTTCCTGTGTTCACCTCTAGGATTTTTATGGTTTCCTGTCTCACATTTTGGCTTTCATCCATTTTGGATTTATTTTTGTGTTTGGTGTAAGACAGTGGTCCTGTTTCACTCCTCGCCTGTTGCTGTACAGTTTTCCCAACACCGTTTGTTGAAGAGACTTTTTCTCATTTTCTTGCCTCCTTTGTCAAAAATTAATTGGCCATATAGTTGTGGGTTTATTTCTTGGTTTTCTATTCTGTTCCATTGATCTATGCATCTATTTTCATGCCAGTACCATACTGTTTTGATTACTACAGCTTTGTAATATAACTTAAAGTCTGGAATTGTGATGCCTCTAATTTTACTTTGCTTTATCAGGATTGCTTTGGCTATTAGGGTCTTTTGTGGTGCCATACACATGTTAGGATTGTTTGTTTTAGCTCTGTGAAAAATGCTGTTGGTATTTTGATAGAGATTGCCTTAAGTGTGTTGATTGCTTTGGGTAGTACAGACATTTTAACAATATTTGTTCTTCCAATCCATGAGCGTGGAATGTCTTTCCATTTCTTTATGTCATTTTCATTTCTTTCATCAGTGTTTTATAATTTTCAGAGTATAGGTCTTTTACCTCTTTGGTTAGGTTTATTCCTAGGTATCTTATGGGTTTGGTGCAATTGTAAATGCGATTGATTCCTTAATTTTCCTTTCTGCTGTTTCATTATTGTTGTATAGAAATGCAACAGATTTCTGTACATTGATATTGTATCCTGTGACTTTACTGAATTTACTTATCAGTTCTAGCAGTTTTTTGGAGTCGTTCTGTTTTTTTGTATATAGTATCATGTCATCTGCAAATAGTGAAAGTTTTACTTCTTCCTTACCGATTTGGATATCTTTTATTGCTTTTTGTTGTCTGATTGCTGTGACTAGGACTTCCAGTACTATATTAAATAGAAGTGGTGAGAGTAGACATCCTTGTTTTGTTCTTGACCATAGAGGGAAAGCTCTGTTTTTCCCCATTGAGGATGATATTAGCTGTGGGTTCTTCATCTATGGCCTTTATTATGTTGAGGTGTGTTTCCTGTAAACCTACTTTGTTGAAGGTCTTTATCATGAATGGATGTTGTACTTTTTCAAATTTCTGCATCTCTCGAAATGATCATATGGTTCTTATCCTTTCTTTTATTAATGTGGTGTATCACATTGATTGATTTGTAAATATTGAACCACACTTGCAACCCAGGAATAAATTTCACTTGATTGTGGTGAATGATTTTTTTTTAATGTATTGTTGGAATCATTTTGCTAGTATTTTATCAAGAATTTTTGCATCCATGTTCATCAGGGATATTGGCCTATAGTTCTCTCTTTTTGTGTTCTCTATATCTGGTTTTGGCATCAGGGTAATGCTGGCCTCATAGAATGAGTTTGGAAGTTTTCCTTCCTTTTCTACTTTTTGGGATATTTTGAGAAGAATAGGTATTAACTCCTCTTTATATGTTTGATAGAAGCCAGCAGCTTTTACAGGGTACCTCTCCTGCTCCTTTGTTGTAAAGTAAGTCTTCTGATTGCATGCAATGTTATATGGAAACTCATGCAGCTAAATTCTGATCTTGTTCCAGAATCTCTGGGGGCCTGTTTTCTGACTCTCCCTCTGGTTCTTTCAACGAACTCCACAAAGCATCTTTTTTGCCACCTTTAATATCTCCAGCGCCATACATGTGCCAGATCATACATCCCAAGTGGAAGTTCCACTTGTATCACAGCCTGGACCCGATATAGATCCCTTTCCTGCTCTGGGCCCAACTCAAAGCTAGCTGTCTTTAGAGTCACCTGGCATATGGCTTGGAGCAGTTTTCTTAGGTATAAAATATGCTGGTGAGAAAAAATGAAGAGGTTGTCAGGCATCGTACTTCTTTGTCAGTAGAAGGTGCAAACGGCAATAATTTGTCCTTTACTTTGGATGCTGTGTTAGTTTCCTAGGGCTGCCATAACAAAATACCAGACCGGATGGCATAAACAATAGAAATTGATTTTCTCACAGTTCTAGAGGTTAAAAATATAAGACAGCGCTGTCAGGAGGTTTTTATTTATTTGTTTTCTTCTGAGGCTTCTCTCCTTGGCTTGCAGATGGCCACCTTTTTGTTTTGTCTTTACAGCCTTTCCTATGTGTGTACATACCCTGAATCCAAACTTTCTCTTCTTATAAGGACACCTGTCAGGTTGGATTAGGGTCTACCCTAATGGCCTCATTTTATTTATTTAAATTTTTTTTAATTTATTTATTTTTATTAAATTTTTATTAAATATTATTAAATTTTTTAAAATTTTATTTATTTATTTGACACAGAGAGAGAGAGCACAAGCAGCAGGAGTAGCAAGCAGAGGGAGAAGCAGGCTCCCCACTGAGCAGGGAGCCCGATGCGGGCCTCCATCCCAGGACCCTGGGATCATGACCTGAGCCGAAGGCAGATGCTTAACCAACTGAACCACCCATGTGCCCTAATGGCCTCATTTTAACTTAAATTCTTCATGACCCTAACTCTAAATACAGTCATATTCTGAAGTCCCAGGGTTGAGGGCTTCAAGATATGAATTCAGAGTGGGGGTTACAGTTCAGCTCAAAGCAGATGGGATATACTGGAATGTCCTGACCAGCAGACATGTAAAGTTTTACTAATATGTCCAGGTCCTTAACATTCTTGGATGTATCTCCCACTCTTTGGAGAGTGATAAAAATCAAGATTTCCAATATGCTAGCTACTTTTTGTTCATACAGTATGATTAGTCTGACATCATAGATCTAATGAATAAGTCTCTTGGGGGATTATATATGGGCAACAAACTAACACTATCTCCTGAGGACCTACCACACAATTTTCATTTATTCGTCAGGACGAGGCCATATGGGGTCAGATGATAAGTGGAATTCTTAGTTGAAATGCTCATATTTGACCATATAACAACAAACTCATACTGCTTTTTTCTCTTGTTTCTGAGGTTTGTTTGTTTTTGAAGATACATACCTTCAACAAATGGCATAATTCCATTTTCACTTCCTGGCTATTGAGTCAAGTAAGGGCTACCTATCAAACAGTGTATTCCTCTAAGGGAACTACAGAGCAATTTGCCCCCATGGAATGACTTGAAAGATTTAAGCTTATTGATTTTTTTTAAAAGATTTTATGTATTTATTTGACAGAGAGAGACACAGCTAGAGAGGGAACACAAGCAGGGGGAGTGGGAGAGGGAGAAGCAGGCTTCCCGCTGAGCAGGGAGCCTGACGTGGGGCTCGATCCCAGGACCCTGGGACCATGACCTGAGCCAAAGGGAGACGCTTAATGACTGAGCCACCCAGGCGCCCCAAACTTATTGATTCTTATAATAGCACTATTTAATTCTCTCATTTGGCCAATAAATAGTCCAATAGGTCTTGGAGAATAGTATTAGATATCAGTAAAGTTAATCAAATAGAGGTTTTGTAGCTACAGCTCAAGGTGTGGTCTCCTTACTAGAGCAAATCAGAACTGCTAATGGTACTTTCTCTCTTTATGCTTAGTTCAAAGGAAACTTAACTGCCCTGCAATTTTACAGGATGTCCATGTTGGTCTGTTACATTGATAACATCTTGCTGAGAGAACCTGGGGAATAGATACTAGCAGTTTCCTTGGATGTCTTGGGAAAATGTACAAACATTGCAGAAAATAAATCTCAAGAACATAGAGCAGAATTCCCAGGAACACACTCATCTGAAGGCATGTTAGGATATCTCCCTCGTGGTGAAAGAGAAGTATCTTATAGCCCTAAGAAAGATGTGTAACAGTGCATGAGATTCTTTATTCTTTGGGGGTAACACTGCATTTTTTATGCTGCCAGATGTTTGTGGGGGCCGGAGAAGAGAAGGCTCGCCAGCTAATTATAACATGACATATCCAAATATGATTTAAGTGTCACTAGTATATTTGCATGCTCTATAGAGCCTATGGTAAACTCAAATAGGACAACTTATATTGGAAACCATTAAGATTTTGGAGCAAAGCCATACTACCTTTTAAAAAGAACTTTGGAGAAACAATTGATGAGGTGCTATTGGCTGCTAGTAAATACTGAAAACAAGACCATGAAGCAGTGACCATGGCATCCAAGTGCTTGTCATGAATTAGATATTCCCTGAGATACCTAAACATAATCCTTTTTAAAGATTTTATTTATTTGAGAGAGAGAGAGAGAGAGAGCATGAACAGGGGAATGGGCAGAGAGAGAGAAGGAGAAGCAGACTTCCTGTTGACCAGGGAACCCGATGCAGGCCTTGATCCCAGGACCCTGAGACCATGACCTGAGGCAAAGGCAGACACTTAACTGACTGAGCCACCCAGGAGTCCCTAACTAAACATAATCTTGGGCATGCCAAGGAGTATTTTGTCATCAAGTAAAAATGACAAATCCTGAAGACACAAATAACTCATATAATCATATTTTTTACACTCCTAATTTTACTTATACTACAATTATGTTTCTCCCTCAACTGAAACCTGTGATCTCATGAGGAATTTTATATAATCAGTTCACTGAGAATTAAAAATAAACATTTGAGCCTGGTTCACAGATATTTCTGTACAATATTCCAGCATCACTCAAAATTGAACTGTAAGATTTTATAGTTCCACTCTGAAATTACCCTGAAGAATAGAAAAATGGAAATCCCAGCGGGCAGAAATCAGAGCAATCTAACCAGCAGAACATTCATGTTAGAAAAGAATTTTCTCAGGCTCGGAACCTATTACCTGATGTTTATCTACATATCTGTATCTCAGTCTTTCTGGTCTTTAATCCACCAAGTTTGTTCCTTCCAAGTCTCTGGTCATCCAATAAGAATAATGTCTGCTACTTTGTGACTAATGTAGAATCTTATAATAGACCATCCATCCTTCTAGGAAAATAAACAAGACTTCCCTGGGGACATAACAAACAATTTTTACAAATATTTATGTTTTGCTCATCTAATTCCCTGTGATCTCACAGGAAAAGTAACAATACTGGTTAGATTAGAGGGTAAGTATAATCTGAAGAACATGAAATTTCCCTCATCTAAGCAGACACAAAGTACCACCATTGATTAACCAATTTTCCAGCAGCGGCAAACCAATCTTGTTTACGTGATTCAGAATTAATGAACTACCTAGTCATAGGTCTTAGGTGGATTGTACTGTACCCCTTCCATTGTGGAGAGGACAAGACTTTGTCCAAAAATATAGATTTTACTTTGGATTTGCTATCCATGCCCATTCTTCCTCTTACAGCATGTATTAGCTTGCTAGGGCTGTCATAACAAAACAGCACACACTGGGTGGCTTTGACCACAGAAACTTATTTTCTCACAGGTCTGGATGCTAGAAGTCCATGATCAAGGTGTTGGTAGGTTTGGTTTCACCTTCTGAGATGCTAGGGTTTAGGGCTTCAACATAAACATATTTTTTGGGGGGGAGGAGACACAATTTAGCCCATAATATAGAACTTAAATATCTTACACAATGATGATGCCCCATACAATTTTCCTTACACCAAGTAAATTGCTTCACAGACAAAGAAATCAGACATGGATTGACTGCCCATGCATGTCTGGAAATGAAAAAATTTACAGTAATTGAGGGATGTCTTGATTCACTTCTCTCAGAAACTGATAAATCATGAAGATACAGAATAACTAGGAATACTAAGAACAAACCAAAGAGATATCAAGTTTGTTGTAAACACCACATATAGACTGTATTCTTTTCAAGCACATATGAAATATTAACAAAAATTTATTGTCTATGTCCCAAAGGAATTCTCAATGAATATTAAAGAATCCAAAATATACAGACCGCAATCCCTGAGTACAGTGCAATAAAGTAAGAAATCAATAATGGATACTTCTATGTATAATAAATAATAAATACCTTGGAAACAATAAAACACAAATGGATCAAATAAGAAACCATGATGGAAATTATAAAATATTTAGAAATAAAAGGCAAGGAAAATATGACATATCAAATTTCCTGGTAGGCAACCAAAGTAGTACTTAGTGGAAAAAGGTATGGGTAAAAATGCATACATTATAAAATGAAAAAGATAAAAAATTAATGGGTTAGTTGTTTCACTCTAGAAGTTAGAAGAAGAGTAACAGAAGAAACCCACAAAAATGGAAGGGAGTTAACAGCAGGAATTGATGAATAACAAATAAGCAAGAGAGAGCTTAAACACGGTAACACTAGTTCTTTGAAAATTAATAAAATAGACGAACTGCTTTTTAAGAGTATGCAGGAGAAAATCCTAGGAATGACAAGAGACATAATGAAACATAGTACAGGTTTTTTAAGTAATAAAACTATTAGGAACAGTTTTGTCCTAATAAATTGGGAAAAACATGAAATGGGCCGTAAATATACGAACTATCAAAAATGACTCAAGAACTAGAAAATATGAATTAGGGCACAGAAAAATCCATCTTTATTGAAATTATTTCACTTAAAACTAAAAGGAAATTCTTATTCCATTAAAATAAAAGAAAGACAATCTTATTTTATTAATCTAGAAGGCTTTGAAGTCTGATAAGGGTTAGTAGGAGAAGGAAACTCTAGACTAATGAGCATAGATGCAAAATCTTAAATAACTTATTAAAAAACGGAATCCAGTAGTATATAATATGTATGCCATGACTAAGTAGTTTTTCTCAGGAATGAAAAGATGCTCTAACATAAAACAAATCGACAAATTCACCTTTAAGAGACTAAAGGAGAAAAACTACATGATCATATAAATGAAAGCAGGAAAGGGCATTCTGTAAATCAAACAGATGTTTGTAATAAAAACTCTTAGCAATCTAGATATTCCTCAAATGGATAAAATATATCTACCAAAAATCTGCAACAAGCATACTTAAAGTGACAGATTTTAGCTTTCATATCAGAACAAGAGAGATTCCACCCTTTCTGCTTCTTTCCCACATCACACTAAAATTCCTAGTTAACAATAATAGAAACAAAATAAAGAAGAACAAAGGAATTAGAAAGTAATACGGATTTCATTTTAAAAATCAAATTCCAGTTACAAGATAAATGCATTTATAAATAATGATATGACAGGAAGTGTGTAAGAATTGTAGATGAAGAAATGAAGAAAAGTAAAAATTTTTGCTAAAGCACTTAAGAGAGGATCTGAATAAATGGGGAGACATCACAGTACAAGGAATCACTCTTGAGTTTTCTCTCCCTCGACCTAACATTCAGTCCTATCCTCTGTACCTCCAAAATAGCTTGAATCTTTTGACTACTCTCTCCAAGCCACTATTCTTCCCAGATTTGACTGTTACAGGAACCTCTAAACTGGTCCCCGTGCTTCAATTTTGTGTTTCCACAATCCATTCTCCACATAGCACCCCAAATAGTATTTTCTCAATGTAAATACAGCCACAGCTTTCCCCTCACTAAATTCTCCAAAGGTACTTATTTGCACATAAACTAAAATCCAAACTCTCAGCATGCCCAAATCTCCTTTCTAGATCTCTTATTAAAATCTCTTACCACTGCTTTCCTCACTCATCTACCCCCAACCACACTGGCCTTCTTACCATTCCTCAAATGAATCAATCTCATCCACAATTTGTGGCCTTGCAAACTGCTGTTCCTTTGCCTGAATGGGTCCACCCCAAGGTTTTCTGGATGAATGGCTTTTTCTTGGCATGGACACTTTAGCTCAAATGGCAGCTCTTCTGAGAATCATTCCCTGACCACACTTTTTAAATGACCTTCCCCCAATCTCTCTCTCTCTCTCACACACACAGGTACTCACTGTGACTTCGACCCATTTTATTTTCTCCATAGCATTTACCTCAAAGTATTATTTTTTGTTTGTTTGTCAACTATTCATTCTATAAGTTCATAATAACGAGATGTGGTGAAACTTTCTTCTTCTTTTCCTTTCTGTCTCCAGCACCTAAAATAGTATCTCACATGTGATCACGGCTGACTACGTATCACCGGAGAGGCACAATTTGGGTTCTAACTTAAGTAGGTCTTTGCTAAGTGAAAGACAAGGAAGAGGGCACTTTAAGTGTATTTACCCAGGGATATCTGGGTAAATAATGGATTATATATTTATATAATTATGTTTACATGTTTATATAGTTGATTATATCTTTTTCTAAGTGACATTGTTTTCTGAGACCAATGAAGTCTGAATGGTAATAAACAGGGAAAATACAGCATTTCTTGCTAAGTATTCTTGGCATTGTTGAAACTATTGATTGTATTACTCTGGAGCAGTCATTAGATTATGAGTCATTTATCTTCAAGTAAATTCCAAAAGCGTCAGTGTTTTGGATTAAAGTGAATAGTCAAGTATGTCAAAATGGTTGAGATGATAGAGTGAAATCTAGAGACACTACACGAGTACAGCAATCTTTACTGATAGTTATTAAACTAGAGGAAAACAAACAACAAAACAAAACAAAGCTGCCTACCCAAACTAAATATTTGATCTGCACTATGGACAAACATGACTTTTATTTTTGCAATTAGATACCCCAACCAGAGGGTATTTACCACAGATTTGATATAAAAAAATATATACCCGAATATAATTTAATTCTCTGCATCTCCAGAGAACTCCAAATCACAAAATCATTTCACTCGATTGATATTCGATTGATATTTGGAAGAAAAAGTGAAGCCTGAAGACTGTTACTCCAACAGTGCAGTTAGATTTTCAATGGGCACAGATTTGTTCACCCTTGGGTTTGATGAGTGGCAAAGAAAACTATTTGAATGATCCACATATTAAACAGCAGTATGGACTTGAATAGAATTAACATCTCACAACTGTGATTGCCAACAGAGTTAAATTTGAAGAAAAATGAATGATCGTAATTTTCAGATTCTACTGAGTTTAAGTCAAATATAATGCTTGACGAAAGATGCTGGCTCTTCTGCAGAAGCTGCAGTACCTTATTCAAATTACTCCTTTGAGCTTTGGTAGCTTATTGTCAAAAGTAGAGAAAATAGCACTTACTTCTGAGCTATTTTAAGATTTAGAATAAATAACACAGGTAATGTTTTGCACGTTGTACCACTGGTATTTGTTTCAACTAACTTTCTCTGTGTAACAAAATTACCCTGAAACTTAATTGCTCCAAGTAACAATCTTTTATGAGGTCATGGTTCTGAGGGGCTGCAATTTGTATGATTCTTCTGCTGGTCTTGCTTGGGTTTACTTATTTGGCTTCAGTCAATTGTGAGACCAGCAGGGGCTGGTCTGCATAATATAGCCTTGCTAACATGATTGGTTGTCTTCAGGCTTTGGCCAAGATGCCTTGGTTCTTTTCCATGTGGTTTCTCCAGCAAGCTAGCTCAGGCTTCTTCACATTGTGGCAGCACTCCAAAAGGGCTCAAATGGGAGCTACAAGGCCTCTTGAGATTTAAAATCAGAAGTAGCGTGTCACTTCTGCCATTTTATTGGTCAAAAAATCATATTGCTGGCACTGATCAGAGGTGGGAAAAAAATCACCTCTTGATGGGAGAAGCTAAAAAGAAATTGTGACCATTTAATCTACCACAATTACCTTAGTGAAATAATTTCAGTGGAATGATGGAGCAAAGGGGTTGGGTCATGATGGCTTGGAAAGTAAAGTAGAAACTGTATATAGATACTTGCAAGAAATGTGGATGTGAAGAAAAAGAGAATGAAACTGTAGGAGCTAAAAGATGCAGGGTCAAAAAAAATTTCATTTAATGTTTGGATTAGAGAGAAACAATAATGTTCATGTTCATATGTGAAGGGGAAATTTAGAAGCATGGAAGCATGGAGGAGGTTGACAGTAGACGATAGGAAATGAGTAATGGAATAAAATTCTAGAAGGAATGGCCAGCAATGCACTGGAGGAAATGGAACCTTCTTTGGGACCAAAGGAAAGGAGTTAAGAATAGTTGCTACTTACATGAAAATATTTGTTGAAAGCATTGAGCAATTACAGGGGAGTCATACTCAATGGCTTTTCTTGGTGAAACAGGAGCTATGCTGATGTTAGAGATTATTTTGAAGGTCATGAATTTGTAGTGATACAAATGTGCACTGAAGTGTAACTTTGACCAGCATTGCTCAGTAGCCATTTCAAAGAAGTCAGTATTAGGATGTTTCTGTATGCTTGTAGATGAAGGGCAAGAGGATAAAAGAATTTAGTGGTAATAAAAAAAATCATTTAATGGACAGACCGTGAAGTACAATTTTGATTGGTAACTTTAAATGGGCATGAAGGAATTGGATAGATTGGGAGAAATCCATAAGGCTCAACAATCATAGTGGTAAGATATAAGAAAATGAGAAACCTATACACACAGAAAAGGATTTTGAAAACAAAGGATGGTGTGACTATACAGCGTGCCTGGGATAGTCCTAGTATAATTTCTAACAGACCTCCCCCTACACCTCTCATTCTCTAGAGCATCCTGGTTGGACAACAAATTATATCATCACTCATCATTTTAGATTTTAAGATTGGGGGTAATGAGTATTTCTGGGTGCAGCAACAATGAAAATGTCCTTCTTAGGCTTCTTTTATAATAAGAAATGTAATTGATCAAAGGCCCCAGCTGCTGCTTTACCCTGAAATCTATCTAAAGTTTGTGCCAAGGCCACACCTCCCATGGGCTACTCCCCACCATGACTGAATAATACTAAGGTGACTGAATAATACTAAGGTGGGAGTGTTCCTGGGAGAGAAAGGATGCCTTTGTTGGTCTATTTTGGTTTAAGGGTGTCCTGATGGCTTTGCCCAAAGTTCTTTAGACTCCATCACAGTCCAGATTGCTTCCACCCAAGTTTCTCTCCCTCTCTTCTTCCCTGGCTTTCAGGAGCTTTGATGACTCTTCCAGTTTCCCCAGCTCACTCCATATTCCCTTTCATAGTGAGTCCCCTAATAAAATCCTTGTACATTCAGTCTTCTCTTAGTGTCTGCTTCTTGGAGGACCCAGGCTAAAATAAGTGGTACCTAGAATGGTCCAAAACAACAGTGAGTAGGATAAGGATTTCTAACTGATTCACATACCCTTCCATCTCTACCCCACTTCACCCCACACTTAAGGTGAAGAGGACACAATCTTGATTGGTACCATGGAGAGTTCTTGGCCCAAAAAAGTTATTCAGTTGCTGAATATTTCACCTGTGGTAACCTTGGAAAATATCTCAGTAGAGGAGAATGCTGTAGCAGGTGCAAGGACGCAGGCATTTGGAATATATGAGCAGAAGAGTGCCTACAAAGGCAGTGGAGTTGGGTGGTTAATGCTAAGCTGTGTTGACACACTGTATACAGATAATGAGAGACTTAGAGCAGTTAACAAGCAGTTAATAGCTAAGTGCAGGAACCAAGGGCCTCAGTGGTAGCATATAGAGGCCTTCATCACCTGCAGCAGAAGACCAAGACACAATGAAACAGCAGGCTGAACAACTAATTGTGAGGGTTGCAGAGCTCCAGAGACACCAAAGCAGGTCTGTTATGTGAAGGTCAGGACCCTGATAGGGAAAACCTAGTCTCCTAAAAACTTGAAGGGACACATTTAGATGGCTGTCCTGAGCATACTTAACTCTATAGCGCTCCCACACTCCACACACAAATGCACCAGGCATGATGTGTAGATGGCTCACCCTTCCCATATAATGGCTAGGACTTCTGCTGTAATTCAAGAGGCTGCAGAAGCCTCTCTCCCGCAAGGCAATTGGTGCCCCTTCAGGAGTTTCTCCCATCTACTCTCCTGGCCACCAGGCTTATAACTAGTGTCAAATTCCAGGGTAATCTTTTTTTTTTTAATTAGATTTATTTATTTATTTGAGAGAGAGCGAGAGAACAAGCGAGTGGGGGGAGGGGCAGAGGGAGAGGGAGGGAGAAAAATCTCAAGCAGACTCCCCGCTGAGCATGGAGCCAGATATGGGGCTTGATCTCACGACTCTGAGATCATGACTGGAGCTGCAATCAAAAGTTGGATGGTTAACTGACTGAGCCACCCAGGCACCACAAATTTCAGTATAATCTTACTGTGGACAAGCTGGAACTGATAAGGATGTTAAGAGATTATATACTTAAAGAATTGCAGGAACAATCCAGCAAATACCAACAGGAACTAGGGGAGTACTCCAGGGACTGTGCTTTAAAGGTACTTGATGGGATCAGAAGTAAGGATAAATAAGCAAGAATTAATTGACTTTGTAAATTTTCTTGGGGCATGAGGTTTAATCCTAGCAAGGAATGGGGCAAACTTGCTGTTAGGATGACTCTTACAAGCCTTGGAAAAATAATGGCCAGTGTTCAGCAAAGAAGACATGCATACATTTCCCTGCAGAATGAAAAAAGAGAAAATAAAGAAGCTTAGGGAAGTGGACATCCAGGAATCGATATATTAAGGCCAGAACTCCACAACACATGTATATTCCCTGAGAGGAGCCAGAGTATGCACAATTCACCAAGGTCATCAGGACTGTACTGGTGATAGGGACACAAGCATCACTAAGATTTTCAGTGGTGGTTCTCCTCATTAAGGTTGGGTTAATATTAGGAAAGGCACTTGCAGAGCTAGACTCATTAATGGCCATGGTGATGTTGGAACCATGATATAACAGAGGCTAAGTGATAGTGCTTCACTACCAGAAGTGGAAGGCCACATTTATCACAATTACCAGCAAGACCAGAGGAGCAGCTGAAAGGGTTTGACCCACGGTGAGCTGCAGATTGTTAAGACAGCATGGTATTACTAGGGGCAAAATAAAGGGTAGGCAACAAGGGTGCTGCTTAATATTTACAACCAAAAAAATGTAAGAATGGAGAAGCAGAAGGCTGAGGGACGTCACCCCAACAAAAAAGTCACAGTTCCCAAACCTGAGCTAATTTTCAGTTCTAGAATCCATTGACTGAAAAGGAATCTGAATCTCTAGGGGGAGGGACTTCATAACACCATAGAAAATATATGCCATGACAATTCCCCCAGTCCTTGCCCAAAGGGACCCATGGCTATTTACTTACATGACTGATAAAATGGGAATAACTAGACAATTCAAGAACTATTAGACACAGAATGTGAGTTGATACCGATACACAGAGGCCCAAAGAATCATTGTAGCTCCCCTGTGGGGTAGGGCCCCATGAAGATCAAGTAATAAATAGAGTCCTGCCAAAAGTCTGGCTCACAGTGGGCCCAGAAGTCGTTTACCCAGATGCTAAGTATATAATCAGAATGGATATACTTGGCATTTGGAGTAATCCCCACATTGGGGGGTGGGGGATCCTTGACTTGGAGTAAGAGATATACTGAGGAAGGCCAAGCAGGAATCACTGAAAATGCTCCCCATCTACCCCAGACAAGATATTAAATTAAAAATAATGTATACAGGGGTGCCTGTGTGGCTTAGTCGATTAAGTGTCTGCCTTCGGCTCAGGTCATGATCCCA
The DNA here is from genome assembly GCF_002201575.2 of Neomonachus schauinslandi. NCBI lineage: Eukaryota > Metazoa > Chordata > Mammalia > Carnivora > Phocidae > Neomonachus > Neomonachus schauinslandi. The sequence continues at coordinate 10,335,938 of NC_058419.1, read as the reverse complement.
GGGTCCTGGGATTGAGCCCTGCATCAGGCTCCCTGCTCAGCGGGGAGCCTGCTTCTCCCTCTCCCTCTGTCTGCCGCTCCACCTGCTTGTGCTCTCTCTCTCTCTCTGTAGAATAAATAAATAAAATCTTTTAAAAAAATAAAAATAATGTATACATATTATTGGAGGTGGAAATTATGGCAGACCTAAAAGGCATGAAAGATGTTGAGGGGCTTGCTGGTCCATATCTTATCTCCAATGACTGCACCAAAGTGGTCACTAGAGAAACTTAACAGATCCTGGAGAAGGACTGTAGACTACCAAAGACTTAATTAAGCAATATAAGCCCTGATTATAGTTACCATGCCATTTCTATTATCACTGCTAGAGCATATTAATAAGGACTGAGGTACATGGCAGTGACCAATGGTGGGACCAAATAAGGCAAGGAGTTTAGCAGTAGAGGCATGTGGATGGGCACATGGGAGGACAAAGTGTGAAGATGTTTGTGCCACAAGTCAATACCCACCAGAAAGCCTCTACCTTAGAAGAAACAGTGTACAACCACATTGACAAAATAACTCAGCCAGTTCACTTTCGTCGGCCTTTGTCATTGGGCATTCCAAAACTGGCAGAATGGGCACATCAACGTGTCTATGGTGGCAGAGATGAAGGTACATGTGGGCCCAACAGCATAGACTCCAACTTAAGGAGGGTGATTTAGTTACTGCTGCCTCTCAATAATAAAACTGTCAGCAACAGAGACCAATACTGAGCCCCTAGTATGGCAGTATTCCTTGAAGATACTTACCAGCCAAGTTGGCTCTTTGAGGCTCTCTCATCCTGGAAGGGCCAGTAGTTAATCCTCACAGAGACAGATAATCATTCAAGGCATGAGTTTGCCTTCCCTGCTTGCAGAGCTCCAGCCAGCACCACAGTCTGTGGATTTATGGAATTTCTGATCTATAGGCCTGCTATTCCACACAGCACAGCATATGACCAGACTAACCTCTCACGGCAAAAGTGGGCCAATGACCACTGGTCCACCATGTCATATGACATACCACACCATTCAGAGGCAGCTGGTCTCAAAGAACTCTGGAACAGCCTTCTAAAGGTACAACTGAAGTGTCAGCTTAGAGGAAACACTCTGAAAACAGAGAGAAAAGCTTGAAGGTAGAGTGTATTTATTAAATCACAGACCTCTTTATGGTGCTCTACCCCAGTATTAAGGATTCATGAATCTGGGAACCTAGAGTTGGAAGTAGAGTGGTGCCAATTACCTTTACTCCTAATGACCCACTGAGGGACTTATGCTTTCTGGCCCTTCAACTCTGGGCTCTGTAAGGCTGGAGGGTCTGTTTCCCAAAGTGGGTACACTTTTCCAGGGGATAAAGCAAGGTTTCCAATGAACTACAAGTCAGAGATGATTCTATGGCACTTTGGATTCCTCGTGCCCAGGGACCAGAAGGTGAGAGGAGGAGTCACTGTCCTGACAAGGGTAATGGATCCCGGTGTTCTGGAGGAGGCAGGGCGGCTTTTACACAATGGTGGCTGGAAAGAATTACATGTGTATCCCAGGTGATCCATGTGGGTACCTCTTATTACTCCCTTGACCCATTGTAACTGTGAATAACAGCGAGTCTCATACCACTCAATCCTGAAGGTTTGGGTTCTACCACCAGATAAGAACCAAGACCGGCTAAAGAGACAGCTGAAGGCCAGGTGAACTTAGAATGGGTAGTGCATGAGGGAGAGGATGAGTGGCAGTTGTGTCAAGACCAACTGCAATGACTGAGGTTGTTGTCCATCCCACTAACTACCTTCTTCTGAGCTCTGCTTCAGAAAGAAATGTCCATGGGAACTATGTAGGAGCTTCTCAACAAACCTTTGTGGCAAGTAAATCTCCATGGCCCAAGGGTTGGATGGTGGTGGCCATAAGAATGCACTCACAGACCTCCTACTACAGGGAGCATAATTAACCAAGGGCCTCAGCTGCTGCACTCAGAGATCATCCATCCTTGTGTTTGTGCCAAGTGCGCCCCCCATAGTCTTCTCCCAGTATTTGAATACTAAGGAAGATACGAAGGCAGACCCACTCCAGGAAGATACAGGGCTCCTGTGCTAGCTGACTTTGGTTCAAGGAGTACCCCATGGCTTTGCCAAACCTTTGTTAGAATGCACTGCAGTCTAAGTTACTTTCACCCAACCTTCTTTCCATCTATCCTTCATCCTGGCATGGCAATTTGACTGCTTTCCTGGCCTCCCCAACCCCACCATATTTACATTCACACGGGCATTTCTCCTAATAAAACTCTTGCACATTTCATCCATATTAGCATCTGCTCTTTTGAGGATTCAGACTAATACAATTGGTAACTAAAAAGAAATGTACGTTATGAACTTGGGAGTGGATGGCTGAAATGGAATGGGGTCATTGGAGTTTAGGAGGTGAAGAAATGAAATACTAGGTTTTGGTGTGGGTCATTCAAGTTTGATATTAACAAAATCCCGTTAGTGACGGAATTAGAGACAGTTGTAAAGTAAGTAAAACTGTAAAGATAGTTGTAAAGTGTTCAGTGAATATAAAAAGGCCGTCCTGGAGAATATCTGCACCTAACTAAATCAGAGGCTAAAGGGTAGTATAGTAAAAAGAATGAAGTTCCATGAAAATGTTTTACACAGGGACGCCTGGGTGGCTCAGTCGGTTAAGCATCTGCCTTTGGCTCAGGTCATGATCCCAGAGTCCTGGGATTGAGGCCTGAGTCTGGCTCCTTGCTCGATTGGGAGCCTGCTTCTCCCTCTGCCTGCCGCTCCTCCTGCTTATGCGCGCACGCTCTCTCTGACAAATAAATAAATAAAGTCTTTAAAAAAATGTTTTACACGAAGAATATTTCTATTTTATAAATGAACATAAATATAAATATGACTATATAGATGTATTCTATACATTCCATGCAGAATAGATATAGAATACATAGAATATATGTATAAAATACACTTAAAAATATAGATACATAAATCTATATTTATATTCTATATATATAGAATATATATCTAGGGGCGCCTGCCTGGCTCAGTTGGTAGAACATGCAACTCTTGATCTCGGGGTTGTAATTTCAAGCCCCATGTTGGGTGGAGAGATTATTTAAGAATAAAATCTTTAAAAAACAAAGAACATATCTATACATTTATACATCACTAATTCTATATCTATGTATCTATACTAGTGTAGTGCAGTATAGTATAAGATAAAAGGTAATTTGCTTATCAGGAACATGCATTCCAGTGATCCAGTTAGAAAAGTTTGGCAGTGATACTGACAATGAGTATACAAGTCAAGAATAGCAAAAGGCAGAGCAAGATAGGGTGAGATTATAGGACAAGTAAGGTGAGAAGAAGGTAATATAAAAGAGTGATAGAGGTATGATTTATGTAGCTTTATGGTTCCAAAGAAATTATAGCATTTTTCCTGGTTAACAGACACTGATCTTTTAGGATTGGTATGTTTTACTGTTTGCTGCCTAGTTAGACATCCTTGGCCTTTGCTTGGGATTTCAAACTGAACAGAGAAAAACCAGATTTTGCACTATGAAATGTCCATGATGTCTTTATTTCTATTAAAATTACTTCAGTTCTCCTATTCCTTTCTATTTCTCCACATTCAACATTTTGTATAGCTTCTTTATCTTACTCATGGGACACAAACTCATCACATCAATCATGCCGTACATTTATACAGTGCTTTGCAAAACATTCACATTCAGTATCTCATTTATGGTCACTAACAAGTAAGAAAGTGAAAGGATTCATTTTCCCATTTTAAAGAAGAGGGAACTAAGAGTTAGAACATACTGGAACTTCTGACTCCAAGTCCTGTGGTCAATTTTCACCAATGTGCAATGTATCAGTTCACTTTTTTGAGCTATTTAAGGACTAAAAGAAAAATTAGAAAACAGAACCTCCACTCACATTTCACAAATTATATGATTCTGAATGATATTAGAGATGATTCTTTGAAAAGGATTAATTTATAAATATTTACATGAAATAATACATTTAAAGCCACAAATTTCCAGTTCTGCCAGAGGATCTTGTATCACACTAGTCCTTGCAGAATTAATCATTGTAAACATTAAGATATTATTTAAAATATTAGGACCTATTTTTGTCTTACACTTTTAGAGGTCAGAAGTCTGAAAGGGATCTCACTGTGCTAAAATCAAGGTGTCAGGAAGGCTGTGTTCCTATCTGGAGGCTCTAGGGGAGAATGCATCTCCTTGCCTTTTTCAGCTTTCAAAGGTGCCCACATTCCCTGGCTCATGACCTCCTTCCATCTTTAAAGCCAGCAATGGTTGGCCAAGTATTTCTATCTCTCTAACTATGCCTCCTCCACCTTCTTCCACTTATATAAGGACCCTGTGGTTACACTGGGGCAATCAGGATAATCCTTCCATCTCAAGGTCAGCTGATTAACAACTTTAATTCCATATGTATCCTTAATTCCCCTTTGCCATATTCCAGGTTCCAGTGATTAGAACATAGACATCTTGGGGCGCCTGGGTGGCTCAGTCATTAAGCATGTCTGCCTTCGGCTCAGGTCATGATTCCAGGGTCCTGGGATCGAGAGCCTCATCAGGCTCCCTGCTTAGCGGGAAGCCTACTTCTCCCTCTCCCACTCCCCCTGCTTGTGTTCCTTCTCTCGCTGTGTCTTTCTCTGTCAAATAAATAAAGTCTTAAAAAAAAAAAAAGAACATAGACATCTTTGGGGGACAATTCTGCCTACCACACAGAGCCCAAAAAAGTGGGTAAAAGCACCAGAAAAGGAAGAGTTCAACCTCTAAACGGAGGGCACTCAAGGGACTAAGATTCACATTTGTATAGCTTTCAGTCTAAAGGCAGCCCCAGTCCATGCTGCATAGGAAGGCCACGTGTTATGCAGGAGGCTGCATATTAGCTTGAGCAGAGGACCCAGGCTGGGGCTGCTAGAGTAGCAGCAAACAGAGAAGGGAAATCACAGGGGAGGGAGGGACAGAGTGGAGAGAGAGCCTCCAAATCTACATATATACTTCACTCAAACCCCACTAATTCCTGAACTGCTTTTGAGTGAGGGAGACCACTAAGTAACAGAAAGAGCTAATCAGAGATTTCAGATACTTTCTTTTGTAAGAGAGAGTAGGGACGAATTGGACTTTACAATCTCCCAGGAGAAACATCAGTCTTCTTCAAAGATAGAAGACAGAATCCAGATTTTCTACAATATACAATGTATCAACAACAATATCTAGTTTCTAACTAAAAATCACTCCACATGCCAGGAAATAGGAAAATAAAAAAGAAAAATTAAGTTAATAGAAATCAATACCAAGATGCCTGAGATGACATAGTTAGGATACAAGGACTTTCAGTGAACCCAATATGGATATGTCCAAAGTGGTAAAATATTGCCATAATGATTGAAGAGAAAGCAAGTATTAATTAACAAAATTAAAACTATAAAAAATGGGGAGAAGAGAGACTGAAATTAGAAATTCACTAAATGAGCATACTAGAAAACTGGGCCGGGGAAATTAGAGTTAATTACTTGAAGGCAAATTAGTAGAATCTATACAATTTGCAGAATAGAGAAAAATTCATGATTGAAAAGAAATAAACAGAGCCACAGTGACATGTGGAAAAATGTCAAATCACAAACACATGTAATTGGAGTTCCAGAAAGAAAGGAGAGAGTAAGGGAGAAAAATTGTTTGAATAAATAATAGCTGAAATCTCCCAAATTTGTTTAAAAATATCAACTTACAAACTCAAGAAACTAAACAAACAACAAAGCAGGATAAATTTTTTATTGTTTTGTTTTGTGTTTCTTTTTTTTTCTTCAAATTTTTATTTAAATTCTAGTTAGTTAACATATAGAGTAATATTGGTTTCAGGAGTTGAATTTCGTGATTCATCCCATATAACACCCAGTCCTCATCACAAGTGCCCTCCTTCATGCCCATCCCCCACCTAACCCATCCCCCTACCCACCTCCCTCCCAGTAACCCTCAGTTTCTTCTCTATCCTTGAGTCTCTTAAGGTTTGTTTCCCTTACTCTTTTTTTCCCCCTTCCCATACATTCATCTATTTTGTTTCTTAAATTCCACATATGAGTGAAATCATATGGTATTTGTCTTTCTAAGCAGGATAAATTTAAATGAGTAATAAGAGCAAAAGAATTAAACTGATATCAAACTTCTCAAAAACATTGTAAGCAAGGCAACAATGTAGAAACATTTTGAGAAACCTCAGTGATAGAAAAGTGCAATGAAGCATTTTAGATTCATTCAAGCTGCCCTTCAATTATCAGGGCTTTAGAAAACCAGCTTTACACATCAAAGAACATGAGGATATTCTTTAACCTTTTTTGAGAGTGAACAGTGGGAAAACGTCAAGAGAAAGGACTGATGATAAAACTGAAACAAAAGTGAGATAGAGGGTAGAAAATGAATTTGCAAAACAGACTATTGATGTGGTTTTGGAATATAGGTGAGGTTCAGTGGGATGAGGTCCAGGGCCAACGACCGAGAAACAATTCTTGAGACTTCTTTGGTGCAAAATGGTGGTTTATTAAAGCACAGGGACAGGACCCCTGGGGAGAAAGAGCTGCTGCCCAAAGGTCTTGAGGAGTGGCTCATTATATACTTTGGAGTTGGGGGAAGTAAGGGAAAGGGAGGTTTCAAAAGAACTTTCATATGCTAAAGCAGACCTACCTACAAAATACCTACAAGATACCAGAGGTCTTGTCATTGTCAAGTTAAGGTTGTTTTCCCCTCTAGCAAGGTGTTAACATTAAGACAGTTGGGAGATTCCTGGAAGAATGTCACACAAGTCCCACCCAAGAGTGGGGGTAGGGGGAGGTTGCAGGGTGTCAGCTTATGCTTCGTCTTCAGCTAGCCGTCTGTTCCCTCATTACTATGACAAAATAGCACAGACTGGATTAGGTTTTGCAGCCTTCCCAGAGCACCTGAAGATCCCCAGTGGTAGTTGTGATCTTGGGGGGAGGGTGTGTCCTGCTCCCCACCTTCAGGAGTTCATCTTCCTCCAGCCCTCTGCCTTTGGTTCACTCTTGGTGTAATGTAGTCTTTGGGTCTGGATAACTGTATAATTACATCTATCCATCATTATTGTATCATACAAAATAGTTCCATTGCCCTAAAATCCCCTGCGTTCTGCCTGTACATCACTCTTTTCCCCTAAACCCCTGGCAACCAATGATCTTACTGTCTCCATAGTTTTGCCTTTTCCTGCAAGTCAGATGGAATCATGCAGTCTGTAGCCTCTTTACATTGGTACCTTTTACTTAGTAATATGCATTTAAGTTTCCCCCATGTCTTTTGATGACCAGGTAACTCATTTCTATTTAACAATGAATAATATTCCATTGTACAGATTTATCACACTTTATTTATCCACCTACCTATTAAAGGACATCTTGGTTGCTTCCATGTTTTGGCAATCATTAATGAAACTGCTATCAACATCACATGCAGGCTTTTGTGTGGGGATAAGGGTTCAGCTCATCTGGGTTAATACCAAGGAGTGAGATTGCTGGATCATATGGTAAGAGCAAGTTTATTTTCTCAGAAACTTCCAAGCTGTCTTCCAAAGAGGCTGTGCTATTCTGCATTCCTACCAGCAGTGAATGAGAATTCTGTTGATCCACATCCTCAACAGCATTTGGTGTTGTCAGAGTTTTGGATTTCCGCCATTCTAATAGGTGTATAGTGGTGGCCCATTCTTGTTTTAATTTGCATTTCCCTGATGACAAGGTGATGTGGAGTATCTTTTCATATGCCTATTTGCTATTTGCATTTCTTCTTTGGTGAGGTGTGTGTTCAGATTCTTCATCACTATTTAACAATGGACTAGAGGTATTAGTCAATGGAACTTGACAAGGGAGGAAATATCAATCTGAGGTATAATAACTGGTAAAGAAGTGAAGCTATCTCTGTTTTTGGATGCTCCGATAGCACATCTAAAAATCTCTAAAGATTCAATGATAAAACTAATTGAAACAATAAAAACATTCAGTAAGATACAGCAGGATATAAAATTAATGTACAGAAACTATTAGCTTTCATATAGAAAAACAATTGCGAGTTAGGGGAAATAATAGGACAGAAAATACCATTTACAACTGCATCAGAGATTATTTTCTTAGGAATAAAATGAACATGAGAAGTGCAAAGCTTATATGAAGAAAATGTTAAAACACTTGAAACACTTCCAAGCAGACCTGAAACACTGAAAACTATGCCCTGGTCTTCCATAGGAGGAATCAACATCATAAAGACGTTCATTATCTCTGTTAACTTATAAATTTAATGTGACTCTCATAAGAATACTTATTCACATTTAAGTGGAGCTAGAGAAGTTGATAATAAAGACAAATTGATAATAAATTTTATATAGAAAAAATCATGCAAGTAGAACAAGGATAACACAAAAAAATAAAAACTGCAAGGGGGGACTAGCCCTATCAGACATTAAAACATACTGTAAAGTCCCATTAAATAAAACAGAATAGTTTTATGATGCATGAATAAAAAAACCAGTGTGAGAGAACAGAAATCCCCAAAAATGATCCTACTACATAAGAAAATTCAGTATGTGATTAACATGG
>NC_058419.1:10154064-10327287 GCF_002201575.2 Neomonachus schauinslandi | reverse complement strand
AAATACCAGGGCAAAGGTGGACTTTTTAAAAAATGGTGCTATAGGGGTGCCTGGGTGGCTCAGTCAGTTAAGCATCTGCCTTTAGCTCAGGTCATGATCCCGGGTCCTGGGATCTAGCCCAGCCCAGCATCGAGCTCCCTGCTCAGCGGAGAATCTGCTTCTCTCCCTCCCTCTCCCTCTGTGTGTGCTTGTGCTCTCTCTCTTGCTCTCACTCTCAAATAAATAAATAAGATCTTAAAAAAATGGTGCTATGAAAATTGGTTAAGGATTTTGGAAAGGATATAATCATAACTACCTCACAGCAAAATCAAGAATAAACTCCAAATAGATTCGGTATCTAAATGTAAAAACTGAATAACACCAACACTGGAAGAAAACATGGGTGAATTTCTGTTTATCCTATATATACAGCTAAGTCTTCTAGCGATGGCTCAAAATCCAGAGGCAACAAGAAAAATTACTGATAACTTTGGCTATGTAAGTATTAAAAAACTGTTTCACAGCAACCAACAAACACCCACCGTAAATAAATCAAAAGGTAACTGCCAGACTGGGAACAAATGTTTCCACCATATGTTATATATAAAGAGTCAATATCCCTATAATATATGTGAATGTCTCAAAATCAAGGGGGGAAAACCCTCAAAATCTTGACTGAACAAATGAAGAAAAGATAGGAACAAAAATTTAACAAAAACAGATGTAAAAATGGCCCTGAAACAGGTGAGAGGATGTCCATTCTCACTCTTCTTTGGGGAAGGGCAAATTCAAGCCATGCCAAGAAGCAATCTACTGCCTAGAAGACTGACAAAAATTTATTAAAATGACAACTCATGATGTAAGTGACGCTACAGTAAAATGGAGATCTTCAAACACGGCTGATTAGCATGCGAGCTGATAACATTCCATGGGAGGAATATTTGGTAATATCCAAGAAAAGTACAAATATACTTACTATTTGACATAGCAATTCTACTTTAGGGAAGTTACCCTGAAGATATATCTCCAAGAATAACAAAAATATGCACAAGGATATACCTGTTAGCATTATTTGTAATCATAATATATTGAAAACAACCTGAATTCCCACACAAAGAGTGATTGGATAAATTATACTAATCCATATATTGCAATATGATACAGCTGTAAAAAAGGACAAGAAGGGCTTCTGTAAAAAGATAAGAAATGATTTCCAAAATATATTGTACATAAAAATTAAGTACAGATTATAATATGCTATATTTTGTGTAAGAAAGGTAAAGAAGAAAATTACACACACACACACACACACAGATACACTCATTTGACAAAAAGAAAGACAGGAAGAATAAACCAAAACTAATGAGGTCATTTATGTAGAGAGAGTGGGTCAAAATATATGGACAATTAGAATGGGGAAGATGGAGTGGAAAGTGAGCTTTCTCTAAGTATAATTTTTTGCATAATGCTGACTTTTAGATCTTGGTTGGTATTTCATAGAATCTACAATAATGACATTAATAAAAAAATCCACAAGGATAAGGATTGGGGCCCCAAATGGAATACAAACAGAATCAAGTAAACATAGCTGTCTTATAAGACATTCACATAACCTTAATGAAGAGCTTTTCTAACTTTGGGAAAAAATACTATGAATGTGTTTCTAGGGGCAAAGACAAAAATGACCTTGCACAAACATTGTACTGTAGTTAATAGGTTTTTTTTAAAGATTTTACTTTTAAGTAGTCTTTACACTGAATCTGGGACTTGAACTCCCAACCCCAAGATCAAGAGTCACATGCTCCACCGACTGAGCCAGCCAGTGCCCCATGTTTGTTTTTCACAGAAGTATATGCTATCAATTTTCAAATTACTTCAAATGTATTCTAGAACTGAGCAAATAAGTAAAAATATTGTATACAAAGAGTGATCTATTTCTCACTGTCAAAGAAAGGAACTATAAATAAAGAAGGGATGAAACTGTGATATTTGAGTAGAGTTGGTGGTTTCAGTATGACCTTGTGGTCCTTAATAAATTTACAGAGAAATATAGAAATTGATAGATATATGCATAAATACATACATATCTTATCTCTGATAATCGAGGCAGCCTACTAACAATGACACCCTGCTATCAGTGCACACAATTAGCACCTGGGTGTTGGGTTCTAATTACAATGAACCAGCAAAAGGAATGAGGGATTCATGGAGAAATGGTTGAGTCCAGGGCGTGGGCAGGAAAGTAAAACCTGAGCCTGAAATATCTTGCGGTACCAAATAATAAGGAAGTGCATATGAAGTGACAAGGACACAAAAGCTAAGCTGAAGGGGCTCTCAGTGGCCCAATCTGGGACAATGTAAGCAATAAAGTAAATAATAATAATGTTTGTTTGTTTTTGTAGATTCCACATGTAAGTGAACATTCCCACCAAGGAGATAAATCAACACCATGTGCTTCCTCATGTGATGCACTGAGAAGGATATAACATCATTTATGTGGTACTCCTGCCAAGAATTCATAAGATGAACATAATTGTAAGGAAACCTCATACAAACCCAAAATGTGGGACTTTCCACAAAATAGCTGGCTAGTAGTCTTCAAATATGCTAAAGTCATTAAACACAAATAAAGGGGTGACTGGATGGCTCAGTCGGTTAAGCATCTGCCTTCGGCTCAGGTGATGATCTCAGGGTCCTGGGATCCAGCCACATTGGGCTTCCTGCTCAACAGGGATTCTACTTCTCCCTCATCCTCTGCCCCCCCACCCCGCTCATGCTCTCTCTCTCTCTCTCAAATAAATAAATAAAATCTTTAAAAAACACATATAAAGACCGAAGACCTATGTAAGAACAAAGAAACTAAGGAGCCATGAAAACTAAATACAATGTCTGGTCCTGGATTGGATCCTAGACTAGAAAAAGATACTAGTAGGATAACTGGTGACCTTTGAATAATGGTCAGACATTTCCGTAGATTTTATTATAGCATCGCAACAATGCTAGTTTTCTGAATTTGACAACTGTACTATGATTTTGCAAGATGTGAGCATTTGGGAATTGGGGTGATGTATACATAGTTAAACTTTGGACTATAATTATAACATTTTCGTAAGTGGAAAGATTAAAAATTTATATATTTCATTAACCCAACAAAAAGCAGGACAGGAAAAATAGGAACAAAAACCATGTAATACATAGAAAAGAAACAGCAAAGTGGTAACAAAAGTATAATCATAACCATGTATATTAAATGTAAGTGGACTTAAAAATCCAATTAAAATTCAGACTGTCAGAAGGCACCTGGGTGAGTCAATCAATTAAGTGTCTGACTCTTGATTTTGGCTCAGGTCATAATCTCAGGGCTGTGCGATCAAGCCTCACATCAGGCTCCACGCCTAGCATGGAGTCTGCTTGAGATTCTCTCTCCATCTTCCTCTGCCCCTCCATCTCCAAACAAATAATAAATAAAATCTTAAAATTCAGATTATCAGACTGGATAAAAGAATAATATCCAACTATATGATTTTTCTAAGAGATGGACTTTAAATATAAAAATGGAGGTCAAAACTAAAATGATTTCTGTATATATTTTGGATAATAACCCTTTCTCAGATATGTCATTTATAAATATCTTCTCCCATTCTGTAAGTTGCCTTTTCATTTTGTTGGTTGTTTCCTTCACTGTGCAGAAGCTTTTTATCTTGATGAAGCCCCAATAGTTCATTTTTGCTTTTGTTTCCCTTGCCTTTCAAGACCTGTCAAATAAGAAGTTGGTATGGCCGAGGTCAAAGAGGTTGTTGCCTGTGTTCTCCTCTAGGAGTTTGATGGTTTCCTGAATCACATTTAGGTCTTTCATCCATTTTGAATTTGTTTATGTGTATGGTGTAAAAATGTGGTCCAGTGTCATTCTTTTGCATGTTGCTGTCTACTTCTCCCAACTTATAAAACTCAACACCCGAGGGGGCGCCTAGGTGGCTCAGTTGGTTAAGCGACTGCCTTCGGCTCAGGTCATGATTCTGGAGTCCCAGGATCGAGTCCCGCGTCGGGCTCCCTGCTCGGCGGGGAGTCTGCTTCTCCCTCTGACCCTCCTCCCTCTCATGCTCTCTGTCTCTCATTCTCTCTCTCTCAAATAAATAAATAAAATCTTTAAAAAAAAAAACAAAACTCAACACCCGAGAAATAAAAAATCCTTTTAAATAAAGGTGCAGAAGACACAAACAGACATTTTTCCAAAGAAGATATACAGATGGCCAACAGACACATGAAAAGATGCTCAACATCACGGATATACAAATCAAAACCACAATGAGATACCACCTCATAACTGTCAGAATGGCTAAAATGAACAAATGTAGGAAACAACAGATGTTGGTGAGGATGTGGAGAAAAAGGGACCCTCTTACACTGTTGGTGGGAATGCAAACTGGTGCAGCCACTCTGGAAAACAGTATGGGGATTTCTCAAGACGTTAAAAATAAAACTACCTTACAATCTAGCAATTGCACTAGTAGATATTTACCCAAAGGATAAAAAAATACTGATTTGAATGTACACATGCACCCTGGTGTTTGTAACAGTATTATCAACAATAGCCAAATTATGGAAAGAGCCCAAATGTCCAATGACAGATGAATGGATAAAGATGTGGTATATATATAAATATATATACAATGGAATATTACTCAGCCATAAAAGAATGAAATCTTGCCATTTGCAATGATGTGGATAGAACTAGAGTATCTTATGCTAAGTGAAATAAGTCAGAGAAAGACAAATACCATATGATTTCACTCATATGTGGAATTTAAGAAACAAAACAGATGAATATGGGGGAAAAAAGAGACACAAACCAGAGAACAGTTTCTCTTAACTACAGAGAACAAACTGATGCATACTGGAGGGCAGGTGGGTAGGGGGCATGAGCTAAATGGGTGATGGGGATTAAGGAGGGCACTTGTGATGAGCACTGCGTCTTGTATATAAGTGATGAATCACTAAATTCTACACCTGCAACTAATATTACTCTATATAACTAATGGGAATTTAAATAAAAACTCAAAAAAATAAGCCTATGGAAAAATACAACCTAAAATGATTTAAAAAGATGTAGCAGGCACAAAGTAAGAACAAGAAACCTGGAGTGATAATATTCATATAAGACAAAACAAACTTTAAGACAAATTGACCTTGATAGAACTCTTTGCCAAACAACAGCAGAATGAGCACAGTTCAAGTGTGCACAGAATATTGACCAAGATAGACCATATTATTTCAAAGGATTCCAATGATACAGAGAATATGTCCTCTAACCACAGAAGAATAGAGTTAAAAATCAATAATAATACCTAAAAAATCCTCAAGTAACTGTACATTAACAAAACACATGCTTCTGAATCACTCTTCAGTCAAAGAAGAAATCAAAAGGGATATTACAAAGTATGCTTAACTGAAAAAAGAGAAAAGATAACATTAAAATGTATGGGTTTGTAGCTAAAGCAATGTCTAGAGAGAAATTAGTTTGAGTGCCTATATTAGAAACAAAACAAATTCTAGCTTTTCATCATACGAATCTAGATAAAGTAGATAACATAAATCCAAAGTAGAAGGAAGGCTATAATGAACTAAAAAGAAGTAAAAAGGAAAAAAAGTAACAAAGCCAAGATTTGTTTCCTTGAGAGATCAATAAAATTGATAGCAGACTGGCTGCAGAAAAAAAGAAAGAAAACAGAAATTTCCAATATCCAGAGTGAATGATGGGATATCACTATATATCTACATGTATCAAAAGTATGATAAAGAAATATTATAAAGAAGTTTATGCCAATTATTTTAACAACTTAGATGAAATGAAAACATTTCTTGAAACACACAAATTATCAAAACTGTTAAAAATGACACAGAAAATCTAAATGCCCCTGTACCTATTAAATAAATAGAATAATTTGTTCACAACCTTCCTGCAAAGAATACTACAGACCCAGAGGGTTTCACTGTTGGATTCTAACACGTAACGGAGAAATAGTACCAATCTTAGACAAACACATTCAGAAAACAGAAGAGAAAATACTTGGCAACTCATTTTACAAGGCCAGCATAACCATGATACCAAACCCGAAAAAAAATTACAGTGAAAGAAATGACCAAACAATATCATCTGAATATAGATGAAAAAAAAAAAAAACCCACAAGCAAATCAAATCCAGAAATACATTGATAGTATTTTATGACCAAGTACAGTTCATCCCCAGGAATGCACAAATGGTTTCATATTAGAAAATCATCTGGGGCACCGGGGTGGCTTAGTCGTTAAGCATCTGCCTTCAGCTCAGGTCATGATCCCGGGGTTCTGGGATTGAGCCCCACATCGGGCTCCCTGCTCAGGGGGGAGTCTGCTTCTCCCTCTCCCACTCCCCCTGCTTGTGTTCCCTCTCTCACTGTGTCTCTCTCTGTCAAATAAATAAAATCTTAAAAAAAAAAGAGAAAATCAATCAATGTGATTATATTAGAAGAATAAAGGAGAAAGGCATTTGATCATTTACATACATGTAAAAAGCATGATTTGACAAAATTCAATTCTGTTCACGACAAAAACTTCCAGCAAACTAGGAATAGAAGGGAATTAATTCAGATCAATAAAAAGCATCTACAAAAAACAAACAAAAAAACTACAGTTGTAATCATGCTTAATGATGGGGTAACACAGGAGGAAATGTGAAAGTTAATGGATTTCCCTTGGATTAAAAACAAAGATGACATTGGAATCTCTACTACCGATTGCATATATAATGTGACTAAGTTTGCTGATTTTGATAATGGTACTGTTGTTTACATAAGAGATTGTCATTGTTCTTAGGAAATATACACTGAAATATTTAGGTCAAATGGGCACAATATCTATAGCTTAATGTCGAATGATTCACTGAAAGTGTAAAGAGGCAGAGAAGGAGACGGAGAGGCAATGATAATGCACCTGGGGTGAAAATGTAAAGAATTGGTAAATCTTGGTAAAGTGTAGAGCAAGAGTCTTTGTAAAGTTATTGCCACTTATCTATGTGGTTCACAATATATTA
Organism: Neomonachus schauinslandi; assembly: GCF_002201575.2. NCBI lineage: Eukaryota > Metazoa > Chordata > Mammalia > Carnivora > Phocidae > Neomonachus > Neomonachus schauinslandi. Next base: position 10,320,238 of record NC_058419.1, on the reverse strand, counting down.
AAATAAAAAGTTAGTGAATTCAGTTCTTAGTAGAACATCTGGTCTAGTGAGGCCAGTTCATAAGTGATGGGCATCATTACGAATAATGAAGAAGTGAATTAATTTGAACAGCAGTAGAAACAAGAAAGGGTAAAACTAGTTGATTTGCCAATATGATACCTCTGAACCAAATATATTAAATGTAATGAATTTTTCCAAAATGTTTACATGGCTACCACACCAATAATCAGCTTAGTGAATTTTATTCAGACATGGAAATCTCTAAAACCTTAGAATTAATAATTTTTAATTTTAATATTTTTTTAAAGATTTTATTTATTTATTTGAGAGAGAGAGAACATGAGACGAGGGAGGGTCAGAGGGAGAAGTAGACTCTCTGCTGAGCAGGGAGCTGGATGCGGGACTCGATCCTGGGACTCCAGAATCATGACCTGAGCCAAAGGCAGTCGCTTAACCACCTGAGCCACCCAAGCACCCTTCACTCTAATATTTTTAATACAAGGAAAGACCTGGTGCTATAAAGAATAAAAAAAGAATTTGCTGACAAAAAATGAGGCAGTTGCTTGACATAACCAACATAAATGTGCAATAAGAATGCACTATTTTTTACATGATTTGGGTCAGTTCACAAATTATATTATTTCTCTGGGAGAACAGCACTTGAGCACTTAATGATTCTAATTTTTGCTACGTCTTTGCTCAGTAATGGATTCTTCCTAGATATTCACTAATATTTGGTAATAACAGCTGTTGCAAAACAATGAAATGTTCATGCCAACTTTTTATCAGAAAAGCAAGAGCAGAGTCTGAGAATAGGTAAGTCTGAAATTGAATTTCTAGGTTGGTATTAACCATGATTTCAGGTAGAAGCCTTGTCCATGAAGCATTTAGGATTTACATTCAACTGCTTCCTGTCTTTGCCTAGAACTTCCCCAAAATTCCAATTATTCCCTTTTTTATAATTAAGGATGGGCAGGGAATCACTTTGTTGGGCCCTTTGCTATATACCAGGCACTGTAAAAAGGCACTTTAAATAAATAAGAGCCTTTTCTCAAACGTTCCCAACAACCCTATAAAGTATTATTATTATTATGGGCTTTTTATTTATTTATTTTTTAAAGATTTTATTTATTTAACAGAGAGAGACACAGTGAGAAAGGGAGCATAAGCAGGACTGGCAGAGGGAGAAGCAGGCTTCCCGCGGATCAGGGAGTCCGATGAGGGGCTCTATCCCAGGACCTTGGGGTCACAACCCAAGCCGAAGGCAGACGCTTAATGACTGAGCCACCCAGGCGCCCCTTATTATGGGCTTTTTAAAAAAGATTTTATTTATTTATTTGACAGAGAGAGAGAGAGCATGAGCAGGGGGAAAGGGGGAGGGGCAGAGAGGGAGCCCAGTGCAGGGCTTGATCCCAGGACCCTGGGATCATGACCTGAGCCGAAGGCAGATGCTTAACTGACTGAGCCACCCAGGGGCCCCATCTATAAAGTATTATGATCTCTACTTTCTCTGAGGAATCTGAGATCAGGGAAGTTCAGTGACTTGTTTCAAATCAAATAGCGACTATGTCTATATTGCTTCAAACACATCACGTTGCCTTGGTGTTGCCACATCTATTACTTCAATTTCTTTACCTACAAAACGAGGGAAACCACGATTTTGCATATCATCGAACGGCACAGATTATGGAATGATGATGCAATGCTCTAATGAGAATCTTGAATCCATCCAGAATGTTGGTGATTTAATCTCCTGCCTCATACCTTCGCTTGAACTAAGTGAATATGGTGAATAAGTATATTTTAGTAGAAAAGTATGTTTCGTGGGGCACCTGGGTGGCTCGGTCATTGGGCATCTACCTTCGACTCAAGTCATGATCCCAGGATCCTGGGATGGAGCCCCACATTGAGCTCCCTGCTCAGCGGGAAGCCTGCTTCTCCCTCTCCCACTCCGTCTCTCTCTCTGAAATAAATAAATAAAATCTTAAAAAAAAAAGTATATTTCTTTTTCCCAGTATTTCAAAATATTGTGTTTTCAAAATATTTGCTCTTATTATTACATGAAATTTAACAAAATCTATAATTGGTCAACAACTGTAGATTTTTCTCTTACTCGGGCAAAATTAAAGTTGAAATGTTTCTTTATGAAAACATTGCTCTATACAATTTACCAATCTCAGTTTTTCTTTGGAGAAATGGATCATTAAGTGCCCACTCTATGAAACACCAATATGTACCCCATTATGGGAACAATTCACACTGTAAAATCAAACAAATATTTCAACTCAAATTGGAAAATGAATGAAGTCCAAAATGTACTTGAAAACAGAAATTAAGGAGGCATAGTAGCAAATGAGGTTTAGAACGTTTGTCTGGAAATCAATAGAGCTGCTCTACAGAGAAGTATGCCTTTAATACTATATGTAAAGAAACTGAAATACTGCATTTAAGTGAGGAACTGTAGTGCAACTATGTGGGATCTCAAGGAATATTCTGCCCGCCCTTCTTTCCATTGTTAGGATAGGGTAACATAGGGGGAAATGTGAAAGTTATGTATGGTAGAGAGTTATTTTCCACATTCATTCCATGTCCATCCTTTGCACTCCTCCTACAACAAAGTGACACCAGCTAGACTATATTCTTAAAAAAAACCCAAAAAACTCAACCTTTTAGTAAGCTATAGCATGCATAACAAAAAGTACAAAAATCACAATTGTACACAGTGATAAAATTTTATAAATGACCCACCTACACTACTCCTTTTGTGCCCTCTTCCAGTTACTACCCACTCCTGTCCCTCCTCAAGGCAAAATATCTTGACTTCTAACAGCATTAAGTTTGCTTTGTATGTCTTTGGTAAATGGAAGAAAAGAATACATACTTTTGTGTCTGGCTACTCTTGCTCAACATGCTTGTGAGATTCATACATATTATTGTAGGTAATTCTAAGTCGTGTATTCACTCGTTGCTGTGTAACACACATTCCGTTGTGTGATCATGGCACAGTATATTTCTCCTTTCTACTCTTGGTTTCTTGGGACGTATCACAAGGGGTGCCGCTACAAACACTCTTTTACATGCTTTTTGGTGATGATTAGCACTTATTTCATTTTCGACATGCACCCAGAAATGGAATTGAGTTATAGTGTGTACAAGTGTTCAGCTTTTTTTTTTTTTTTACAAGTGTTCAGCTTTATGAGAACCTGCCAAGCACTGTTTTCTGAAGTATCCATGTCAATTTATAACCCAACCATGTCTGAGAATTCTGGCTGCTCCAGAGTCTCATCAACAGTTGGTATTGTCTATCCTTTTCTTTTTCTTTTTTTTTGTCAAGATTTTATTTATTTATTTGACAGACAGAGAGAGCGAGCACAAGCGGGGGAGCAGCAGAGGGAGAGGGAGAAGCAGGCTCCCCACTAAGCAGGGAGTCTGATGCGAGGCTCGATCCCAGGACCTGAGAGCATGACCTGAGCCGAAGGCAGACGCTTAAGGACTGAGCCACCCAGGCGTCCCTTATCTACCCTTTTCTTACAGACATTCTGGTAGGTAGTTTGTGGCCCTTCTTCATCATCCCTGGAGTGTGTGTTGCTCTGTCTAGAGTCTGTACGTTATTTCCTGCCCCTATAGCTTAGGGAAAGATGAGCTAATTAAATCTACAGAAACATTTTGATCTTGGATAACTCACTTAGATCAACTGAACGTTAACTTCTTTGTGAAAACAAGATATTATCAGTTTGCCTACCTTATGAAATTGCTGAATAGATTAAGTAAAATAAAGTATAAGAAATGCTAAAAAGTCAAAGGACCATCATTACTACCATTTAGTACAATGTTTCTAAAACTTACTTCTGTATAATAATCATCAAATAAAGCTCACCTCAGACCTCTGAATCAGAATTTCTAGAAAAGCTGTTTGGGAATATGGACTTTGAACTAGTATCTTTAGGTGATTTCTATGATCAGACATACTTAAAAGCCATTGATCTAAACCAGTTTTTTTTTTCTGTTGCATAAAAGGTCTTTTACTCTCTCCAAGTGTCATTATTTTCCATTTTTCCTCTGATGTTTCTACATAATTAACAGTATGTAGGGTAGCCTTAGTCCAATATCAGTACCCTCTGAAACTGTTGAACATGTAAGGACCCTAAGCGTTGAATTTATAGCAACATTAAATACAGTTATTAATCTATGCCTTGCTTGTAAATTTACTGCTTCTAGGTAAGTGTATTAAGGTTTTCATTGATTTGACGAGAAAAGCATAAACATTTGAGTGCATCCTATGGAACTTGTTTTTTTTTAATTATTTTTATTTATTTATTTATTTTTAAAAGATTTTATTTATTTATTTGACAGAGAGACACAGCGAGAGAGGGAACACAAGCAGGGGGAGTGGGAGAGCGAGAAGCAGGCTTCCTGCCGAGCAGGGAGCCCGATGTGGGACTCGATCCCAGGACCCTGGGATCATGACCTGAGCCGAAGGCAGACACTTAACCTACTGAGTCACCCAGACGTCCCTATGGAACTTGTTCTTGTTTTTTCTTTAGTGATATTAAAATTTTCTTAATGCAAATGTTAATTGGCTCAACTTTCCTAGGAATTCATTTAGCAATATATCAAATACCTTATAATTTTTGTATGTATTGAGCCTTCCAATGTTCCTTTGAGGGACTTTTCTTAAAATAATAGCCCCAAATGAGGACAGTGCTTTCTACAGAAAAATGTCCACTGTGACCTTATTTATAATAAAGAAAAAAAAAATGGAAGCAGTCTAAATATCTAACAGTGCCAAATGCTTATACAGTACTGGTATTAGTAATAATAACATAAATTCACCATACCTTGATGGTTTCCTCATATTTTAGTCAATATTAAGCATAGTATATATATACATACATATATGCACATAAAAAGGCTTGGAAATACTTCTTTTTTTAAAAAAAAGATTTTATTTTTAAGTAATCTATAATGTGGGACTCAAACACACAACCCCCGAGATCAAGACTCGCAGGCTCTACTGACTGAACCAGCCAGGCACCTCTGGAAATACTTCTTTTTTTTTTTAAAGATTTTATTTATTTATTTGAGAGAGAGAGCAGGAGTAGTGGGGGCAGGGGGAGGGGGCAGAGGAAGAGGGTGAAACAGGCTCCTCGTTGAGCAGGAAGCCCGATGCAGGACTCGATCCCAGGACCCTGGGATCATGACCTGAGCTAAAGATAGACGCTTAACTGACTGAGCCACCCAGGCATCCCTGGAAATCACTTCTTTATAGCAGCTTTACTCATAATAGCCAAACCTGGAAGAAATTCAAAGGTCCATTAACAGATGAAGATATAAACAAATTTGGGTATATCTATACAGTTGAGCACTACTACCAAAGAAAAAGGAACAAGCTATTGGCATCACAACTACATTGATAAATCTCAAAAACATGCTGAAAGAAGCCTGACTCAAAAGAGTTTATACTATACAATCGCATTTATATGAAAATCTAGAAGAGACAAAGTTAACCTATCATACCATAAAGTAGATTGGCGGTTGCCTAGGACTGGAGATGAAGGAGATTGAATTCAACGGGGCATGAGGGAACTTTCTGGGGGGTTGGAAATTTTCTATACTTTGGTAATGGTGTGATTTTACAGATGTATACAGTTGATAAAACAGTGGAATATACAGTTGAAATGGGCCCATTTTATTGTGAGTAAATTATGTTACAAAAATTAAGAGTGACACATAAGAGACATAAAAACCAGTCTTTTCACCTCGCTGTTCTCATATTACCTGAAAGAAATGTACAGCTTCTGAAGGGAAACTGTTCCTCCTCTCCTCACCTATCTTTTCTAACAGCTGGTTCATTTTTTTAAAAAACTTGGAACAGCCGTGCCCTGAGAGGACTTTTTGTAATGTGTGGATGCTCTGTTATATCAATTAGATTGTTTTGAAAAATAAAGCACTGCAGTCATGTGTAACTCAAAGGCTATTTCCTAACACCTGATACCAGAGGCAGTTTTCAATGGTCTGCATGGTGAATTAGTTTCGTAGCCTCTATTCATATTAGGAGTTTTGCTTCTGTTCTAGAGCTGATGAAGCCCAATATGTGCCTGAGCTTTGGGGGTTTGGGTTCTCATTTGGACTTCATAGGAGAAAGCTTATTTCACCAATTAAAAAAATTAATGAAAAAAAAACAAAACCAAAGAGAGTCCAAGTTCTTGCTTAGCAAAATGCCCAGAATGTGTCCCTTTTGTTTGAAACTGTCTCAACAGAGTCTTTTGATTATTTAAAGGATATATGCTTGGAGAGGCTCTGGAAATCCTTCAGTAAGAGATGCATAATACTTACAAAGAGTAGGTATTAACAGTAAGGATAGGGGCACCTTCTTTCTCTCTTCAGACTCACTAGTAATCCTTTTTTCTCTTACCAGATAGAAATATTCCAGCAAGCAAACAACAGTGAGCATGTTTGCTTATGCTACCAGGATTCTAGCTATAAAGTTGTTTTCATTCTACCTAGTTTTTATTTCTCTCGATGCCGGAAGAATGTCAGTGAATGTCAAAAAACTTCATTCATTGCTTTCTACGTGTGTCCTCCTGGTTCAGATATTCAGAAATCTTACTGAGGGAAAGAAAATAGGTATTGCATTCTAAGTAGCTATACCAGAAAAAAAAAAATGATGAGAAGGTCTCTAGGGAATAGCCCTCACAAGAAAACCCTGTGTAGTTGGTACCTTCTGCATTTTTTTAAAAGACTATTTTAAAGTAATCTCCACACCCAACGTGGGGCTCAAACCCACAACCCCGAGATCTAGGATCGCATGTTCTACCAACTGAGCCAGCCAAGCACCCCGGTACCTTTTGCATTTTGAAGCCTTACATTTTCCTATCAGACTACCAGAAATCTGTTATCATAAAGCAGGGATATACTTAATAGGATACAGTAATACTTTACATAAGTTCTTTCCCAGATGGATATAGTCTGCCCTATGAATGTACTTGCACCTACGCCTATTTTAGAAATAATATTCCATCTTAGTTTATTTTTCCTTTTAGAAGTCTTATTACTGAGTGCACTTTGGGTTTCCGTACTTAGAGATTGTTGGAAATAAGGCATTTTCAGCAGTGTTTGTTGAAATAATGCAGTTTGGTAGAACCAACTCATCTTTGATCTGTTTATGTTACTCCCCAAAATAGGAAATATGCTCTTGAAACAGAAAACATAATGCTATGCATAGTGTAGGTGGTCTACGAGTCTAATAGCCATTTATTGGGCATCTGTTAATGTCAAGCAAAGACAAATATGACATGATAGTTGTTTTCCAAGGGCTAATGGATGAGAGATTTCTTGGGGGAATATACAGAATTCAGGGTTTCCTGAAATATACATAATAATGTTACTAACAGATCTGTACTTTGTCAGATTAAGTAGGAGTCTTAGAGAGTATGCAGGGTACCCTTCTGCAGCAGCCCTGAGGAGTGTTCACACAGGAGCTTCTCGAACACATGTAGCGACTAAGAACTTGCTAACTCTTAAAATAGCTCATTCCATCATTGGCCAGCTGTCTGTTAGAAAAGATTTTTCTCATATCAACTCAAAATCTATTGCTCAGTGACTTCTACACACGAGTCCTAGTTATTCCCTCAGGGGCAATAGGAAATATAAATCTAAGTATATTTTTTCTTTGAAAATATTATTCACTTTAAGCTTTCACTGTATTGAAATGATAAGAGGTTAAAACAACCTTTATTCATAGAGTCACGATCACTGAGAGAAATCTTAATTTTTATGCTCAAAAAAGTATGCCATTTCCTTTCCAAAGACTATGAAAGAGCAAATGTTTTGAACATTTAAAATGTCAAATACTGAATAAACCCAGTACTTAAGATATATGGATTTGATTTTTATAAAGGGAAGAAAAAGAAATTAAGGAAAATAGCATTTATTGACTTTTGGACCCTGGGAACTACGCTAACTACTAGAACATCTATTAGTAATGACAGACAGTGCTGTGAGGTGCTATTTTATTTCCATTTTTCAGATGAGCAAAGTAAAGCTCAAATAACTGATATTACTTTTCAATCTGAATTTCTCTTTAGGACTCTCCCTGAGATTTGCTTAGTGCTGCGCTCACCTCCATTGTCTGCTTTTGTTCCTTGGTCACAGAGCCTGGCCTGAAAGTTTATTTAGCTCTACGGGTGAACAAACGTCCTCCTCGCCCTTTATCAGAGTCACTGGCTGCCTGAACTCCAACAGCAAGGAGTGTCTGAAATTGCTGGTGCTTTCATGTGACAAGGTCAATGTCACAGTCACTCATTCTCACCAAGCTATAGCTTTCTCTGTCATCTTCAGTATGGTCGACTAGCTTGAAAAACAGGGCTCCTATGCCAAGTCCTATTCGGAAGGTTGAACTACTTTGACGGAGCCCTAACTGGCTCTTGTTAACCTCTTTTCTCTGGACAGCAGGCCTAATCCCTGATCTCACTAGTTGTTTTCTGGGGAATATATCTCCAAATATGTTGATCACCCATAATCACAAAGCTGTTAACCATGTGACTATATCCATTTAATCAGTAATTAAATAAACATGTAACCAAGTATCTACTATGCGAGGACTGGGGATGGAGATATATTTAGGAGCTCTTAGTCTATTGAAGTGAGGGCAGTAGCACCCATATCAATCATCTGTTCCAGAATTAGGGAGAGAAGACAGTTGAGTAGGTAGCTGGGAGAAGGGTCAAGGATGCTCTCCTAGAGGAGATGGTATTTTAACGGAATCTAAAGATTAAATACAGCTCATTTAGATAAAGGGAGGGTGTGAAAGATATTTGAGAAGAGAGAAACTGTACCTACACAGCCCCCCAGCAGGAAATTTGGGTAATGCTTGGAACATATAGCGGTGGGGAGGAAATGTGAGGGATGATGGAGAAGTAGGCAGGTGCCAAGTGACACAGGACCTTGTTCCCACTCTCAGGAGTTTGGACTTGGTGCACTGGCACCATGTGGAAATACCTCCTTTCCCATTTTTATCATTGGCTTAGAAACCCTTGGACTTCACATCTAGAATTCTAGGTTTACTGCCAGGGCATGCTTTCCAGCCACACTCCTCACAGCTATTCTCCACTCTACTATACTCTGGAGACCCAGCTCTCTCCTTGTCTGCGTTCATCATTGTTAGTGAGCTATGGGCACACCATCCAGCAGCTCGGGGCTGCCTGACTCAGGAAAGATCTTGGAAGGTCTGCCTGTTTATAATTGTTAAATGTGCTCTGCGATGTGCGTAGAAGAGATGAAAAAGTTTAATTTTTCAGAGACTCATAGGTTCCAAAAGATAATTTTTACAGATAACTTGACTTACAGATTTTATACGTTTGCATTTTGAAGAAAAAAATTCTTTTTTTTTTAATGTTTTATTTATTTATTCATGAAAGTCAGAGAGAGAGAGGCAGAGGCAGAGGGAGAAGCAGGCTCCTCGCCTAGCAGGGAGCCCGATGCGGAACTCGATCCCAGGACCCTGGGATCATGACCTGAGCCGAAGGCAGACGCTTAACCATCTGAGCCACCCAGGTGCCCCAGAAAAAAATTCTTTTAGCTCAGAGTAACTGCACAGGCTAACAAGTTCAGTGTGTGTGTGTGCGTGCGCACGTGTGCGCATTTTAATTTTTCTGGACAGGAAGGAAAACAAATCTAGGCTTTCTGGGTTTCAGCACAACAAACCTGGCAAGCCTTCTGGTTGGGTCTGACTAGGGGACTGGCGTGAGGAGAGCTCCATGTTACAGTGTATCCAAGGCTGAATCCAACTCACCACTGCATTTAGGAGATAAGTAAGCCTGTTAAAAACTGCCTGAGCCATCAATTCAAAGGAGCGGTGGTGAGATAGATTTGGGTCATTAACATGATTTGAAATACTCTATAACATTTCAGTTATTTAGTTCCCTGGTAATGGTCCCCTGGCATTCCATAGAAACAGGCACGGCAGAAAGCCTCGCGTTTGGGGAGCAATCTGTGAATCTGTTAAGCTATTCATAGCCACACCACTCTGAAGCCCACTTTCTGCAGCAATCTTATTTACTGTATATTATGACATTTAGCAAGAAGAGGAAATCCAGCAACTTGGCGGTGTTAATGTTGGTGTTAAGTTTTTAAATGGAAAACATCCAATTTCCATGTGTTTCATCAAAAGTACCATACAAAGGTACTTCTATCACTCCTGTTTCTGGAACTCCAGGGTTGAGGGGAGAGCTTCACCTAGAAGGAAGGAAAAGACAGAAACATAACAATAAAACCCACACAGTGTTTTGCTGACTTTTAAAATGATACGATTTCAAGATTTGGTAGATGGAGAGGTAGGGAGGAAAGACTGTCCATGGCCAGGACTCCTAAGACCGGTCACCTAAGAAGTTCCTCATGCTCCATCCCTGAAATGTTACTTAGCCCAGAAAATACAGTGTGAATCCCTCCCATATCTTGCTGCCCCTAAAAGCCGAGCCTACTTGATCCCTAGATTATAGTTCAGGATCATGGATGACCCGAGGCTTAGGTGGGAGGAACAGAAAGAGTCTGGGGTCAGGAGCCCACTAGGTAAGTGTCTACTACATCATGTGTCTGAACCCCCACTGACCTGCTTACCCCAATTCCCAGCGCTTACATAGTTAGAGCCATTATTGTTCCAAAAAGGATTTATAGCCTTATTCAAAAGTACATACAAGACAACAATTTAAACCATACAACTTAGTATGTTGTACAAATTAATAAGTTTAGTTCATGTTGTAGACATGAAAAAATTCATACATATATATATACATACATATATATTTAATCAAAGCTCTGGAAGATACAGCCCTCATTAGAAGTTATCTTTAGTTAGAGAGATTTATGAGTTATTTTGCACCTATTTGTCTCTATTTTATAATATTTTGTGCAATGAACAGGTATTACTTTTGAAAATACAACTGATTTTTTTAAAAAAGTGAAAAAATCAATGCAAAGAAAAAACCGGGGTTGAGGTTAGTGCCCAAACTAAATTCCACAAGTTACTATGAACTTGCATTCTTCATCTGACAAATATTTTTGTCATCTACCATTTGCTAGGAACTGAGGTGTAGAGTTAAAGAAGATAAATACTTTTGCTGTCTTCAAAGAACTTTCTCTAGTGGAGGAGGCAGGTATTAATCAAATAATAATACAAATAAGTGAAAATGTGTATCTGTGATAAGTGATATGGAAGAATGTGTACTTACGCAAACATATAATAAAAAAAGTAGCTTGTTTGGTTTGGAAATTATGTTGTTCAATGATTGATTCTTTGAATAACACACTTTGCTATTTGTGAGCACTTTATTTGCCTCTGAGCTTCCTAGTAGCCAAAGCAACCAAGAACTATGATTGCCTGCATGATTCATTCCCAGGGGAAGGATAACTGTTTATTTTAAGGACTAAGACAAAGTTTCCATAAGGGACCTTGAAAAGAGGACACTCTTCAACAGCCTTAACAATATCTCTACAGTAAGTAGGAGTCTACTGCCAATCACCAGGGATTGGGTTCTTGTCTTTCATTCTCAGAGTTTCTTTTCCAAAATCTCACTGGCTCAAAGATTATATAAGAAATCTGAGGATCACTGTTCCTCTAATTTCATTTCCACTAGTTCCATTCTATATGGACATTAGCCCATTACGTGGTGCTTCCTCCCTAGGCAGGTGCTTTGTTTAGACCTCCTTTTGGGATTTGAGTTTTAGCATTGTGGCAGAATGTTTTCATCCCTAGACTTGCTGGCCTCAGGTTAAAACATATATCTCAAGCAGGTTCTTAATGAGACCTAATAAAACAATAGTAAGGACAATAGTCATTCTCATTAATGAGCATGTACTAGGCAACAGCCCCCACGCCTATCACTTTAAATACAATATTTAATCCTACTATAACCCTGTAAGGTAGAAAATTAGTCTTGTCCCTATTGTTAGGATGAGGAAATTGAGACAGAAAAATGGAAAAGTAACTTGCTTAAGGTTACACATCTATTACACGGTCAACATGAGCTGTGAACCAAAGATTATGCACCAAACTACCTAGCTCTCTCCAGTGCCTGTCGTTATTGGTAATAGGCCAATGCCTATTTTCCATGTAAGGCCCTCCCTGGACTGGCTCAGCCCTTAACCTCTACAATTATTCACACACTCATTCATTCATTCATTCATTCACTCAACTAATATTTATTAAGGGTGTCTTATGAGCAAGAACTGTGCTAACCATTAAGGCTATGACAGTGGGCAACAGAGATATAGACATACTTGCTGACACAGATTCACTCAAGCATGTAATTACAAACTGTGATAAATGCTATGTAGTCTACACAGGAGAACCCACTCTAACCTGTGAAGTTAGGGACTTGAGACCTGAAGAATGGATAGTAATTAAATAGGCCAAAGTGTGGCACATGACGGGGAGGGGCAGTTATGGAGTATTTTAAGTGGAAGGAATAATTAGTGAAAAAGCATTGAGATTGTAAAGAACGTGTCTAGTTGAAGAAATCACATAAAACCAGCACAGTAGGAATAAGGGGACACTGAAGAGAGGAGTATAACATGAGGTAGGAGACGTTGGTAGGGGTCATACTTCTGCTCACGTAAGTACTATGAGTAAGGATTATGGGAGATAGCCTTTTTCTTTTTTTATCAGAAGAGTAATGGAAACCTATGGATTAAGCAGGTGGATACCATATACAGATTTGTTTTGTTTTGTTTCGAAACTGGTAAACAGTAGCAGAAAACATTAGAAAAAAACAGAGACGTGGGAAACTAGTTAGGACAGGAAGCTGAGCAGCTACAGAGGCCCTGACTCTATCTACTTTTTGTTTTTTTTTAAGATTTTATTTATTCATTTGACAGAGAGAGAGAGAGAAAGCACAAGCAGAGGGAGCAGCAGAGGGAGAGGGAGAAGCAGGCTCCCCACCGAGCAGAGCCTGGGACACTAGACCCTAGGATCATGACCCGAGCCGAAGGCAGATGCTTAACTAACTGAGCCACCCAGGTGCTCCTATTCTTCTCTTAATTGAGATATACTTGAAATGTAACACTGGTTAAGTTTAAGGTGTACAACGTGTCGTGTTGATTAGAGATGTTTCTATATTGCAACATGATCACCACTGCATTGTTAGCTAATACCAGGTCACAAAACTATCATTTCTTTTTTGTTTTTTTGTTTTAAAGATTTTATTTATTTATTTGACAGAGAGAGAGAGAGACAATAAGAGAGGAAACACAAGAAGGGGGAGTGGGAGAGGGAGAAGCAGGCTCCCCACTGATCAGGGAGCCCGACACGGGGCTCCATCCCAGAACCCCGGGATCATGACCGGAGCTGAAGGCAGATGCCTAAGGACTGAGCCACCCAGGTGCCCCTCATTTCTTTTTTATGGTGAGAACATTTAAGAACAAAGTCTCTTGGCAACTTTGAAGTATATAACACAGTACTGTTACCTATCATCACTAGGCTGTTCATTAGCTCTCCAAAACTTCTTCATCTTCCAGTTGCAAGTTTGTACCCTATGACCAACATCTCCCCCACCCCCATTCTAAGGCCTGCGTTTTCAGGGTAATATGACAATTGAGCAGGATTCTACCTGCATACATCCCATTTGAATAACTCAATAGTTTAGACATACCTGTTAGAAAGAAATGGAGCAATTCAGTCAAATAACTAGTTGTTTTGATAGTAATCTGACGACTACAAATAAACCAAATAGTCACAAACTAGGGTATGCAAAAATGTAACTTACATGTACAAGTAATGCAACTCAAGCTCCACATCTACATAGAGTGAATGGACAGATCTATTACTTTCTAGCATTATCATAAACTTCAATTCAATTATCTGTAAGCCGAACTCAAGTAATATAACTTATGTCACTATTTCCTAGCTTACTCACTTTCAGTAAGTCCTCAGCCCTTAATGGTTAACTTCCCTCCCTCTGCCTTTCTCCCTTGTGTGATGGAAGTTGATTAAGTTGTGGTAGTAGGGAGTGTGTGTGGATTATTCTGGCATTGTGGAAGTGGTGTCCGGTCACTGCAAGCTGCGGACTGAGTCCTCCCATGCTTCTAAATCTCTAGGCACCAGCTCCCATCCTCAGGCACAATGCCGAGTACTCAGTAGGGGTTTACTGAGTGTATTGTTCGGCTAAACCAGAAGGAACATTTTTGAGATCTCACTGTTAGATTATTCACCGATGGGGTACCTGGTGGCTCAGTCGTTAAGCATCTGCCTTCAGCTCAGGTCATGATCCCAGGGTCCTGGGATGGAACCCTGCATTGGGCTCCCTGCTCAGCGGGAAGCCTGCTTCTCCCTCTCCCACTCCCCCTGCTTGTGTTCCCTCTCTCTCTCTCTCTGTCAAATAAATAAATAAAATCTTAAAAAAAAAAGATTTCCTAAGATTATTCACGGAAATTTCTTACAGACTGGACAATGTTGTAACCATGCTGTAACATCTTTCTAAAATAATGCTTTATAAATAATGGCGATTCCTACAAATATTTGATGAACAAATATGAATTAGTTCATTCTCTGAAACTTCCATCAAGTATTGTGCAGCTCTTGCTTTATTTGGTACAAAGTTAGGGGGCAGAAGTAGGGAGGTTTGAATCAACATAATATCTCCATGTACAGTCCTCAGATTTGTTTTAGGTCTATGATCTGCTTATCTTAAGCTTCATTAGGCTGCAAGTTTAGAATGAGGTCACATTGGCTTTCTTTCTTTATTAAACTTTAATGCTCAATTTATAACATCTCAGCCCTATACTGACTCAAATGTAGGAATCCCCCAAACAAAGTACACCCCATCCTTTCTGGTGAGCTACAAAGCATCATCATGCATATGCTCAGAGCTAATCCCCAATTTCCTGTTCTCCAGCCTCCTAACTAGAGGCCACTATTTAGGACATCACCTAAAGAAACTCACCACTGCAGGTATCAGTGTCTTTCTAGAGACATCCTTGGTACCAGGAAGGTTTTATCCCAGTGTTCCTTCACAAGAAGGCTGAGTGATGCTTGATCCTCTGCAGAGCTGGGAAGATTTGCCCTAGCCTTGGTTTGATCTCATCTTGTCACTTGGGCCCTGAAGTGACATTGTTCAAGACTATCTCAGGAATGTTCTCCCTTCAACTGCTTCAAATTTATTTATCCTAACAATTTATGCAACCAAACAAGACATGTAGTGTTTGCATTTCCTATCTCCATCAACATATATCTTTATAAGTAAAAACCACAAAGGACATACTTGCCATAGGCACTTGCAGAAAGAATACATACTGTCTCTAGTTATATAGGAGATCGGAGGGAGTTTATTTCCAGAATTCAAGTGCATGCCCAGGCTAAATACAGTGAATTTTGGTTAAAAGTCCTTGTTCTTTTCCTTGAATGATTTAGATGATCATTTTAACATCTCGCTAAACTGTTCAGAAATAGAATATCTATGTTAAAAAGTAATATAAACTAATGATTATATTACAAACATGTAAAAATAATAAAAGAACCCCACATATAAGCCAAAAGAGAAAATAGTCCATATTTATTCTTTTAAAGGAAAACAAATGTACAGAACAATAATGCAATTTCACTTACTAAGTGCCAAGTGGGGAATAGACAGGCTATGAAAGACACCAGGGGGAAAAAACTGCTTAATTATCAACCTCAGTAATAATTCTTTTTCAATTATTTTTAAGTTATAATTATTTTATTTTATTTTTTTAAAGATTTTATTTATTTATTTGACAGAGAGAGAGACACAGCGAGAGAGGGAACACAAGCAGGGGGAGTGGGAGAGGGAGAAGCAGGCTTCCCACGGAGCAGGGAGCCCGATGTGGGGCTCGATCCCAGGACCTGGAATCATGACCTGAGCCGAAGGCAGACACTTAATGACTGAGCCACCCAGGCACCCTATAATTATTTTTCATTCGTAAAAGATTATAGAAAAATATTGCCACAATGGCATGTGTAGTCTATTCCTCAGAGGAGCCTGTTGAGATGAAAAAGTTTTATCTCAGTAATAATTAGAACTTCTGTACAATAGCGTGTCAATAACTTCTAGTTTCTATATTATTTTTTTTAAAGATCTTATTTCTTTATTTGACAGAGAGAGAGACAGCGAGAGAGGGAACACAAGCAGGGGGAGTAAAAGAGGGAGAAGCAGGCCTCCGGCCGAGCAGGGAGCCCCACGTGGGGCTCGATCCAGGACCCCGGGATCATGACCTGAGCCGAAGGCAGACACTTAACGACTGAGCCACCCAGGCGCCCCTAGTTTCTATATTATGTACCTAGCTTGCCTAGCCATGTCTTTTCTCACTGGCATCTTGTAAAATTATGAATGAGTGATTTCTAGAGCATGGATTCCTAAATGTGGTAGCACATCACAATCACCTGGGAAAATGTGAAAGGAATCATTGATTTGGGGCTTCACGCCTAGAAATTCTGATTAAATTGGTACATGGTGTGGCCTGGCTTTAAGAGACTAACAAATCACCAGGTGATTCTAAGGGCAATGTTACCACCCAGCTCAGATTTGTGATGAGGATGAAATTAAATTGTGTAAAGCATTCAGCATCCTGGCACATGGAGTACATGCAATATGGATTAGCAATTCATAATTTTGATTACTATTAAGTTAAATAATCCATGTAGACCATATATCAAAGAACCTGACATACTAAATGTTTGTAGGTATTGTGTTATGATTATTTAAATTACATAACTTAAACTCTATTTTTTTTACTTATAAAATTCTATTATTTAAATAAAGTTGAGTTATTTAATCTGCATTGCCTTCTATGGTCACATTACCAAATGTAAGCCCTGTGCAGCAGTTGATTTTTAAAGAGCTTAATGAAGAGATAAATCTATTGCTGCACTTAAAAAATAGACTAGAATGAAACACCTTGCCTTTTTAAAGAAGATGAATTTGGACAACATCCCAGGCCATCCATCTTCGTGTCCAAAGTATAGCTCTGATAAGCTAAGAATTAAAGTAAATCAGAGATATTATATGCTATACGGATAGAAGGGTTAACTTTCTCCTGTTGTCGATAAACAATTGCTTCTTGTATTTACTTTAATGTTGCATAAGGAGTGATATGTGAATGCTGATGCACAAACAAGTATTAGAAAGAGAAAGGGAAAGAAATAACGGAAATAATGAAATGAAGAGGGTTGTGTCAAATTCTCATTTGAAAAATACCAGGCTCCAACTGATATGATGTTGGATCGGTGGTGTATGCTTACTTTTATGATTTTTATATTGAAATAATTTTAAAATTATAGAAAAGTTGCAAAATAGTACAAAGTTCCCCCATATAACAGTGCTTCACTCAGTTTACCTTAATGTTAATATGTTATGTAACCACAGTAGTTATCAAAACCAAGAAATTAACATTAGAATTGCTATGAACTAGCCTGCAAAATTAATTTCGATTTCACCAGCTTTTCCGGTAAAGTCCTTTTTCTTTTTCTGCCCTAGGATTCATTGAGGGCTACCGTATTTAATAAAGATGTCACATCTCCTTGCTCTCCTCCAATCTGTGACAATTCCTAAATCCTTTGTCTTTTGATCTTACCTTTTTTTTTTTTTAAGATTTTATTTATTTGTCAGAGAGAGGGCGGTGGGGCGGTGGGAGAGAGAGAGCATAAGCAGGGGGAGCAGCAGAAGGAGAGGTAGGCTCCCCACTGAGAAGGGAGCCTGCAAGGCTCCATCCCAGGACCCTGGGATCATGACCTGAGCCAAAGGAAGACGCTTAACTGACTGAGCCACCCAGGGAACCCTTAGACCTTTATGTTTCTGACCTTAACATTTTGAAATGGTCAGTTGTTTTGTAGAATACCCTTCAGTTTGGGTATATCCGATATTTTCATGTGATTGGACTGTGGTTGTGGATTTTTAGTTAGAATGCTACAGAGGTGAGGTACCCTTCTCAGTATAACAATTCAGGATATAGAGGAGGTGGATAGGTCTCATTTTTGTTGATGTTAACCTTGATCACTTTGTTAAGGTGGTATCTGATGGACCCAGTCTCTGCTATAAAGTTACAATTATTCCCTTTGTAATTAACAAATATCTTGGGAGTGATACACTGAGACTACGTAAATATCCTGTTTCTCCTCAAACTTTTGCTCACCAGCTTATCATCCATTGGTGGATCTTGCTTGCAGCAATTATTAGTGTTAAAATTATTAGTTCATGGTTATTTTCTGTTATTCTCATTCCTTCCACACTTATTAATTGGAATTCTTCAGTAAAAAAGAACCATTCTTATTGAAGAATTAAGCGGGTGAGGGAGATTAAGAGTGGCAGATTTCCAGTTATAAAATAAGCGGGTCACAGAGATGAAAAGTACAGCATGGGAAATGTAGTCCATAATATTGTAATAACTTCATGTGGTGACAGATGATAACTATACTTCCTGTGGTGAGCATTGAGTAATGTACAGAACTGTCAAATTGCAAGGTGTGTTGTACACCTGAAACTAATATAACATTGGATGTCAACTCTACTTCAATAAAAATAAAAATAAACAATAAAAAAGAGCTATTGCTCTCCCGCATTGACTGATTATCTATAGGTTTCCACCCAGTACTATAATTACTTATTTTGTTGTTTAAATTGTTTCCGTTTTCTCCACTAGGAACTCTTTCAGATTGATGTCTTTGCCCCTTCGATGTGATGCTTCCTTCTTCGGGCACTTAATTTTTGACACTGCGAAATGTTCCAGAACTTTTTTGTATTTTCTCTGTCCTCGTCCTAGAATCAGGCACTTTTCCAGGTGACTCTGGTTCCTTTCACTGGAGAATGGTATTTAGAAACTAATACGTGGGTATAAGGTGTGCTCACTGCTACTGGGTATCACTGCTCCTAGGCCTTCTCAGTGAGCAGAACTTGGAAATACATATGTATAACCTATGCCTACATACACATCTATATTTATTTCTCTCTATATATCTATCTAGACGTATAATCTAGATTATATATAATCTAGCTATGTATATGTTAACAAAAACATGCATTCATAATGATATCTCCAATTCCAATCCAACACCATGAGATTCATTCTAGGACTCACTCTTTCCTTGTTTGTAGCTTCTTTTTCTGACGGTGAGAACTTGTTCTCATTTTCTACAATATATTTACCTCTTCAACGCTGGTGCATGCATGCATACGGTAGTTTCAGAGTTGTTAACCCATACCTGCATGGGTTATTATTAACCAGTATATTCCAGTTATTAACTGGAGTAGAAGTGTTATGTAGAGTTATTTTTGTCTTTACTTATACGGTATTTAATCAAAATATTCTTCCAAAGTAACTTAACTTGAACCCAAAATATTTTTTAAATTTTTTATTGTTATGTTAATCACCATACATTACATCATTAGTTTTTGATGTAGTGTTCCATGATTCATTGTTTGTGCATAACACCCAGTGCTCCATGCAGAACATGCCTAATATTTGCTGATTCTTGAAACTCCTTAGTAAGTAAAGAAACCTCATTCTTTCCATAACCAAGATGAAATTTATCAAATATTCCCACCTTCATTTCATCCAATAGTGTCTTATGAAGCATTATCTTCAGGCAGGCCATGATATATTTGCATATTTTCGACCATTAAACATTTCTTGAGTTGAAGCCAAAACTTTTCTCTCCAGTTTCTACACATTGGACAACAAGTTTATAAATTCCATATTTAAATGATACAGAAGTTGACTTATAAGAGTCAATTAATTCTTGTCATTTAATTCTTTAGGGGTACATACTGGGACCATTACATTTTGTCTAAATGTGCATATTAATAATATAGAAGGAAAAAACCAAAACAAAACCAAGAACTTTATTCTGGTTGTAACTGGAAGCCATGGCAAATCTTATACTATGATCTATTTTTTTTACTACTAGTGAACTGGGGACATACAAAACATATGTAATGGTATGAATATGTATATTTACAAAAAAAAGGTCTATTAATACATGCTCTGTGATACTCCTTTTGTGGAATAATTCTAGATGGATTATCTTCTTTATAAGAAACTCCTTTGCTACGCGTTTTGTTCCTGCCTTATCTTCGGCGTTTTTGTTCTCAGAGCTGCCGATAGCAAGATGTCTTCAGGAAATGCCAGAATTGGACATCCTGCCCCCAACTTCAAAGCCACGGCTGTTATGCCAGATGGCCAGTTCAAAGACCTCAGCCTATCTGACTACAAAGGGAAATACATTGTGTTCTCTTACCCTCTTGACTTCACCTTTGTGTGCCCCACGGAGATCACTGCTTTCAGTGACAGGGCAGAAGAATTTAAGAAACTCAACTGTCAACTGATTGGTGCTTCTGTGGATTCTCATTTCTGTCACCTGGCATGGATCAACACACCCAAGAAACAAGGAGGACTGGGACCCATGAAAACATTCCCTTGGTATCAGACCCCAAGCATACCATTGCTCAGGACTATGGATCTTAAAGGCTGACGAAGGCATCTCGTTCAGGGGCCTCTTTATCATTGATGATAAAGGTATCCTTAGGCAGATCACGATAAATGACCTTCTTGTCGGCCGCTCTGTGGATGAGACTGCGACTGGTTCAAGCCTTCCAGTTTACTGACAAGCATGGGGAAGCGTGCCCAGCTGGCTGGAAGCCTGGCAGTGATACCATCAAGCCTGATGTCCAGAAGAGCAAAGAATATTTCTCTAAGCAGAAGTGGGTGCCGGGTCATTTTAGGGCTGGGCTGCAGTGGGTGGCCATGAAAACAAAATCCCTTTTGTACTATTGTCATGCTTAGAACATAAGACTATAGACTCTGTGCGGACAGGCCTTTCCTGCAGGGGTTGGGGAGGCCAGCCTTTCTTCCTCTGGAGAGAAGGGCCTGAGCTGTTATGGGGCAGGCCAACTGTTATGTACAGTAGTAGGGCATCACTGTTTGTCTTTTGTTGTTTATATTAAACTTGAACTGAGGGGGGGAAAAAAAAAGAAACTCCTTTGCCATTACTGAGATCTTTTTCACAAAAGCAGACACTAATAAAGTGAAAGATATGTATCTTGTGTGGATAACTGAAGTCTGTGACCCATAATCTGTTCAGTGCTTTAAAAAAGCTGATCTTTTAAAATACAATTATTTTATCAATCAAAGGGTAAAGAACATTTATCATTATTAGTACCATCGTCTTTCTTGTAGATTTTCTCAGCTGCTTGAGAGCTAGTTCATATTTATAGATTTTGCCTTCTGCATGATGGCATGGGGCCAAGACAGCAGCTAAATGAGGAAGAAAACTTGCAGAAAGCCAAAAGTGCCTCTGCTTCTGGGCAAGCAGTGGTAGGGTGATATGCAGACTTAGGAAGATTGCCAAAAACCTATGGCCTCGGAAGGAATTCACTCAGCCCTAGTAGATAGTGGGTGTGGCTTGAATTAGGAAGGGGGTTGTCTTTCTTGGTGTTTTTTAAATCCTTTTATTTTGGGTTACATTCTCTCACGCTATGGCTTAGCTCATAGTGGATGTTCAAAAGGCATTTCCTGAATGAATGAATGAGTGAATGAATGAATGAACGGCTTGTCAAGTGTTTGCTGTTAAGGGCCATGGGAAAGATACCGAAACCTGCAGCTCAACAACCATGCTTTCCCAGCTGCCTTTGGGGTCAAATTTAGTAGGGAGTAGGGGCAGAGGTTCCTGAAGAATCTTTCATCCATACTCTGACCAAAGGCCTCATGAGTTCAAGGAGGATAATGAAGCTGAAATTCTTGATAAATCTTCTCAGGATTTGTCTTCAGTAATTGATCATTCCTTCAGGCTATTGATTTTCCTTTTAAAGAAAAATTACTTTCTTTCTCTTTTCAAGTTACTATGAATGAACAGCGGCATTCATCATTGTGAGCAATTCTTACTCCAATTTAATTTAGCTGTCATCATAAAATATCCCAATCTTAGGAATAGAGTAGGATTATTGTTTGAAATCATTTTCTCATCTTTTGCTGTCTCCTGATTTGATCAAAACCAATATAAACTAAATGATTTCAGAGCTTCAGATGGGTAAGTTACCTTCTCATAGGGATATAAACTTACTTCTTAGCACTAAATAATTCTTTGACAGCAAATAGTACATTGGAATTTAAAAAGGAAAGGAAAACATATAGAAATTTCTGCACATGCATATTCTATTTGCAGCATCTATATACCTTATAACAGTCTATTTTAAGCTGATAACAATTTTAATTGCATCTAAAAATTCTATACTTTTCTCCCCCCACTTTATATTTTTATGTCACAATTCACATTATTTTTAGTGTATTCATTAAGAAATTATTGTAGCTATAGTATTTTAATACTTTTGCCTATTTAAAAAATGATTTTATTTATTTATTTGACAGAGAGAGGGTGCATGCTCACATACAAGCAGGGGGAAGAGCAGAAGGAGAGGGAGAAGCAGGCTCCCCCACCAAGCAGGGAGCCCCATGTGGGGCTTGATTACAAGACCCTGAGATCATGACCTGAACCGAAGGCAGACACTTAACTGAACGAGCCACCTGGGCACCCCAATATTATTGCCTGTGGTAAAAGTGCTTTACATGCCACCCTCACAGTATTAGAGTATTCTGAATTTGATTATATACTTACCTTTACCAGTGCTGGGTTCCCAGACTGACGGGACTGGAGCTGAGTTACATGACTGTTGTGGGGTCCACAGTTTGGGTCTGCGGATAGCAGGCCTGTCACCAGGGGCACAGGCATGTGTGGTTCTTGTCAGATCCCTATGTGGATGGGACTGCTCCAGGACCGCGTGTGAGCAGAGCTGAGTCAGTCCTTGGGGCCACTTCCAGGTTTGCAGTATAGCCCACAGAGAGTGGGCCTGTTACCAGGTACACTGATGGTTTTGACTCCCACTAGGTCTCGGAGAGGGCTCCCTGGGTGGACGGGACTGCCTCAAAGACCATGGTAGGTGGGGCTGGAGCTGGGTCACAGGGCTACTCCAGGGTCCGTCCACAGGAATAAGGTCAGCAGGCCTGCCACCAGGGATTTGAGTAGGCATGTCTTCTGTCAGTTCCATGAGTGGCCAGGACGTCCCCCAGACCATGGCAGAGTGGGGCTGGAAGTGAGACTCAGAGCCACTTCAAGGTCCACAGGTGGGACTGAGTTCATCCAGCCTGCTATCAGCCACATGGACTGATATCACTGGGTCTCTGGGCCAGCCGGACTGGAGCTGGGTCACAGGACAGCTTTGAAATTGTGTCCTGATTGTCTGTTATCAGGGGCAAGAACAGGTGTGGCTCCTCCTGGGTCCCTGTGTAGGCAGGAATTTTTTCTGGACCAGCAGGAGAGCAAGGTTATAGCTAAGTTATAGGGCTGCTTCAGAACTTATGATCAGGTCCATGGTTGGTGGGACCATAACCTGGGGGTATATGGATGTGGCTCCATCTGGGTCCATGGGAAGATGAGGCTGGTTGCAGGATGGCAGCCAAGTGAAGTTGGATCCAAGTACATAGTGGGCTGGGGCTCCTTTTGGTCAGTAGGTGGTACCGTGTTTGGTGAGCCTCCCACCAGAAATTGGGCCTGCCTTTTCAAAGCGGCACATTTCAGTCTTGGGGTTCATTGGGGTTTTACAACCTCTTACCTGATCCCAAAGCTCCCACAGTGGCACTTTTGTCCTTGGATAGCTGTAAAATTGTTTTTGTTGGGGGACATGAACTTGAGACCTCCTATTCCTCCATCTTGCTGATGTCACCTCCTCCCTGAGGTTTTGGTTTGCATTTCCTTAATGATTAGTGATGTTGAGTATCTTACTGTGCTTCCTGGCAATTGATCTATTACCTTTGGAGAAAGACTATTCAAGTCATTTGCCCTTATGTTAATCAGGTTTTGTTACTTACAGTATCGATCTGTTGGTGTTCTCTTTTAAAATTCTACATATTAACATCTTATCAGATATAGTATTTTCAAATGTTTTTCTCCAATTCATGGGTTGCTTTTTAACTCTGTGGATAGTTTGTTTTGATATATAAAAGTTTTTATTCTTATAAATTCCAATTTATATGGTTTTTTTTTTTGTTACTTACACTTTTGGCATCACATCTAAGAAATCACTGCCAAATCCAATGCCATAAAGTTTTCCTCTGAGAGTTAGCTCTTAAATTTAGGTCATGGATCCATTTTTAGTTAATTTTTGGATGTGGTATAGGGTAGGGGTTCAGCTTCATTCTTTTGAATGTGGATACCTAGTTTTCAAGTACTATTTGTTGAAAAGACTGGCGTTTCCTCATTTGAATGATCTTGGAACCCTTGTCAAAAACTTATTTTTAATTAAAAATTGCATTTCATTTTATTTTTAGCAGAAAAAGCATTGGTCATTATTAAAATGCAAATATGAATGTTTACCATCTCCTACACCTAATAAATGTTACTCCTTTGGCTAACATCAAGTATAATTCATCTCAATAAACAATATTTTGGAGATAGCCATCGAAAATGATGATGTTACAGAATATCCTATTCTGCTGGTTCATATATAGGCCACTTTACCACTGTTAAAATAACTCAAAATTTTGGAGCTTTGGTCATGAAGAAACAAAACCATTCATATATTTTGATGATCTTAGTCAACAAACTGAAAAGAATATTAATGAACATTTTTAATTGATTTTCTCATTTTTCATTAAGAACCAAAAATCATCTTGCCAAATTGACAAATATTTTATGTCATCAGCTATTTGGGTCTGCAGTCCAACATTGGTAGCATCCGATTGTATTGGTAAACACACTGTCCATAGCACTGACACCAATGATAAAATAAATCACGTGAACCTTTCCATTGAGCCAATATGAACAGTCTGTCAAAGAGAAAAAATCCAGGTATATTTTGAACAAAATGTGTCTGTTTGCAGCCTCACCATAGGGAAATCTAATTCATGTTTGCTTAAATTTACTGGAAGAAAAGACCTTGAAAATGAGACAACCTTTGTTCTAATATTCTCATTTAATCCATACATGAGTGAACTGTGCTAAGAACTGCACCTAAGTGATTTGTAGAATTCTTTCCCAATTCTCTCACCTTTTAAAGAGAATTTGTTCTGTATAGTGGGAATATTCACGTGAATAATAAGTGAGAACATAAAAAGTCACACAACTTTTGGGAAATGTGAAATATTTTTTCAATTTTCTTATATAGTCTGTATTTATTATAGTGTAGAGAATTATTTAGAAATAAATAATTTAGAACCTTGGAAACTTTACCATCTCCAACAACAATATATTTGGAGGTTTTAACAAGCTTGGGTTTTTGAATAGAATTCTAAAATGAAGAGGAAGAAAGTAGGTGTGAGGGCATCTTCTTCAATACTGCAATGAATGAACAAAAGAAACAAATGTAAGTAAGGCCAGCTTACCAAACCACACTGAAACTGGAGGGGGAGAAAGATTCCTAGTTTTTAGGAATTTGAAAGAAAGGCATTTTTTTTCATTGTCGCAAATAACTACAGTCCAGGTTAGCAAAGTGGGGCTGAAGCTAGAAAGAGCTTTAGTGACTGGCAATGGGCATCCCCATTAGTGGTATGAGAATGAGTGATTTTGAACATGACCTGAACATGAGAGCAAGACCTTCATGCATATTAAAGCTTCCAACACAGTTTTTGTGATTTAAAGGCAATTATTTTCTAAATATTTCCACTTCTCTTTGTAGACATTTTGCAAGATCCTGTATCAAGTTTGCAAGTTTAGCTTAGGTTAGTTTTATTAACTTTGTAATTTTACATACTCAGTTGAAAGGAGGAAGAGGAGGAGGAAGCGGGGGAAGACGGGGAGAAAGAGGGAGAAGAATCCATTGCCTATATAAATATTTTTAAAAAACGCTGCTTGAGGCCAAAAGAAATACCTATAGCTGTGATTAAAAAAACATCCAAAAATCGGGTAAGGTCAGATAACAAAAGAAAAACACAGCATCTTAAAAGGGCAATAAAAAAAACTTTTTTCGGGGGCGCCTGAGTGGCTCAGTCCGTTAAGCCTCCGCCTTCGGCTCAAGTCATGATGCCGGAGTCCCGGGATCGAGTCCCCGATTAAGCCCAGCATCAGGCTCCTTGCTCTGCAAGAAGCCTGCTTCTCCCTCTCCCACTCCCCCTGCTTGTGTTCCCTCTCTCGCTGTCTCTCTCCTTGTCAAATAAATAAACAAAACCTTTAAAAAAAACCAAAAACTTTTTCCTTCCATTTTTGATTCTTTGATGAAGAAAGTACTAGAATTCTTTCAGAACATAGTATTTTGGAACTGTAGGCCCAATCTACAAACTTTTCAAGGTAATAATTTGACCCAGTTGGTTGTTTTGCTTTTTTCCATTTCAATTTCCTGGGTAGTCATAAAGTACTTCATTTCTAGCACAGAATGGGCTGGTCTAATATTCCAAAACCCAAGAATAAGGCATGTAGAATCTGATTTTTGAGTTGATATGCATTTGACTTTCCTATAAAACTTGTTTCTTTCTGGTTCCTCTACACAATATATCTTTTTTTGATAGTGTACACTAAGCAGGTACTATTTAGCTCTTGGTTAAATATAGGGGAGAAGTCACTATTACACAACTCATAGGAAGACATAACAGATAATCCCCAAATAATCAAGCAGTACACATTATCAATTCAACTCAACAAAAACAATTATTAAGTACTTAATGTTTGCTAAGCATAGCATGCAAGGGGCAGAGTATAATACAGTAGTGAGCAAAACATAAACACAAACAAAGCTGATATAAAGGTGTGAGTGGGTGACTCAGTCGTTAAGCATCTGCCTTCGGCTCCAGTCGTGAACCCAGCATCAGGCTCCCTGCTCGGTGGGAAGACTGCTTCTCCCTCTCCCACTGCCCCTGCTTGTGTTCCCTCTCTTGCTGTCTCTCTCTCTGTCAAATCAAGAAATAAAATCTAAAAAAAAAAAAAAAGCTGATATGAAAGTCTACTGAACTCATAATTAATGAGTCACAGTCAAGACTCAAGATGTCTTCTGATAATAAGGCAATGCTTTCCTCTATTATATCCATATGTAGATATTATACATCTATGCTTTCGTACCTAAGAGAGGTCATCCACAGGGCTGTTCATTAGGATTAGCCACATATGAATGGAATATGCATAATATATATAGATATCAAATATGTATGCATTTTCATTGATTAAAGAAATTCTTGTGATTTCTCAAACATTGTTAAAATGATTCCTTTTGTCCCTAAGGCATAGTGTGGTGGTGGAGGACATGGATCTTCCAACCAAAAGACCAAATTTTGAATCCTGTCTCTGTTGCCTAGTAGCTGTCCAACCTTGGACAACTTAT
Organism: Neomonachus schauinslandi; assembly: GCF_002201575.2. Lineage (NCBI taxonomy): Eukaryota > Metazoa > Chordata > Mammalia > Carnivora > Phocidae > Neomonachus > Neomonachus schauinslandi. Next base: position 10,292,936 of record NC_058419.1, on the reverse strand, counting down.
TTAAATCTCTTATGCCTTGGTTTCTTCAATTTTAAAATTAATGTAAACTACCTGCTTTATGGGGGTTGTCATGAAAATTAAATTAGTACTTACAAAATTTTTTAGAATGGTGTCAGATACCATAATTATGATATGTTTGTTAAATAAATATAATAAATGTTTTTAAGGCCTTTGAAGGTCTCTTTTTATTGAAAATGCAGAAGCATCTAACCATGACCCACTTACCTATCTACTCCTCTATTTAATGAAAAGGTTTCGATGAGTTAAATATCCTAAAGCAGTCTGGATTCTTTAGGCTGTAGTAAAGAAAGTTACAGCTGAATAAATTCTCCACCTGATGGACTAGACAAGGAACACAAACAATCTAAGTGTATTTAATACAAAATAACTTAATGAAGAAATATATATTTATGTACAGAGCACACCAATTTTTGTTGCATTGCCAAGATGGTCATAGATTCAATATATCAATGTGGAGAGAGCAGAATATATTTTCTTGGCTTTGATTTCAATTCTGTAGGCTCGATGAAGAGAGGTGCCATCATGAATACTCATTATATATGAGAAGAAAAATGTGATGAGAACCAAATGTTATGAATGGTCTCACAGGTGAAAGCAATATTAAATCATGTCTTTCCAAAGGACTATGTAGGATAGGACTTGAATAAGTATGACAACTTAAGAAGGTGAAAATGTTGGTCTAGTATCTGAATTTTTCCTATGTACTTCATCATAATTTGCAGAAATTACTGCAGTCTGGTTTTGCTCTTATAAAAAAAGCAGAATTGAGAGAATCCAAAGTCAACTTCTCCCCTATTATGCTGTTACCTCAATTACACTAGATTAACCTTTCTCGATTGGTATACAACTCTACATATATAAAAACTTGCATGGCAGATTTAAATAGCAGGATTGATGTTTTCTTCTTTTCTAATGTAGGCTCAAACTTTTTCCTAGTGGTAGTGAAATGTAGTGAAGAGAAATGAAGGTTGATGATGGATACATGATTGTGTGACCTTTGGTAAATTAATGTATCTGAAGCTTTAATTTTCTCACTTACAAAATGGGCATAATGATAACTATCTGTTAGAATGGTAGTGAAAGTAAGAATGGTATTTTTAAAATACTAACCATTTTTCTCTACTAATGTATAACCCTCCTGCTTCTTTCCCTCACCTCATTTCAAGAATTGTGATATAGTTTGCGTCAGTAGAAGGATGTGACAGTAACAGAGATCATAGCCCAAAAGGAAAAATTCCTGGATTTGGTTTTGAATAAGGACTTTAGGAAAAGACAGAAATACTGGAAGGCAAACAGAGATTTTATTTCCATCTTAGTTGTTATATATCACCGCATAACAAATTACCCCAAACCATAGCAGCTCAAAACATTTATTATCCCACAATGTCTATGAGTCAGTAATCTGATAGATCCTGTGTCTCAGATTTTCTCATGAGGCTGTAATCAAGATGTCAGCTGTGGTCTCATCTTGAGGATCAATGAAGGAAGGAGTTGTCAAGACATCAAGGGGATCTACACTCTGGTTACTATGTAGGAGACACAAGAAGATAGCAAGATCCGAGAGTGGGAATGATTCTCTGTTGTGTCTCAGTAGATGAAGCATACACAGTCCAGCAGTGATTATACAAGCCCAAGAGGGAATGACTAATAACAGATGGATTCCCAGATTCTTAAATATGGTGGAGAAGCAGTGGCAAGAATCACCCGAGAGGTCTATGAGGAGAAATGAGGGATGCCTCCATGGTTTCCTGCAAGGATCAGATCACCCGGATGAGAAACAGATGTACCAGCACTCCTACTCATCAGGCCCATTCTCAGCCAATGCTTTGGCACCTTCTAAGCCCTAGGCCCCACATACACAAGGATGGGGAAATGGGCAGGGGGAAGTCCTGCCAGGATAGTGAGTCACTGACTTTCTGCCACCCTGGGAGATGTGGGCCACAAAACGAAATTAGGTCAAATCACAAAAAGACAAAGAAAGTTCTATCTCTATCACTTGGCTCTGCAGATTATCTTTTCATCTCATGAATATAAAGGGCTTAGTTCAGGTGGCTCAATTAGTTAAACGTCTGACTCTTGGTTTTGGCCCAGGTCATGCTCTCACAGTGGTGAGACTGAGTTCTGCCTCGGGCTCCATGCTGAGCATGGGGTCTGCTTAAGATTCTCTCTCTCTCTCCCCCAATGCCTCTCCCCTGCCTCACTTGCACACACACACTCTCTCTCTCTAAAAAAAATTAAAAAATAAAAATAAAGGGCTTAGTTCATATCTTGAAACACTGTAGATGCTTATTAAATAGTAGCTACTATTTTAATGATTTCCCAAGCTAACTGATATTCAGAACAGCTCACAGAAATCAGTTCTATGTAAAGAACATAAGCTCTATTACAACCAAGACGCTAAATTTATGTTGGGGGAATAGGAAGTGGTTGATCAATGTGTTCTCAGAATCACCTATCTAGTAATAGTGCTCCTGTACTGAGACTGATGTCTGGCTCACTGACAATCATCTTCTCATTTTCAGAATGGCATTTGAACTGTGGGTATCTCATTCTCCCAACCCAGAAAATGGGTACCTTCACTTCACACCAAAATGTTATTTAAAAGTAGATGGTAGCGCTGAAATAGTGCATTGTTCGATCCTCATAATAAAGAATTTGGATTTTTTTTTTAAAGATTTTATTTATTTATTTGACAGAGAGAGAAAGAGAGAGCATGAGCAGGGGGAGGGGAAGAGGGAGAGGGAGAAGGAGGCTCCCTGCTGAGCAAGGAGCCCCACGTGGGGCTCGATCCCAAGACACCGGAATCATGACCTGAGCTGAAGGCAGATGCTTAACTGACTGAGCCACCCAGACACCCAGGATTTGGATTTTTAAATTAATTGCTTCCATTCAGTTTCAGAACAGAGTAAGTATACTGAAAGAGCAATGAGTTGTAATTGTTTGATTATATAGGAGATGACTACGTGCATCAGAAATAATTGCCAATATTAATGGCTAACACGAACCTGGGACTATTATAATTGCTTTGAATATATTATCTTATTTAATCCTCAACACACCCGATGAAGCAAGTAGTATTACAAGTTCCATTGTATAGACGAGGAAACTGAGGACTATGCTCACACAGCTGGTAGGTGAATGAGCCAGAATTTGGACTCATGCACACGGGCTTTAGAGTCCATATGCTTGAGGCGCCTGGATGGTCAGTCAGATGATTTGATTTCGGCTCAGGTCATGATCTCAGGGTCATGAGATGGAGTCCAGTTTCGGGCTCCACACTCAGCAGGGAGCAGAGAAGCGGGGAGAATCTTGAGATTTTCTCCCTTCCTCCTCTTCTGCCCCACCCTCCCTCAAATGAATAAATCTTTAGAGTCTCTATGCTCAATCACATTCTCAAGAATAAAACTGTCACATGATCAACATTGGGAAAGTGCTGCGATTGAGATTGAGAAATGGCTCAGAGTGCATTTGATTCAGACTTCTGCTACTGCCTAGCTGAACACCTTTGAACAAGGTATTTGACAACTTCATTTTCTTCAACTGGATACTAGTACCTACCTGCCACATTTGTGGTTAAGAATGGAAAGAAGCAACTCTTGTGCACTGTTGGTGGGAATGCAAAGTGGTGCAGCCAGTGTGGAAAACAGTATGGAGGTGCCTTGAAAAATTAAAAAATAGAACTAGCTTAGGATTCAGTAATTCCACTACTGGGTATCTACCCAAAGAATACAAAAACTTTAATTTGAAAAGATAGATGAACCCCTGTGTTAACTGCAGCATTATTTACAGTAGCCAAGATATAGAAGCAACCGAAGTGTCCAACAACTGATGTATGGATAATGAGGATGTGTTATATATATACAACAAAGGTGTGTATATATATATATATACACACACAATGAATGTGTATGTGTGTGTGTGTGTGTGTGTACTCAGGCATCAAAAAGAATAAAATCTTGCCATTTGCAATGACATGGATGGATCTAGAGAGTATAATGCTAAGTGAAATAAGTCAGAAAAAGACAAATACCATATGATTTCACCCATATGTGGAATGTAAGAGAAAAAAAAACAAGCAAAGAAAAAGGGATAAAGAAAAAAAGTGCACTCTTAACTACAGAGAACAAACTGGTAGTTACCAGAGGGGAGGTGGGGGGGATGGGTGGACTAGGTGAAGGGGATTAACCAAGATGAGCACTAATTTACAGATTTGCTGAATCACTATATTCTACACCTAAAACTAATGTAACACTCTATGTTAATTATAATGGATTTTTTTTAATTTTAAAAAAGAATGGAAAAAGCAATACAGAGCCTGGAACATATTAATAATTGTCTTAGAAGATCAAATTTGCTATTTTTAAATCTTATGTCCAGACTTCTTAGATGATCAATTGAGATAATTTCAGTAAAAACATTTTGAAAATTGTAAGTCACAAGATAAATGAAAGAAGCTATTTCTATTAATTAGCACTATTAATATAAATAGCTAACAATTTTAATGTACCAGGCACTGAGCCAAAAATTCTGATCTATGAGCTAAAAAAGAACCTAACTCTAAAGAAACTTTTAAAAATCCCCAAACTATGAAGTACTATTCTACAGGTGAGAAAACTAAGTCACAGAAGAGCCAAGCAGCATGTTCACGGTTATAGCCAGGGATTTCTGGAGTTTGATGTTTTCCTCAAACATCCTTCACTCCAAAACTGTCTGCTTTATATCATGAAACATAATTAAAAACATACCGCTTCAAGCACTTTCAAGCTTATTTATTTTTAGTAAATGCTATAGCCAGTGTGGGGCTCGAACTCACAACCCTGAGATCAAGGGTCACATGCTCTTCCCGCCGAGCCAGCCAGGTGCCCGGCTTTAGGTACTTTAGAGGCAATCATTGCACTGTGAAAAAAATAACTCTATTGTAACCAGGTAGCCAGTTACTTTAGCTGGTGAAATGATATAAAATGATACTAGTGATTTTTATTGTAATGGCTGATATATTTTTGGCAGGGCTCTAGGCACCTGGCAGAGAGGAAGAGAGTTACTAAAAGCCACTGAAGCAGTACAATGTTGTATTTTCAAATCTGTTATACAATACTCACATTACGTGATCTATCTGTTCTTGCATCTGTCCATCTACTCCTTCATTCCTTCTTTCCATGAGTATCTGTCAACCGGACTAGTGTTTGCCCTGAGCGTTGTACCACAGAGCATGAGAACATGATATACCTAAGTTCACGTGGCAGCCACAACAATTCCCATTCGTGGGACTTGTAAAAGTCATAGAAACTCAAAATGGAAATCCTAGAAGTTCTCTATCTTAGATAGTTGTTGTGAATACCAGATTAGATAAGGCATCTAGAACACATAGCAGAGTGTCTGGCATGTGGCAAGCACTCAGTAATGCTTGGTGACCATCATCATCTTTTCATCTTCTCACAAGCATGGCCCAGTTTATGAAAAACTTTTTATTTTTAAAGCTCACCATGTCTTAATTGGTTGGCTAGGAACAAAAGAACTATTTCTCCGGACATAATTGGTTATCTGGAAACAGAAGCACTATTTTCCTAGAAGCAATCTTATAAACATTTCTCGGATTCCTAGGTTACCCTGCCCAATTCCATTAATGCCATCATGTGATTTTATAAATGTTATTTATCAAGTTTCAAGCAAGAGACAGGCTAGAGGTCTCCAGAGCCCTAGCCTAAGGGCTAGGAAAAACAGTGGTAGAGATAGAGGATGACGGGAAGGGTTGTAGCTATGTTGAAATGAGCTAGCTAGGAAGGGAAATGAAATCATCAAAAATTAAAAGATTCAAGGTGTGAATAAATGGATTGATTTAACACTACTAAGTTATCAAAGAGGCAGACACAGAACTGGAAAAAAGAGGCCAAAATGTAGTTGGGGAGAAAGTGGAAAGAGGTCAGTAGAGATGTAGGCCACTTGGTTCCAGGAATAGGGCCTGGGAAGACAAATATAGGTAAGACACCAAGGAGAAGACAAGACCTGCATTTCGCTGAGGTAAGACAGGAGAGAGGTCCTCCATCAGGCTGTAATTTTCCACCTACTTCCGACGCTTGACAGCTAAGCAGTGAGAAGATCAAGGAGGGCTGTGTATGGCTCGCTGAGATATTTGGACAGTACAGTGAAGGTCATGAAGAGATGTAATTCAGGGAGTCAACACTTTCTAATAAAATATTAGTCTCAATTTGTGCAGACTGTTTTCCATGTGGACTTAATAGTCCATCCTGCTTCCAGGCAACTGGATAAAATCCTGTAACTCTGAGCTTTTGCTTGGAATCATTTAGTACTTTTCACTTCTAATGAAGCAGTCCCAGGAAGATAAACATCAGAACATTAACATAAAAATCTACTGGGTGATGTTCTAAAGCTCCGTATTTATTAACAACACAGCTACATCATTTTTAACAAGCTGAGAGGCAACATTCATTTACTCCCATGGGCATTTTCAGAGGTCACCAGCTATGGGGGTCCCCAGCAGCATTACCAGTGGGCTAAACACTTTAATATATAACGTGAAAGCTTTCTATAGAGGAATATAAGTTTACCTAGAGTCTCCATTTGGCGCTAAGGCATGCAGATTGTTTTCCCAATATTGAATCAAATTTGTTGACATGTTGCTCCATTGAGTCCTTAAAGTCTGACACCACCTCAGACTTATTGTCAACTCTGTGCAGAGAATGCTGACCGAGCAAGAGCACTATCTGCCATGATACTTTGTCTCCAGAAGCAGAGGCTCAAGAACTTCATTTGCCTGAAAGAAGTTGGCATTATGGAAATCAGACTACTTTGCTTGGTCAGTCTTTATAGGGCAATGGAAAAGTATTTACATAGTCTAGAATGCAGCGATCGATTGCTCAAACATTTTCTTTTCCCTCCTCTCAAGAGAATATAAAAGTTAGACGCAAGGCAGAAGTCGTTCAATGCACAGTGCTGTCTGTGTATCACTTCCTCTCAGGAAATAAAAGGAGGTAAACATTTCTGAATATTTGAATTCTACAAAGTTCAGATTTATTTTCATAATGTTAAGTTCTATTTAAGCTGGGATGGACCCCAAACATGGCTGCCCTCTCAGAAAAAAAAGTGTGCTTAACGCCATGACAATGTTTCTGATGCCTCAGGGTCATTATCAAGGGCATTAAATACAGCGTGTTGCCGTGGTTCCAAATTACCACGAACTGAGAGATTTAACCAATAAAAATGTATTGGCTTCCAGTTCTGCAGGTCAAATATCCCACAGAGACTTCCTTGGGTTAAAATCAAGATGTCAACCAGGCCACCTTCCTTTTCGGAGGATCTCCATCTTCTTGCCCTCTCCATTTTCTAGAGGCTGGTCACACTCCTTGGCTGGTGCCTCTCTCCATGCACCCTCAACTTCAGCAGTGTAGGATCTTCAAACATCCCTCTCTTCTGACCTCTGCTTCCATCACCTCTTTCTGTGACTGACACTCTTGCCTTTTATAAGGATTGGGCCCACCGGGATAATGCAAGATGATCTCCCCACCTCAAGATTCTTAAGTGAATCTGTTCTCAATAGCTTGTTTGAACTTCTCCCTCAATGACCAGCTGTGGTGTGCACAGACTTCCTTAAACTAGTTTTCTCCTTCCAAGTTTCTATGAAGAGTGAGCAGGTAATTAATGTTAATGGATGTAAGAAAAAAAGAGAAGGGAAAAAAGGAGACAGGAGAGGAAATTGAAGGCAGACCAAGTGGAGTCTGACATGATCTGTGACTACAGGGCATGCTGTCCATGTTATCCATTTATTTTATTTATTTATTTATTTTTAAAGATTTTATTTATTTATTTGACAGAGAGAGACAGCGAGAGCAGGAACACAAGCAGGGGGAGTGGGAGAGGGAGAAGCAGGCCTCCCCTCGAGGAGGGAGCCTGATGTGGGACTCAATCCCAGGACCCTGGGATCATGACCTGAGCCGAAGGCAGACGACTGAGCCACCCAGGCGCCCCATGTTATCCATTTAAAGGACTTTATCGCTTGCTTCAGCTTTTCAGACGTGTTCAGGAGTTTAGTCTATTCTTCTAAGCCAACTCAACTATCCGGAGTCTCCCCCTTGAATTTCCTCTCTGCCTAACTCCTACTGCCCCCTGCTCCCTGGAATGTTCTGCTCACTTTTCTCCTTTCCAGAATCCTTTTCAAACATCAATTCCTCTTGAAGACCTTCTCATCCTTTCTCCCCAGATTAATCACTCCTTTGTGTACTTACTGAATTGTGTTCGTGATGAAACAATTCTCACTCCATCAGATTTAGTTGTTCAAATGTGTGTCCACCCAGCTAAACTGCGAGTTTCTCAATGAGGGGCCTGTGTGCTCTTTCATTTTGCATGCCAACACGTATCAGAGACCCAGACATAGAGGAAATTTCTGTTGAGACAAACACATAGTTTGCTGAATATGGAGCCAATATGGAGGAACAAGGGGCTGTGCTGACCAGGTGGAATGGACACTTGCTGGCTCTGGTCATGACTACTTCATTGCTTTCCACTTGCTAAAGGTCTGTGAGAAATATCTGACAAATGGATGAATAAATGAAGGTACAATATTGATTGAATATCATCACATTAGTGCTTATTGTCCTTGTCACCCAAAGAGCGAACCACAGCAATATTAACAGCCACCATTTAGTGCTCTGTATATCAAACCACCTAGCATTCAGTTTGCCTTATCTTAATTACAGTTCCAAATAGTTGTATGAAGGAGGTATCCTTATCCACATATGACAGTAAGGAGACCAATGCCGGAAAGACTTTTGCCCAAGATCGTGCTATTATCAAGTGTCACAACTGGAATATGAGCCCAGATGTAACTGTTACCTTAACCTCTACACTCTACGACTTGCCTTGTCTACTGTTTATGCCGCCAATGTGGTTTTCAAAACCTCATCCCATTTATGAGCTGGAAGGGACAGAGTAAGGTGATGGTTCACAACATTGGCTCTGTGGTCAGACAGATGGTTTACATTATCTGACACTTCTTAGAATCAGAAAATTTTGCAAAAGTTACTTAACTTTCCTGAACCTCAGATAGCTCATCTGCAAGAATGGGAATAATACCTCCTAACTTAAAAGGTCATAGTGATGAATGAATAAAATGATACACAGTTTATTACATTACCAGACTACCTTCCTAGTGTTGCTATGAGTAGTAAATTAGGTAATATATTGAGCAAATAGTAAAAATAATAATGGCAGTTGATATTAAATAATAATATATTATGTGATATTTAATGTTAAATACTGTATTCATGTTATGTGATTTATGTAATATATGTATATATGCAATATGTACGTGTATATGTTATACATGATTTATACTATTAATTAAAAATAATACAATATCATATAATATATGATGTTTAACAATAAACAAAGGGGGTGCCTGGATGGCTGAGTTGGTTAAGTGTCTGCCTTTTGCTCAGGTCATGATCCCGGGGTCCTAGGATTGAGCCCCGCATTTGGCTCCTCTTCTCCCTCTGCCTCTGCCCCTCCCCACCTTTATTCTTGCTCTTTCTTGCTCTCTCTTTCTCAGATAAATAAATAAAATCTTAAAAAAAAAATAACCAAAGATAAATGTGGTCTTTCCCATTTGTTGAAAACTATATATTTACATAACAAACTTACTTTCCCCGAGAGGGAAGCTTCCACTTAGGTAAATCATCACAAATTCTGAAACAGAATAATCTACAAGCATAATATTTTGTTATGTGTGAAAAGTAGCTTGTTTTTCCTCCCAATCTAGAGAAATCACACCCATGATAGGCAGACAGGACCCCCTCCATAGAACAAAGGATGTGAAACCAGTTGGTACAGCGTATCTCTAGGATATTTGCCATCAAGAGCAGTGTGGATGAGAAATTCAAATAGTGGATTCCAGTGTATGGATTGCTCAGGTAGTGATCCCAGGGTCCTGGAATCGAGTCCAATACCAGGCTCCCTGCTGCTCAGTGAGGAGCCTGCTTCTCCCTCTGCCTGCCGCTCTCTTGCTTAAGTGCCCTCTCTGAAAAATAAATAAAATCTTAAAAAAAAAAAGAACCTGGAAAGTATTTACTACACTGTGCATATTCTTTATATCACTACAGAGATCAACACAATATAGTCTGTCCAGACACTTCTGAGAAGGATATGCTGAGGATATGGCCTTAGATATAGAACAGTATAGAAATAGGAATGTCTATTAGTTTTCTGGGTCATACTCTTAAAATCTATCTTGCACAGCTTCCCCTATGAGAAATGTTCATTTTCTTTTGATTGATTTCTAGCATTATTGACATATGATTGACATATACTATTGTGAAAGTTTAATATGCACGATGTGACAAAAAAATTTAAAAAGATGTACAACGTGATGTTTTGATACACACACATATATGTTGCAAAATGATTAGCACAATGAGATTAGTTAATGTTCATCATTCATGTAATTGCCTTTTCTTTTGTGGTGAGAATATTTCAGTCCTATTCTCTTAGCAACTTTCAAGTATAAAATACAGTATTGTTAAGTATGGTGACCATACTATACATTAGATCCTCAGAACTTATCTTAAACTGGAAGTTTGTACTCTTTGTCCAACATCTCATAACTCCACCCCACCCCACCCAGCCCTTGGCAACCACCACTGTACTCTTCGCTTCTAGAAGATCAGCTGTCTTAGATTCCACATGTAAGTGAGATCACACAGTATTTGTCTTTTCCTGTCTGACTTATTTCACCTAGCCTAATGTCCTTAAGTTTATCAATGTTGTCACAAATGGCAAGATTTCCTTCTGTTTTATGGCTGGATAACATATATACATACATATATATAATATATATTAAATATATATAATAGGTATTATATATATTAATATATATATTATGTGACATTTGATAAAGAAAATGTGATATTTTCTTTATCCATTCATACACTGAGTTTTCTTTAATTTACTTCTATATACCTTGAAAATAAGCCATGAAAAAATTTCTTCCAGCACATCAAATTCTCATCTTATGTAAGGATTATTTTCCAAAATTAAGTTTAGAGCTTAAATCGAGTATGTCACTATCACCCTTTAAATATTTTAAATGATCCATAATGTATTTATATCATTCTTAATTAACCCAGCACAGCCAGTTTTTCCTTCAGTCTGTTGAAAGAGACTGCTATTTGAAACTAGGCTATTTTTAATGTTGAGCATGCACTGAAAGACTTGGCTTGATAGTGAGTTTGTTACATGAGAAATGTATGTCATTAATCACTGGATTCACACTGAGTCCTGAACACCAACAGTGTGAGTCATGTGAGTTAACTGTGCATAAAGATGGCAAAATCTTGTAGCACAGACTGCAAAACCCCTCCATTGAGGCTTTTTATTAGAAGAGAGAGTAAAGTTTGGAACATTGAAAAGATGGCAGAGGACGGCCTCGGTATTTTGCAGTGCTGCATTGGGAGAAAAAAAGTCCAGGAAAAGTAAACCAGAATCGGACAATTGCACTCATTTGTCTATCAAGGAAGGCGAAGTAAGACACAAACGGTTGGTATGCTCTTTAGCATGAAATAATCACGACTGGAACTAAGATAAAATGTTTTCAAGGTTGATATGAAGTTTAATAAATAGTCACTTAACATGCCATATCACTTAAAGTCACCCTAGGTTTTTTGTTTTTGTTTGTGTCTTTCTCAGGCATCCAAGCTGTTACTCTGTATCTCCTTAAGTCCTCATGATCCCAGGAGGCAAAAGTCAACTCCACATTGCAAAATCGGAAAGACATTAAATCTTTGAATGGTGAAGCAAACAGGATAAAATGCCTCTTTGTATTCCTTCTAAATATACAATGAAGCAAACGGAATTCATTTCTTTAAACTTCATAGGAAAAGGCAGAGCTGAGTGTTTAGGAAGCAAGTGATAACTGAAAATCTGATGGTACTATTATTATTTTGTTATGAAAATAGCTTTTATGTTCTCTTTTACTAATATACTATTTTTATTGGACAAAAACTCAGTGGCTTTCACAATTACACCCATGACCGCAGTCTCTCTGGCTGAATATTGCCTACACGATCTGAAGGTTTTTAACCAAAAATTTCTGTACTAGAAGTGTTCAGGCACCTAAGCCTCACTGTTGGAGAGGAATTATTATTGGGAATTACAATATTATTTGAAGGGAAGAGTTATTCGATTGCAGATGTTATGTTTGTAAATGTTATACGAGTGGGGCAATATGAATCACACATCTGGTGAATGTCAAACCTCTTGGCCAGGGTTGTCTCTGTCGTCAACTAACCCAGAATTCTATGATGAATCAGGAAATATGTATAAAACATTTGATATAGAATAAAATTTCTATGTAAGGACAGAGCTGTGACTCATACAATTGGTTTGTAATTTTTTATTCTCTTGGCACAATTTTGTGATTAAAAACTACCTCTCTTGCCTCAGTTACCCACCTTTAAAATGTAGCTAATTCTGATTCTGACTCAACTGAGATCCTTATTAGTGAATAGCAAGAATGACATGAGGTGAATAAAAACATTTAAAATACTTGAAACTGATTAATTGCTGAACGCTACATCTGAAACTAAAGATGTACTCTGTTGGCTAATTGAATTTAAATTAAAAACTTAAATTAAATTAAAAAATAAAATACTTGAGATGTTGCTCTAAGGACTTTATATTTAATGCATGTGTCCAAAACAGCTTGGCCATATTTCTGGCTTCTGATGACGTATGCAGTAGAGAGATCCAACTCCTTAAGTGACTTAAGACCAAAAATGTCCACTTCTCTCTTCATAAACAGTCCAGAATGGATAAGCAGGCTACTATGCTCCATTTGGTCACCTAAGGATTTTGACTAACTTCTTATTTCTCTAGCATTATCCCTGGGCATTGTCCTCATTGGCTTAGTTGAAGTTGGGTTGCAGGTATGTCTGTATTCTTGCTCCCAGGAAGAGAAAGGAACATAGAGAAATTTGCATTCAGTCCTGCAAGTGGCAGGCTATTCACTTCCTCTAGCACTCAGATCTAACACTGGGAAGGAGCAGCATAGCTGACCTGGTACAAAATACCCGACAGGAGTTGAGTGTGGATGAGAAGCAAACATTAGAGAGTAGTGCAAAACACCTTGTATTTGTGCAGAAAACCACTTAGGGCCCAACTCAGAGTCATTTTTGTTGTGCCTTGGTTGCTGTCTTACTTTTCTGAAGTGAAAATAGATTATTTTTCCCCAAGTGCAGGTATTCTGAATTTTCTTGTCAGAGCTTTCAATATATCTACAATATATTTTTAAATTCTAGAGGAAAACATGGTTTTTTTCCTCACAAAATGAGTCATTTTCTCACTCTGGTTCTTGCAAGTTTGCTCAGTCCTCCTGTACGCTTCCTAAATAAACATGTTTACAAAATGTTCAAGCTCTTCATCACCTGATTGGTCATCCTAAGATGAAGTCCGGCAATGGGAGGTGTCGTTTAAAGAATGTTCCCAAACTTTGATGATGAATAGCACATTTTGACACTATCATCCTGGTGTTTCTGACATAAATGGAATGCAGTATTTATATGAATTTTAAGCTTTAAATTGGGGGGGTGGGTGCTGAAACTTTTGGAAGCCCATACATTTTTGAAAAACTTTATTTTAAAAATGCTTATGCTCCTCAAAAAATGGCTGACTTACAATAATAATAGCTTGAATTATTAAAGTACATCAATTTCAATTCAATCCCATGTTGTAATGTTAGTTCAGCTTGACACTATCATGTGAAATCAATAATAATGTGTAGCTGATCTAGCATTATGGTGTAATGTCTGAGAGAGCATTGACAGTTTTCCAAAACCTTCCAGATCACATATCTTTTTTTTTTTTCCACATAACTTTTTAATATGGCTCTGTTCTCTAAGCTTAAAAAGGGCTCTTTTGGCTGGCTAGCCATTAGTTTTCAAACTTTCTCCATAGACTGTTTCCTCCTGCCTTTCCTCCAGTGCCCCAGTGCACAGAGGAAGTCAGGATATATAGCCCTAATGTGTTTTTAGAATTGTATGCTTTTTTTTTTTAGATTTTATTTATTTATGAGAGAGAGAGAAAGAGGGAGAGAGGGCATGAGCTGGGATAGGGGCAGAGGGAGAGGGACAAGCCGGCTCCCCGCTGAGCACAGAGTCCGATGCGGGGCTCGATCCTAGGACCCAGAGATCATGACCTGAGCTGAAGTTGGACGCTTAACCAACTGAGCCACCCAGGCGCCCCAAGCATTTGTATGTTTATGCATCTTATCATAGCAACTAAATTGTAAGCCAACAGAAATCAAAGGTTTATTATTTTTCATCTTTTTTCCCTCCTATAACATTTAATATGTTCCTGAGCATAGAGAAATAGAGATATCATTAAATAATTTTATGTATGTGTGAAAGATTGAATTAATAACCATAACCAAACAGTATGCATAGATATAGCAGACGGAGCCTATGAAGGCACACTTTCCTCTGCCTCCAAAATTATTGGCATCCTAGGAAAAATATAATCAAAATGAAGTTTAAATATGTCACTGAGTGTCAGTGGGAAATCCACAAGTAAGAAGGAGAGAGAGAGAGAGAGAATAAAGCCATAACAGAAAAGGTGATGATGCTGAAGTGGCTCTTACAACCTGTAGACCCGTGGAAGGCTTTAGACTTTAGGGGATGGGACCAGAGACACAACTGACCTTGTAGTGACAATACATGCATGGAGAACCATTGGGTGGAAATGTCTGTACGTGACGGCCTGGCGGTGTACCCATGCCCAAGGTTGGCTTAATGCTGAGTCCTTTATACAATATGAAATCACACATTCCACGAGTGTATGTGATTGTTTCATGATTATTGTCACTACTGGAACGTGAGATTCTTGAGATCATCTCTATATAAGATTTTGCATATAATTACAGGTAGTACTGATAATCTTTGAAGTGCATCCCTTCATTGAACAGATATGAACTGCCCAGTCACTGCATAGCAGGCACTACATTCATTGCTGAATGTAACAAGTCAGGCCTGGTTACTGTCCTTAGGACATTTGCCTTATTCCCACCTTATTAGAATCATTTGTGTACCATTGTATTTCCACCTGAGAGATGATGAGCTGATTTGAGAATTTTAATCTGGACACAACAGGGTATGGCACATGGCTGTGGGGGGCAGGGAACTGAACTGTTGTTGTTTTTGGTTTTTTAACTGATTTAGCAGTCAACTGGCATTTCAAGTATTAGCTGTTTTTCATTTCTTAGAAGTGTCACTAACTTCCCCATCCCACCCAGATGAGAAATGGGTGTTATAATTTCCTGCCCACATAATTTAATAAATGAGTGAAAATTAACAAATCTACTAGGAAGCTAGAAACCTGCTTTCATATCAACCTAGAGAAAAGAGAATTTGCAATCACCCAACCTCATGGGGGTTTTCATGGCGATACAAACAATGATAGTTTTATGATTCGTACTTCACTGCAGAATTCGTACTTCAACAAAACTGAAAGACTATAGCATTGTATAAAGGACTCAGCATTAAGCCAACCTTGGGCATTGAAGTGCCCAAGAAATTTGGGAGGAAGGAAAATATATAAAACAGCAGGAGAAAAACTACCTCTTATGAATTAGTAAATAGTTATGCAATTTAACAGTGAAGGAACAAGAGAAAGAGAGAGAGATTGAGACTTGTTCCCTAAACAACTAGAGAATGTGGCTACTTGTCAAGCACACCTGGACATGGGTACACACCAGGCTACCTAGGACAGTCAATTATGTCCAGAGAATTTAAATGAGATAGAGCATACTTTTTCTTTCTATCACAATGTGATAATATTAAATGTGAATAATAAAAAGAGAGCAGGAAGAAAATGGAGATTATAAAACACTTAGAACTGGGTGATGATGAAATCACTACATATTAAAATACACAGAGCGGGAATTTTTATTTTAGGAAAAAAAATTAAAGACTACTGAGAAAAGCACTGTTCTCAAAAAGTTAGAAAAATAACAACAGAGTAAATACAAATAAAGTGGGAGGGAGGAATAAGTATGCATAAGTAAGAATTAAATAAAAGATTATAAACAATGGAGAGTACCAACAAAACTGAAAGACTATAGCATTTAAAAGAAAAAAAAGGAATGTTCTGAGAAGATATTTCTAGAAAAAAGTAAAGTAAAAATAAACATTAGCAAATAAATGTATGTAACAAATATAGATATGCTAGAACATTAAGTATGAAAATCTTATAAAAATCAATAATGAATTTGAAAAGTTACATTCAAAACATGCATTTCTAGAAAACATAAATAATCAAATGTAAGAAAAAGTAGAAAATTTGAGTAAATCAATAAATTATATATATTTAATATGTAGTCCTCCTTTCAAAATAAGCACAAGATTCAAAGAGTTTTTAATGTTCTGTTTTTACAAATGTTCAAGAAACAGACAATTCTAATCCAACAAAACCATTTTCAGAGCAGCAAGAGAAGAAAAGAGCCTGAAATAACCTTGACAATAACACCTGACAGGGCCAGTGCAATAAATAAAAACTGTAGGCCTATCTCATTAATTAGAATACTTATAATAAACCTCAATAAAATATTGATAAATTGAAATCAATGCATAAAATATGACGCATCATAATAAAGTAATGTTTAACCCAGCATCATGGGGATGGTTTCATATTACAAAATCAATTACTATAATTTAAAATTCAATGCCCATTCATGATAAAGCTATTACAGAACTAGGAATATAAAAAAGGTTCTTTAATTCATAAATTATGTCTTTCAGAAACCTATAACAAACATCATATTTAGTGTTATAACTTTATTTTTTTAAAGAATTATTTATTTATTTATTTGAGAGAAAGAGTAGGGGGTGCAGGAGAGAACCACATGCAGACTCTGCACTGAGTGCAGAGCGGGAAGCAGGGTTTGATCTCACAACCCTGAGATCATGACCTGAGCAGAAACTAAGGTATTGTCGGGGATTTGGAGAAAGAGGAATCCCTGTGCACTGTTGGTGAGAATGCAAAGTTGTGCAGCCACTCTGGAAAACAGTATGGAGGTTCCTCCAAAAGTTACAAACGAACTACTTTATGATCCTGCAATTGCACTACTGGGTATTTACCCAAAGAATATAAAAATACTAATTTAAAGTGATACATGCACCCCCAATGTGTATTGCAGCATTATCTACAATAGCCAAACTATGGAAACAGTGCAGGTGTTCATCACAGTTGAATGGAAAAAGAAGAGGTGGTATATATATATATATATATATAATGGAGTATTACTCAGCCATAAAAAAGAATGAAATTTTGCCATTTGCCATGACGTGGATGGAGCTAAAGAGTATTCTGCTAAGCAAAATAAGTCAGTCAGGAAAGACAAATACCATATGATTTCACTCATATGTGGAATTTAAGAAACAAAAGAAATGAGCGAAGGGAAAAAAAGAGGGAAACCAAGAAACAGACCCTTAATTATAGAGAACACACTGTTGGTTACCAGAGGGGAGGCAGTGGGGGGAATGGGTGAAATAGGTGATGGGGATTAAGGAGCACACTTGTGATGAGCACCGGCTGATGCATGGAAGTGTTCAATCACTGTATTGTACACCTGAAACTAATATTATACTGTATGTTAACAAGCTAGAATTTAAATTTAAATAAAAATTTTTTAAAAAGGGCAAATAGTCTTTGGAGCCTCGTATAAATGCTAACTCTGCCACTTGTTGTATAAACTTGGTTCAAGTTACTTGCTTTCTCATTGCCTCAGTCCACATTTGTATAATGGGTATAATGGCATCTTCCAAAGATGGGTGATTTATGAATAAAATGAGTTAATACATGTAAAGCTCTTAGCATACTAACATCTTGTAAACCCAATGTAAATGTGAATATTATTAGTAAACTATTATATACATATATATTTTTTTAAAGATTTTATTCACTTATTTGTCAGAGAGAGAGAGAGTGCAAGCGCACAAGCAGGGGGAGTGGCAGACAGAGGGAGAAGGAGGCTCCCCACTGAGCAGGGAACCCTATGTGGAACTCGATCCCAGGACCCTGGGATCATGACCTGAGCAGAAGGCAGATGCTTAACCAATTGAGCTGCCCAAGCGTCCCAGTAAACTATTTATACAAGATACAATCCTATAGAAAGGTCAAAATGAGTAACATGAGATGTATCTTTCTGCAATGTTTTATTTTATTAGAAAAAGTTCTGACTCAAATGTTGCAACGGCTTTACATTTGGGTGACAGTTAAATGGGTTTTTGTAATATTACTCTCTGTATTTTTCTGCCTGTTTAAAATACATTATAACTATAAAAACACAGTCAATTCAAAGATTTAGAATGTCTAAGAGGTAATAGCTTAAGGGTTACGTTGAAATGGTGAAACAACCAGAATTATTAAATACCCACTTTTTTTTTAATTTAAAGATTTTTATTTATTTATTTGAGAGAGAGAGACACAGTGAGAGAGGGAACACAAGCAGGGGGAGTGGGAGAGGGAGAAGCAGGCCTCCGGCTGAGCAGGGAACCCAATGCGGGGCTTGATCCCAGGACCCTGGGATCATAATCTGAGCCAAAGGCAGACGCTTAATGACTGAGCCACCCAGGCACTCCTAAATACCCACTTTTTAACGTGGAGCTCCAGCTCAGTTCTGCAAAGCTGTACCCGAGTTACAGAAGCTATTTGAGGCACTTGAGCCGTCTGAACCAAGCTTAGAGAAGGCAGCAGACAAAAAGCATTATCTACTGGGCCAGAAACTGACACTGGATTCAAAGTTGATAAATCCGGCAATTTACTCTCTGTAAGAAAAAAAATGATTTTCACCCCCTCAAGGATCCTGAAGTGAAATTTACTCCAAGTTTCAATGAAGAATAATTGGAATATCTGTTTCTTTAATGAGTTGATGAAGGTTGGGAAAACATCCAAATGCAAATGTGATGTGGGGTGGGGGAACTGAGGAGGAAAACCTCTTCCTCTGGAAAAAGTGTGACTTGAGGAGACAGAAAGTACACTCATAGTCCAGGCAGGTATTTGGCTATATTTGTTTCATCGTCTAATTAATTGGACACTTTTTCCACCTCAGCACCTTTTTGCATTACCTCTTTTAAAAATAGCATGCATTATTTTGAGTATCGCTGTCATAATATTTTTTATTTTGGAGATGCACGGCCTCAATTTTGCAATCACTCTGAAGACTGTGCAGTTTATCACTGTTATTAAATATTTTATGTTATATTTCAAGCACTTCTATAGACCTTTGAAGCTAATAGTTTAACTAGTGCCGGCTGATAGAATACATTATAAAGAAAGCTCATGAATTTATGAAGGAACATGCACATACCATTTCAGCAACTGGGGAAAATCAGGAGGAAGGATGGTGAAAACAAATGAATCATATTTTGGTCACACTGAAGTAACCATTTGGACCAAGCTCTTTGATGTTGGCAAGGCCCCAGGGCCAAGTGAATTTCATTCTTCAAAGAAATAGTTATATCAACCATAAAATCCCTTTTAGTGTTCTCGAGATTAGAACGGATGGAATGTAGATAACTTCCACTTCAGCACTGGTACTTAGAGATACCATTACATAATCTATACTCTAGAATATGCTTGAAGGCAGAAAATGGCATTGGTGATTGACGTTTGACAACTTATACATTTTCCCAAAAGCAGAGGATAGCAAAATCTGCTTGGTCATTGCTTTTGCTCTGACCTCAACTCCTGGCAGGTACGGAGACCCTCTTTCCCACAAAGTGAATTGATGGCTGGCGAAATTGAGCTCTTCGACTTAAGTAACTGGTTGTGCTCAACGAAGAGTCAAAGGACAACAGAAATATTCTCGCAAACCTCTCCTCCAAAGAACACAGAAGAATGGTTGCCATTGAAATAATACGATTTTATAGATGGAATTCACAATGACTTTCTGAACAGAATTTGAGTCCATGACTTGAGGCATTTTTGCACCATGTTCCTTATATCTGGAACATATTTATCTTTCTTTCCATGTTAATATGTTTAAATTCTATACAGTTTTGATAAACCACCACCCTAGAAAGGTTTGATGGTCCCTCCCCATTTCCCCTTCTCTGACATCCCTGTCCCCCTGCTTGCAAAAGAAAAAGGAGGAAGAGAGGGAAGAGGAAGAGGAGGAGGCAGAGGAGGAGAAGGCAAAGACCAGCAACAGAAACAAATAGCTCTTATTTACTGAGGGGTTACCATCTAGGAGAAGGTATGCTTCATATCCATGATCTAATTCGATTATCCCAATAACTCTCAGTAAGGAAATACTGCTATTATTACTATTTTACTGAGAAACATACAAGTGCATCTTAGATGTTAACCATCCAAGGTCATTCATCCAATAATTAATGGCATCTAATTTCAAATTCCAGGTCTGTTTGAGGCCACTGCACTCCACTGCTTTCCTATGAGCTTCCTGAGGGCAGGGCCTCTGTCTGATTCAATAGCTTGCAAGAATAAGAGCTGAACACTTTTAATTTTTTTTTTTTTGGCTAATTATATGCATGCAATGCAGAGAGCCAGAGGAAATAAGATATTACTTTCAGAATAAAAAAATTATCAAGCTGAAAAAGGCTATATTACAAATGAATATTCTTTGGATAATAGGAATAATAGCATTAATAATTTTCATCTTTATAACCTTTTCCAGTTTCTGAAAATGTTCATATAGTGTAAAAGGCATGAAAAGTTCAAAAAGTAGACCATAAGTGCAATTTTAATTATTATTGTAACAATAGCTAAAGAGTACATACACTATACGATATATACATAAAAATACCTTTTAAAATAATTTGCAGGGGCACCTGGGTGGCTCAGTCGTTAAGCGTCTGCCTTCGGCTCAGGTCATGATCCCAGGGTCCTGGGATCGAGCCCCGCATCGGGCTCCCTGCTCAGCGGGAAGCCTGCTCCTCCCTCTCCCACTCCCCCTGCTTGTGTTCCCTCTCTCGCTGTGTTTCTCTCTGTCAAATAAATAAAATCTTTAAAAATAATAATAATAAAAAAATGAAAAATAAAATAAAATAATTTGCCTTTTATGTTAGGCTGCCAGATATTCAAACTGATTTTAAGAGATGTCTGAAATACTCAACACCTTTAAGCTCTGTAAAGGAACTCTCTCAAAGGGTCAGGTACTAGCACTGAGAATATCCACAATTAGGACATCATAATTAAATATTACGAAAGCATGCCAACACAGAATTGAAAGATGTCAAATGGAAAACCACACTTTTCATTCCCCACAGACAATAATTCTCAGTCTGGGCTAAAATCAAAAGAAAATTGCTCACTCGATTCTTAGAATCTTTTGTCCAGTTTTTGCTTCCGAAGGTAAAAACAGCTCTTCAGTCGATACTAGGAAAAAGGAACACGAACTTCTATTGCTTTGACAGGTGCCGTTGTTGCTGATTTCATAACCTAGCACAGCTCCTTGGCAGACACACAGCTGACCAGATTTGCTGATAAAATGTGAGGCATCTTAAATTGTTAATTTATTGAACCCTATTCTTTAAGAGCTACGTAAGACTTATTCATACCGTGTTGAGTTTCTAAAAAATAGTCAAATGTAGACGACTTACACTGAATGGTAAAGAATGCCAATATTTTAATGGCTAACCTGATATCATCCGTTCTGATATGGTGTGGCGAGATTCACTTTTTAAACTGAAGAGAGAAAGGAAACGTGACACAATAGAAATGAGAAAAATGCACTATCACCATATAAGACAACAATATCAGCAAAGACAATTTAGATAAGAGCCACTGAAATGGGATAAAATTCAAGAAACATTTTTAAGAGCTACTACAAAGACTTTTGCTGGGGGTTTAAGAACAAGGAAACAGATGGGGAAAATAATTGTCTAATGTTTATGTTAATGTAGCATAAAACCCCAATTATCTAGGCTGCTTGGGAAATCAGGTGTTTGGCTTAATTTTTTTGGTTACCTGAGTTACTCTAAAACCCAGTAGTATCTCAGCCATTGTTGAAAATTGTTCCAAAGAGGATGAATAGCGCCTAGGGATTATAAATTGCATTTTTCTTTGTAGACCTTGAAGTACTTCAATGTGGATTTTTCCTTGTGTATGTTGCAATGTTCTTCAAGGTTATCCATTCTGACTGGGCAGAACTATAATGGTAGACATGGACTCATGGGTGAACCTTGGATACAATGGAATAATTTTTAAAAAATAAATATATAATGTGAATTTCTTTTGCACTGATTTCCCTCTTTTTCAAGCACTGCCCTCCTGTGCAGGCAGTAAAGGTGATTATCTCCTGGACATAATTTGGGGGTTCTTAGGGATTCTCCTGACTCCTAAAATGTTCTTAGCCACACCGATTTACCATTAGAGATGTAGTCATTTGAAAGTATAAATTAATCATTTGAAAATACAATTATCTCTGGAAGGGCTGAAAATCGATTTGTTGATACCATAGTTTAAATTAATCTGATCAAACTATTTTCTATCAGATAGCTACCTGAGTTCTATAAAAAGACGGAATGGGACTTTTAATTGGGAAAGGGATTTTAGAGCATGCAGGACTTCCAGGGAAATCGTGCAATGCCTTCATGATAATTAATGAAAGGAAAAACTTACTTATTAGGAAGTGTTTTTAAACTCCTCATTATTAAAGTTGCCAGTGTTAATTTATCACACTATTTCATGATTGCCCCTGTTACTCAACATTATCCTTTAAAATACTACATATTCTGAGATGGCAAGGACCGTCTCCTTCATAGCACTCATCATACTCGTGTGGCTATTTAATTAGTAAGTTAGGCTTTACCATTATATTCACTGTGCCTAGGATAGTCCCTGATATAGAGGAGACATTTAATAAATATTTGTTGAAAGAATAATTCTATTAATTATGTGAAAATATTTGTGAACAGTAAACAGAGAGATAGAAGGGATTTTTATAAATAGCAATTGGTATTATTATTATTACTATTTCAAAAGTACTCTATTTATAAAGGACAAAATTGAGGTTTAGAGGTGTTACATATATTCATAAGACCCTGGACTTCTTCATAAAATTTTTCAGGAGTGCCTGGGTGACTCAGTTGGTGAAATGTCTGCCTTCAACTCAGGTCATGATTCCAGGGTCCTGGGTTCGAGTCCTGTCTCTGGCTACTTGCTCAGCAGAGAGCCTGCCATTCCCCCTGCTTGTGCTTTCACTCTCTCTATGACAAATAAATAAATAAAATCTTAATTTTTTGTCACAATTTGTTATCGAATAATGTTTATCGTTAGATGACAGTGTAGTTTCATTTATGCTATTATCACAAAGCCTCCCTGACCACCTACCATAAGTAATTTCTTGACAAATATCGGTTGAATAAACCAGTGATCAAAATTTCATTGATAGCATTAATCATCTTGTACAAGTTTTAAGAGAAAAGAGGAGGAAAGTTTCAGGATATGCCATGTGCTCATGATTAAAATGTCCATTTATAAATGACACTTTAATTCCATCCAATGTCATGCAACAACCACTTAACTGGATTTTTGACATGGTACTTTGTCTACAGGATATGGTGTAGAAGAGATAAAACAATTTACATGAAATTAATAACAAGAATGAATTTGAACTATATTAGAAGGTGTATCCTATACTTCAGAATATTTCAGCATTAATTTTACTCCATACAACAAAATGGATTTCTCACAGAAGTTTAATAGACATTTTATAATATATATTTGTCATATCTATATGGTATATACTATATTTTTATATATTTACATAACCTGTATTTACATATTTACATAACCTGTAACCTCACCATCTTAAAGTATATATTGTCAAATAGATTGGGCCCACTTAACATGCAACAAACTCTGATCACCAATTGTTACCTGGGCACCGAATTTGGCTTTAAAGACCAAACTGGGAAACCCACAGCCCTACTTCTCAGGTAGGTTACAGTCTACTGAGAAAGACAGATGCATACACAAATACAATGAATGATGCGATGTATGGTATAAAAGATGTGTGTATAAACTATTTTGGGAATGATTCATTCTCTCTGATTGGGGTGAAGTGAATGGAGATGGCAAAAGAAATTGAGAGAGGAGGTGGTATTTATACTGGACTTTGAAGGATGAATAAGAGAACTGTACAGATATTAGTCAGAGCTGTGAGAGTACTGTATATTTGGAAGAGCTACAGGAGATTACAGCATATATACCACAGCCAAGTTTTGAAGGGCCTTTTATATCAAGCTAAGAAGTTTGAACTTCATCCAAAGGCTAGTGGCAAGCTCCTAAGTATGTAGAAGCTGGAGACTAAGAGGGGTACACTGTTTTGGTCTGATCACTCTGACATTGTGGATGATGGTTTGGGGTAGAAGGGGAAAAACTGGATGGAGGAGGTCAGTACCGAGGATATTTTAATAACCCAAGTGAGAGATGATGAGAATTGAAATTAGGGAAGTGGCAGGGATGATAAAGAGGAAAAAAATGAAAGATATAAGAGAGTTTTAGTGTTTCTGGGGATGGTTTTATTGGTTTCACAAGGGTCAGGTCACATTTTATTCTAAATTCTGTGTTATACTACCTTTTTCTTTAATTTCAATAAACATTACTAATAGTTAACTGATACACAAGATTCTGTGCTTGGCTCTAGGTAAATACACCAATAAGGTACACTGCCCTCAAAGGGCTCACAGTCTACTGGTGATAAATAAATGGTATTCAGTACAATGGTTACTATAATAGCTTACTATAAGTTATGGAATAGACAAAATATACGATTGGTGGATTCAACTTGGAGATATCAGGGAACACTTCAAAAAGAAGATGCTGAAACTCCAGGGGTCTCTCTCAGGGAGAAAAGTTGAGAATGGCATTCCATATAGTTGGTATGCAGAAGGAATGAAACAGATGAAAGGCTGACACATATTTTAAGAGTCTTGTATGCCACGCTCAGGAGCGTGGGTTTATTTTTGTTAGAATGTTACAAAAACTTGATTGCTTTTAAGCAAAAGACAGACTAGATCAGCTCTGGTTTTCAAAAGACCTTCAGGTAAAGCGTGTGGAGATCAGACCGGAGGGGTACAATCCTAGAAACCAGGAGACCAATTAGGCAACCATTTTGGTAGTTCCAGAGAGAGACAAAGAAGCCTAGGATAGGGTGATAGCAGTCAGGATATAGAGGGGAGGATGAATCGGAGAGGTAGGGATTAAAAGCTATTGGACTTCATATGGTACCTCAGGGAGAAGGAAATAGAATGGCTCCTATCAATGTGGGAAACAAAGGCAAAACAAAAGTAGTTTCAATTAAAATCTCCTTACAGGGGCGCCTGGGTGGCTCAGTCGGTGAAGCGTCTGCCTTCGGCTCAGGTCACGGTCCCAGGGTTCTGGGATCGAGTCCCATATCAGGCTCCTTGCTCAGCGGGGAGCCTGCTTCTCCCTCTGCCTGCCATTCCTCCTGCTTGTGCTCTCTATCTCTTACGTGCTCTCTCTGTATCCAATAAATAAAATCTTTAAAAAAATAAAAAATAAAATCTCCTTACAGCTTGCAGCCCACTGATAGACCCCTGCAACATGCAGAGTGTGACCCTCCTCAAGGAATTCGTGGCTGCCTCAGTGCCTTCACATTTAAAAGGAACCTCATCTCGGCAGCAGCTGGCCCCTCAAGGTCCTGAAAGCCTTGCTTCCAGGTTCCTTGGAGACTTGTGCTATCCCGCACCCCCACGAATAAAAAAGTAGACAATCAGTCACTGCTCACAATCCCAGTGCAGCTCTCTCTGCCCACAGGCTGTGTCCCATGAATAGGGAAAGGGTGAAAGTCTAGGTGGGAGACATAGGCGGCCCCTGACTCCGCTGACTGGGCTCCGGAACTATTCCTGGCAGGTGGACAGGCTGAGACAGAGCTGAGCAAGAGATAAGGGAACAGACCAAGAGGGCACAGGCATCCCAAGGCCGCAAGCTTCCCAGGCAGTTCTCAATACAAGACTGGCACTGAAAGCCCTCCGGGGCAACCCGGGCGGGACCCCTCTCACGCTAGAGAGCTTTTTCTTTCCTTTCTATTCTCACCTTCACTTCATAAACTTTCACCTCACTTCACCCTTTTGTGTCTGTGAGATTCATTCTTTCACCCCATGGGACAAGAGCCCTGTGATCCTGCGACAATATCAGCAGAGAATTTCTTTTCTTTTCTTTCTTTTTTTTTAAAGATTTTGACAGAGAGAGAGAGAGACAGTGAGAGAGGGAACACAAGAAGGGGGAGCGGGAGAGGGAGAAGCAGGCCTCCCGCCCAGCAGGGAGCCCGATGCGGGGCTCGATCCCAGGACCCTGGGATCATGACCTGAGCCGAAGGCAGACGCTTAACGACTGAACCATCCAGGCACCCCTGTTTGTTTCTTTTTTAATAATTACCCCCTTTTGATCAGACTCTAGCCTGAGAGGTGTGATAAAAATTAGGGCTGCACTATGCGGTTCTTACGGTTTTTTACTGATCTTCTGTGTGATATTCACATATGCAGAGAGCTTACAGCTTTTGTTTTTCGCCCTATCCATGGGAAAAAGGGTCCAAGACCTCAGTGGATGCCTGAGACCACGGATAGTACTGACCCGTATATATACTACGTTTTTTCCTATATATACATACAAAGATAATTTAATGTTACAAATCAGACACAGGAAGAGATGAACAACAATAATAAACTAGAACAATTAGAACAGTAGCCTGTAATAAGTTACATGAATGTGATCTTTCTCTAAAAATATCTGATTGCTATCTCCTTTCTTTTGATGATGTGAGATGAAATGAGATGATGTGAGATGATAAAATGTGAGGAGACAAAGTCTCCTCACAGCCATTGTGGCTCAGCATCAGGTTACTCCTGACCTGATAATGTGTCAGGAGGAGGATCTTCTGCTTCTGGACCTCGGTTGATTCCAGGGAACTGAAACTAACGAAGGCAGGCAGGGACAAGCCTCTCTCCCCCGACCCTAAGAGGAAACCACCATTAAAAGGATTTTACACCACCCTGGAAGGAGCCCTCCACCCTTTCCCACGTGAACAACTACCTGACAGGTAGATGAACGCCTGGACAAAAACCTGATTGGGTGACAGGTGATTGGAGGATTCATCAGATTAAAACAGCCCGCCAAGAAGCTTGTAAAAACCCCTAGACTTAAAATTCTGGGGGCAACCCTTTTGGGTCCCCTCCCTCTCTGGTAGCTTTGTACGATCACTCACTAAACTTTGCTTTGCTGCCCAACACTCTTCGTCTGGTCTACCTCATCATTCTTTGAAGCAGGGTGACCAAAAACCTCTGGCACTAAAGGAAAAGAAATCCTGCAACAAAACCATGGATAAGGAGGCTAGGGACTACACTACTAGTTGTGGAGAAGACAATATAGGCCCGATTTCCAAATACCTCTTCTTCTGCTGAGAAACTTCTCCCCGAAGTTGGCATTTGAAGAATGGCAATTAGGCTCAAGAGAAGAGGGTAGAAAATTTACATCACAAAGGAACAGATTTTTGTGCAAGAGACAACTCCATCTAGATCTTTTCAAGCCTCTTAAGAGGAATAGGCAAAGTTTGAGGGATTGGCAAAAAAGGGGTAGGTGAACTTTGAACCCCAAGAGCCACACCTTTGGCCCTACAGAGATTTGCAGGACAAAGACGGGTGTTTCCAATTCCTCAAAGAACTCGATTGCAGCATCACTGATGAAGAGGCTGACCCACCCTTTCAACTACATTTTCTCCAATTTGCTTCTTTCTCTCTGGGTACAGTTTTGTTTTAACTTAGGGGAGAAGGTCTCTTTTTTTTTTTTTTAAAGATTTTATTTATTTGACAGAGAGAGGGAACACAAGCAGGGGGAGTGGGAGAGGGAGAAGCAGGCTTCCCGCCGAGCAGGGAGCCCGATGTGGGGCTCGATCCCAGGACACTGGGATCATGACCTGAGCCAAAGGCAGACGCTTAACGACTGAGCCACCCAGGCGCCCCTTAGGGGAGAAGGTCTTAAGGAAATTTCTATCCGGCTGTAAATATGAGCTTCCAATTTGGTCAACTTCTTTATCATTAAGTTATTAAATCATTTCAAACATCTTGTTAAGGTTTCAGCCAGGACAAACAGTAAATACTTCTGGCAGGATTGAATAAACTCATTAATTTTCATTTTAGCTTCCCCTTGACTAGTTAAGGGAATTACTGGTAATAGTTTCCTGGAAAACCCCTTGGAGGCCTGTCAATTGTGGGAGGGGACCATATGCAGACAGCCTCTAGAGGTACCTTGGAGAAGAATTTGCACAAGAACTTTGAGGAAGATCTCTTTTCTGGTGTCCCAGTTGATTACAATTGAGACTGTTTTGGGCCAGTGTTTGGATAATGAACCCCTAGGAGAATATAATGCGGGAGGCGTAGGTGTTGTTTTGCCCCCTCCCCCGCCCTCCCCTGCCCTGGCCTTGGAGCTGATGTAGCTGTAAATATTAGCTTGGTGGATTTTTGTTTTTGCAATCTTGCTCCAGGGTCCTTTCAAAATGCTCAAGAGTCACTAGTTTACTCAGGCCCCTGGCTTCCCATCCTATTTTCTGCCTTTTTTTTTTTTTTTTTTTATAAATCCACTAATCTCGGGAGATAATCCATTTACAAAGAGAGCAGCTAGAACAGGCTGGGTAACCTTATTTATTGTATTGGATTCAGAATGCCCTAAGAAGAAGAACCCCAAGCAGCCTTTAAAGACTGCCACAGATTCATTTTTCTTTTGTTTGAACAATAGACCAATCGGTAGTGGCAGGGAAGACTCTTAAGAACTGATGAGGGAGCAGAAGGCTAGCTGAGGACAAAACAGAGGCTGACAACCTGCAATCTCCCCCAACCCCACCCTCACTCCTGAAGAAAGCTGGGAGCTTCCTGGAGGAATAGGTGGGGAAAGAAAGAAGCTCCCAGCTTTCTTCATGTTAATGCCTTGCTAGAGGGAAAAACAACCTAACTGGACAGTGGCAAGGCCTCTGGTATCCTGTGAATCTTCTTTAACATATGAAAAACCTTTTGAAACCTCCCTTTTTCCTTACCTCCCCAACTCCTAAGCACATAACCAGCCACCCCTCCCAACCTTGGGCAGCAGCTCTTTCTGTCCTATCACCGGAGAGATTCCTCAGACCATAGTGGGGACAGTGGATTTAAAAAGGATGAGACCAAAGATAGGAGAGAGAGAAAGCAGTTAAAATGGCACTGCTTCCTTTTAGGGGAAACAAATGATGAATTAAGGAAGTGAAATAGAAAAAGAAAAAAATAATTCAAGATACATTTCAGAGGTGGAATTGACAGGACCTGGGGAGTAATTAGGTGGAAGGTAGAAACCAAACAAGCATTACTGTTACAGTAAATTGTTCCTCTACTCAAATGCCACATTGTGATTATACCGATAAATTTATTTCCTTGTGTATCAGCAGGGAAGCCCTTGAGCAGATAACTGGACGCAGTTCTTGAGCCAAATATCTATTTCTCTTATAAATTCTTCAACTGGCATTCTGTTTCATTATCAGGATCTATTAAGTTTGGTAAATGTTTTACAGCCCTGTATGACTTGAATAAGTCTGTGTAAATTAATACCATTGATTTATTAGATGGTGATCATTGTTCCAACTTTCTGCTCCCTTTTGAGACCCTGGCCTGGAGCAAACACCTGACATCTCTTTGACATCACTTTTTAAGTGAAATGGAAACTAAATAATGAACATGTAGAAACATTTGTGATCTTTTATTCTGTCTGTGAGGTTCAGTCTATGAACAGTTGGTACCTATCTCTTGGAAAAGAGTTGGAACATATTAGCTCCATGGCTCCTCTCAGAGTTTATGATGGTGTCCCAATCACTGTATATTTAACTCAAGAATATAGAGAGGACTAGACAATTTGTTTTTGTTCGGAAGATGTCTCAGAATAAGAGGGGCAGCAAATCTAAACATGACAGGCTGGACGTGCCTGGGTGGCTCAGTCTTTGGGCGTCTGCCTTCGGCTCAGGTCATGATCCCAGGGTCCTGGGATCGAGCACCGCATCAGGCTCCCTGCTCAGCGGGAAGCCTGCTTCTCCCTCTCGCACTCCCCCTGCTTGTGTTCCCTCTCTCACTGTGTCTCTCTGACAAATTATTTTTGATGTCTGACATATGGTAGACACTATTACTACTAAGTACTACTACTACTACTAAAACTGTTACTAGTACTACTACTAACAAAAAACTATATAAATATAATAATAATAATGATCAGATTATACTTCATGTCATTTAAATTGTCTCTTAATAACATATCAACCCCATGAAGTCATGAAATCCTTAAATTATCTTTTGCCAAAACCAAGATTTGCCAGCAACGTCTAGAAATCTTCAATCCCTTCAATATTTAAGATTCATAAGCAAGTTCCAGGTCATTATAGAAAGTGAGTTCCATAACCTGGCCTCCCATGCTGAACAGATACAAATACCCTTCTAGAGGGTTTGTCTCATCATTCCAAAGATTGGATTTTTTCCTATCTTTCTGTTTTTTGTCTTGCACTTTATAGATGTACTAAATTTATATTAAAATGTACTATTTCATTCAACAGATCTACTTTATGCCAGGAAGTATTTGCGGTACCCAGGACATGGTACCATTCCTCATGGAATTTATAACATAGTGGAGAAGAGAGACACTATACAGGTAAATGAATAAGATAATTATTTGGAATGATATAACTCATGGATATGGTAAGACAGGGTATGTGATGGAGTGTGACAAATACAAATGCTAGAGTCACAGACCAACTCCTCCACGAAGTACCTCCCCTTCCTTCTTTATAAACATATCAAACTCATATAAGATTACTTCATTGTTTAAAATACTAATTATTGAACATCTACTCTATATCACTATTACAATGAGGATAGAAGTCAACCAGAGAAGGTCCTTGCCATTATGGAATTTACATTCTAGTAGACATAGTATTTCTTATCATAGATTCCATTATTACTTGTGGTCAATGTGTCCAAAGTTCTTCCCAAATAATGTTGTGCCTATTATCAGACCAATCAACTTATACAGAGAAATGTGGAGGTGATAGTCCTCAGAGCAGCTAATGTGCCAAGATGAATCCTAAATTAATTTAAATATAAAAATCACTAGACTGCTTATGTTGAACATTTCTGCTTTGTAAGCTGTATATTTGTATACTGATTGTGGCTTCTTACTATTTACAGCACAAAATAAGATCACAGGAAAAATTTTCTTCCAAATTAGTTACTATAGAGCAGATTATCATTTGGAAAATGGTTTAATTAGAGGGGAAAAGTTGAACAAAAGGTTAATAAAGTCATCAGGCTGTTACATTTCTGAATACTGATTTTTTAAACAGTAGAGCTCTACCTACAAGAAAAGGCATCATAAACATAAAAATGAAGCAGCATTCTAATACTTGAACAAACAGCTATTGAATTTCATGGAGATGGTTTAAAGCAGTATCATAGAAGCACTTTTACTGAGAAATATGTTGTTGGTATTTTGAAAACAGGAACTTAGTCATCTTTTTTCTAGAAGAAATGACAGTTCAACACATGACAGGCTATACTTGTCATTTTGCTGAGCTCCTATTATGTGTAGCACACACTGAATTACTGAGGAACATAAAGACAAAGAACACAGCCTCTACCCAAATTTCTAAATGATCACCAGGAAAACAGAAGACTAGGTAATGTTATAATTGACAAGTTAACCACAACGTTATCTGGAGGAAATATCTTAATATTGAATTGAAGCAAGAGTGAGGAAAGAATTATTTGTAATCATACCACCAGCAAATACTATTCATTGCTAGCTTTCACAATTAATCTTAGTATATTCAGTAGTAAATTAATTTTATAGAAATTCTCACAGAATTCAACTTTATTGGCCTGAAGACAAATTTCATTTTTATCTGAAATTGCTTCCTTTTTAAAAGGTTGCTTTCAATCTTCTCACTATGTTTTTATTAACATGACATTAGATTACTTGTTTAATGACATTTCCACTTTTAGCTAATTATTCAACTGGCATTAGGCACACATAGTCAAGTCAGTGTTTATAACCAATGCATGTTGTTTCCTTGATAAAATGGAAGCCCCAAAAGCTTGCCAATGATATACCATGATATTATCTCATACAGTAGGATTTACATTTATTTGTGTATTTCCTAACCTTTATTGTTCACTAAGATGTAAGGGTTTGATAACAAACCTAACACCAATGACACTCTACTTAGAAGCATCTAAGATGTTCATAATTTTTTTTAAAGATTTTATTTATTTATTTATTTGAGAGAGAGAAACAGCAGGAGAGGGGAGAGGGTCAGAGGGAGAAGCAGGCTCCCTGCTGAGCCAGGAGCCGGATATGGGACTTGATCCCAGGATTCTGGGATCATGACCTGAGCCGAAGGCAGTCGCTTAACCAACCGAGCCACCCAGGCGCCCTATGATGTTCATAATGTTTTAACAGACTTCATCCACCACCATCCTGGCCCATTGATTTTAACTTTTAATTTGTGGTATCCTATTGTTACTAGAACATACACCTGAGTTGTTTTTTAATAATGGTGTCAAGTGTCTGAGATTTTACCATGCTTGCAAGATCAAGGTTAGCCTGCTACAATTCCATACATGCCAAGAGATGACCTGACTCCCAGGTCAGAAACAAAGGACTTGTTACAAATAGCGAGCAGACAGCATGAGCTTCATATTCATTATTTTCTCTTGTCCCTACCCTCCCACCCCGAATCACATGGGAAGGATACAGAGTGAGCAAGGTTGATGCATATAAACAGCACGTCTGGGTCATAACTGAGGAACTCTGTGATTAGGCACAATCAAATAAAAGCGCTGCTATCAAATCTGCCCAGCATTTGCCCCAACATTGTCTTACCCTGCTAAGGAAGCATATCTTTTCTCTGCCCTGGAGGGAGACACTATCTCCATCTTCAAGGTAGCTTACTATACAAAAATCCTTGAAAAGAGTTTGAAACAAAGCTGTCAAGGCCATTTGATTAAAAGACTTCCTGAAATGTGGGAGACCTGTGGAGACATGCTTCCCACTATTGGACTGTGGATTGTTGTTCATTTATCTACATATAGTCCATTTGAGGTCAACAGTTAGCTTTGTGAAGTGCTTGATAAGATGCTGCCAGTCCCCTGAGATTCTCCATTGCCTGCTCATCTACAGGTAAATGACCACAGGACTCACATCCATTTACTATTTCATTTCTGAATGGAGCTTTTACATACATTTTTTGTCAGGTTCCATGTGTTTGATAAAGACTGAAATGCAGTGGATTCAGGGGAGAAGGAAAAGTAGATATAGTTGTGTATAGTATCTTCAGTTAAATAATATAAATGTAGAATGGATGAGGTAAATTTCTAGACATTCTTTGATTTCCACCTCTTTGCTAATAATAGGAGTGAGTACCATGCACATATAATGCCTTATACCTTCACCATATTTATTACTAAAGCATCCCACCTAAGGAGAGAAAAACTATATGAACGTATACACATTGAAAAGCCTTCTCATTGATATTGTCCAAAGTCTCAGTTGTTAAGCAGGGTTATTTCTTAGGAACGTTGAAAGGGAAGAGCTAATCGACTAACTTACCACACTGAGTCACAATCAAAAGGTCACTAATGATCTTTTCTTGACAGAGTGCCTTGATATTTGTGTTAATAAGATAAAATTGACTAGTGGAATTGTGGTCATTTAAATATGACTATTGTTGGTAATGGGTGAACAAGTCATAACTCATCTGTAACTTCTTGGAGACCCTAATCGGTGTGAGGCCTGAGAAATCCAGTTTCCATATTGATAGCATTTATCCAAAAATTATAACCTGAGAGAATATAACCTGAGAGTTATAACCTGAGAGAATCCTCCTAAAGCAGATGGGCATAATCACTCAGATTCCTTTGAACCATCAGAGGATAGATAGAATAATCCAGAGTCAAAGAAAACAGACAATGGTGGTAATTTAGGATGGGGACACATCAGGTAGAAGAGATATTGCATCTTCCGGAAAGAACACACCATGGTTGTAAAGGATCTGTACCAAATATTGCCTTTCATAGGTACTCAGGTACCCATATGAGGCCAGTATTCTTGAAAAAGTGCAATATTTCATGACCTTAATAGGAACAACCATTTAGCCCTAGAGTTTGTGGCTGGCTCTTTAGAAGCATGGGGAAGGCAGAGACTAATTATTTTTTTCTTTACTATTCAATGAATTGATGCAGTGAGATAAATTTGAAAGTGCTTTAGAAAGAGAACGTTTATGAAATCACATTGCATATATGAATATATATTTTGATTTTACTATTACATTAAAAAATGAAATAATGATACCCAATACAAATCTTTTTAGGAAGCCGGTGGGATATAAGCTGGCTATGTCAATAAAATACACATGGTATCACGGATTGTACAACACTGGTGCCTATTTTACACAGTTAAAAAAATTCAAATCTTTGCACAGCATGTGACATTTCACAAGGTAATTCTGACTTATATTTGTAGTCTCCTGCTACTTCCTCACATGCACACGGAGCATTCCTCTACTCTACTGAAAGCAACATACATTTTTATATCTCCTTGAATTTGCGTATTCCTTGGCATTAACCATCTCGCTCTCTCTTTTCATCTGCTGACCTACTCCTTCAAGGCCAACCTTTCCTTTCAAGCCATCTCTGGCACAATCCCTGCCCCCATTCTTCTCTGCCCTTTCCAATCTAGTTTCTCCCCCAAATACTTTTTATTCCTCCCCAGCTACTTTTTACATACCTTTCTCTGAACATTTGTTCTGTTGCTTTATAACCAATGATCAATCTGACCCGTTTTTCTCACTTGCCTATAACATTCTCACAGATGAGAACCATATCTCACCCTTTGTTGTGGCCCCCTAACACACACTGGGTGCTCAGATAATATTGAATAGAGAAGGTAATACGTTTCTCAGTTCTCACCTCACTTGACATTTGACCACATCATAATTATAGAAACACTCTCTTCCTATGGTTTCTGTAATATCATTCACTTCTCATATTTCTAGAAAATCCTTCCCAGTCTCTTTGTATATGCCTTTCTCTGCTAACTCCTTAAATATTATCATTTTCAAAGCTCTGGCTCTTTCTTATGCCCTTCTTAATATCGAGTATCCCTTTCTACTGCTTCTACTGCTGTGGCTTTCATTATCACCCATATGCTGCTGAAACCCCAGTAAATATCTCTAGCTCTGACTTTTCTCCCCAAAGCAGGCATCCATACCCAACTGCAGTGGTGTACCAAGGAAGGAGTGAGGAGGGCGATGGGCACAGACAGCTCCAGGAGGGAAGAGTATTTTGTCTGGAATTGCTTAGCATTGCTGGCACATGGCAATAATAAAAAGCAGATCACTTTTTTTTTTTTTTTAAGATTTTGTTTATTTATTTGACAGAGACACAGTGAGAGAGGGAACCAAGCAGGGGGAGTGGGAGAGGGAGAAGCAGGCTTCCCGCGGAGCAGGGAGCCCAATGTGGGGCTCCATCCCAGGACCCCGGGATCATGACCTGAGCCGAAGGCAGACGCTAAACGACTGAGCCACCCAGGCGCCACCAAAAAGCAGATCACTTTTAGCCAACTTCATTCTTGCTTACAAATTCCCTGGAGACCATATAACAGTTTACTGCTACACTCAGGGAGAACTGCTCCCATTGTTGCACTTTTGATTACAATTGTCTCTTGCCATCTTTCGCTTGATATCTCACACTTAATATCTGCCACTGATCAAAGCTATACCCCAAACCTATTCCTCCTTATGTGTTCCTGATCTCAGTAAATCATACCACCACCCACTAGGCTCACAATACAAAATCTAGAAGGGACTGCAGATTTTGACCTTACTTTACCTCCCCTCCCCACATCCTAACAGTTTTGAAGTCTTGCTGATTCTACCTCAAAAATCAGTATCTAATTGTCTACTTCCCACCATTCTTACTCTACCCTAGTCTAGGATACTGTGATCTCTTATCTGATGATTAACTGTCTTCTATTTTGTGTCTTGTTTCCACTTTTGATCCCTCCAACCCATTCATCTGCATCTCACTTTAGCCATGGTGTTATTTTAAAAATATACAACTGACCCAGTAACGTTGCTGATTAATATGCTATAATGTCTTCTCGTTGCCCTTTAGGATTAATTACAAAAGCACAAGACTCTATACAATCTATCCAGCACTCCCCATCACAGCCCTTTAAACTTCTTTCTCTCTTCACTAGAATTTCTGCTTCAAGAGGGCAGGATTGTTTATCTTAGCGTTTCGCATCTGGTAGGCACTCAATAAGTACTTTCTAAGTAAAGTGAATGAATTCCTTATCTTCTCATTGCTTTCTGCTGGATTGAACCATACAGAGTTGCCATTCTGGTAGTCCATAAATAATGGCACTTTCATATGGTTGAAGTTAATTATTTCCATTCACTATAGACCTATTTCAGTTCCACCAAAGGCTTATGACCTTTTGTACCTCAGAGTCTTGACCAATCTTCCCACAGCCTTCAACTCTGTTCCAAACTTTAATAACCATCATGCTCTTGTCTCGGCCAGCTCTTACTTGGTTGGCCTTTAGGTCTCACCTAAATATCACTCCCTCCAGGCTTTTCATGACTTCTCTGTCTAGATTACATCATTGTCTTATTTTTTTCTTTTAACACCTTATACTAATCCTTATGAGACATACTTGTTATTTGTTCATTGCCTGTATGAAGGACTATAATGACAAAACTCTTGCTGATTTTATTTACTACTTCGTCTCCAGTAACCCGCAAACTGCTTAATATGTGCCCAAATAACTACTAATTGAATGAATGACCTAATGATGAGATACAGGAAGTATATGGAGAGATGTATTGGGATAGGAGATGTGTGTCCCTATGTTTTGCAAGAGTGAAGTATCTGTTTAATGCTGAAGATAAGAAAGAAATACAGGGAAAGAACTCAAAACATAGCAGAGGGGAATAAACAAAAGACTAAAGTCCATGAGGAGGGAGGGGTGGGATTCAGAGAGATAAAACAGACACAGGTCTATAGAGCCAACTACTGACTAGACATTGCCCCTTAAATGGCCCATAAGCCCCTAAAGCTCAACACACTTAACATGTGATCAGTCACTTTTCCCTCATCAAGCCAGAAGAATACCAAGGCAACAACAAAAGCCCTGTGGTTTCCCTCCAGTATACTTGCTCGCATTGAATGGCACCACCAGCCACCCAGTTGTCCAAGTGAGAAACCTGGGAGTCACTCACAGCTCTTCAATCTTCTGTAGCCCCCCATCCAATCTAATAGCAAGTCCTTTCAGATCTATCTACAAATGATCTGCCTCCTCCACTAGACTTTGTGCTCAGTGAAGAAAAGAACCATATTGGTTTTGTTTGCTACTGGGTGCCCAGAACCTAGCACCAGTGCCTAGTATACAGTAAGCACTAAATAAATATTTGTTGAAT
Organism: Neomonachus schauinslandi; assembly: GCF_002201575.2. Lineage (NCBI taxonomy): Eukaryota > Metazoa > Chordata > Mammalia > Carnivora > Phocidae > Neomonachus > Neomonachus schauinslandi. The sequence continues at coordinate 10,255,393 of NC_058419.1, read as the reverse complement.
AAATGAATGAATAGAAAATGTAAAGAGGAGGTAGTTAGAGGAGGCAGAACAGAGCTGGCTTCTACAAATAACAAGGCCTAAGAGAACATATTCTACAGTTAAATCAGTAGGTAGCACCAACAAAACTGGGCCTTTGCATAATTAATCTAGTCATCTGAATGGTCAGTATGTATTGATTTTATACATATATATATATACATCTCGAGTATATATATTTGATTATAAAACTCCCAAGTATTTCTGTATAAACCATGTTGTGACAGATCCAATAATACCCTTCTTGGTACCAACCTAATCAATTTATGTTTCATCTAGATCCAAGTATGGGATTACTGGCATCATAAACTTTGGTCATTGAACTTAGTTACATTGAACAGGAAAAATTCTCTTATGTTACCTTTCTATGCATATAGCTCTCCTCTCACTAAACAGATTATATCTCTGTAACTAGGTCAGTTCACCTCTCTGCAGGCTCAATTTTTTTCATTCTGAGTCTAATAGGTGAAGTCAATAGGTTTCCTAATTTTTTTATTGAGATAAAATGCCTAAGACCTGAAATTCCAGGAGTCAGATTTCTAGGGTGCCTTTCCGTCTGCTTTCTATGAATTTCAAATGGTTCAATTTATCCTCCTGCAAAGGCTGCCTGTGGAAACACTCAGTCCCTTTAAAGAGGCTTGTGTATTCATCAACAGCTCAACTGTCGAGTCTACACTCCCACACACCGTTCATCATCCTCGTGCTCAGGAGCATTCGGTTTTCAGAAGTGTTATTATAGTATTCAAGCCATACTCACCAAACCATTGTCAATTTTACTGGCTGGATTTCCGAGAGTCATCTTCCTGACTCAGCACACCTATGTTTATTTACCACTTCATAGGTGCCAAGGACTGTAGGATGCCTTGCACAGAATACAAGGCCTCGAGAAGTGGAAAATACAGTACCATTTATGAAACTTCTTTGAAGTTATTCTCTCAATTGTGAGATGAGGGTAATCACTACAACTTCAATGAGTAGCCAAGATGAATAACAATACTGTAGTTATTCCGTGGGGCCACTGTGAGGATTAACTGAGCAAATACACATAAAGCTCTTGGAACAGTGTCTGGCACATTGTCACTGCTAAATATGAGCTATTATATTATTATCCTATTGTACAGAGAAGAATCTGAATCTCGTGGCTAAAGGAACTAATTCTGAGACACAGAACTTTTAAGTAGCAGATTTAGGACATTGATGAAGATTTCTCATACTACAAACCTCATGTTATCTTTACTACCACAGAGAGCTCCAACCTGAACAGTCAGGACAATCCTTTTCCTCTTCAAGATCTTTTTAGTAAAGATTAATTGAATTTTTACAGACACAAATCTGTAGTAAGAAATACCTGTACGTGCACTGAAGCATGCACCTGTCAAAACGGCCCAATGCTTTAAGAACTCTTATTGTGTGTGCCCTTTGCGCAAATGACACAACTGAGGTCTCACAGCTAGTAAGTGATGAGGCTGTGATTCCAACTCAGTTCTAATTCCAGGAACCACACTTACAACCACTTTGCCCCAAAGGCTCCATTGCATTTGACTATAATTCCCCGGGGATAGTTGTATTCCTGCGTCTCTCGCAAGAAACCAAGAACTGATGTGTGCTCCCAAAAATATCACAGCCTACCCTTCCACGGCTCTTTACATCTGACAATTGCATCCACACACGTGTTCTCATTATAATTCCACAGCTGTGTATTTTATCTATTATATTTTATTCATCCATTCATTCATTTTTTGTTTTTATTCTCAATCAGGCACAGCATTATACCTAATTATAAGAAGTTCAAGAAAAGAGGTTGCCTGCTCTTGGGTTGCTCACAGTCCTATGGGATTTATTTATTTATTTATTTATTTATTTATTAAAATATTTTATTTATTTATTTGAGAGAGAGAATGAGAGACAGAGAGCACGAGAAGGGTTAGGGTCAGAGGGAGAAGCAGACTCCCTGCCGAGCAGGGAGCCTGATGCGGGACTCGATCCCGGGACTCCAGGATCATGACCTGAGCCGAAGGCAGTCGCTCAACCAACTGAGCCACCCAGGCGCCCAATCCTATGGGATTTAAAAGCAAAAGAATTACTGTTCCAAAAGGTTCATATTCTCCTTCTCTCCCTACCACCATATACACACGTGTGTTTGCATGTGTACACACATAGTCTCACACACTAGTGCATACATGTATGCATACATAAATATGCATAAAAATCTTACAAGTGTACTCTATTAGGAATGCTGATACTCATTTATATCTATATGCTCTACTAGATATCTTTCTTATTCAAGCATAATTAACAGTGTTATGTTAGCTTCAGGTGTACAATATAATGATTCAACAATTCTATACATTTCTCAATGCTCATCAAGGTAAGTGTACTCTTTTAATCCCCTTTATCTATTTCACCCATCCCCTCACCCACCTCTAATAGCTTTCTTTAAAAATTTATATAATGGGGGCACCTGGGTGGTGCAGTTGGTTAAGCATCCAACTCTTGTTGGTTTCAGCTCAGGTCCTGATCTCAGGGTCCTGAGGATCGACCCCCAGGTTGGGACGTTTTCTCCCTCTCCCTCTGCCCTGCCTCCCGGCATGTGCATGCGTGCTCTTTCTCTCTCAAAGAAGTAAATAAATCTTTAAATATATATATAAATGGTCATCAGACCTTTCCCGAATACTTACTAGAACCCAAGCACATTATGCAGTCATTCCTGCTGTATGCATTATGCCAGTAAGCATCCAAATCTGACAGTGGAAGCCAGTCACTGCATTTCATGATGATGTTATTATACATTTACGTGGACAGTGAAAGACTCTTCATGCTGCTCAAGAGATTCAGGAAGGACAGCTCAGTGTGCCAAGCTGCATTCCTGACTTAAGTAGTCCTCATCACTATAGTCTTGATTTGAGGAAACTAAATGTCTGGAGCCCTCAGGTGAAAATTGTATGTTCCTTGTTATCTGAAAATAGTGTGTCTCCACTGGAGTTAATTACCTAAACAACTCTGCACAGAATCCATGTAGCTGTGTCATGCTTCTCTCCTAAACTAGAACAATATAATTGTAACACATAAAAATAAATCTTTGTATTTACTCTAATGAGCTTCCTTCTCAGTTTTGCTAGTGACACGAGAAACTAAGAGCGAGGTCGATATAATGTCTCTATGGTAATTATCACGCCACTTCTTCTCTCTTCCTATATTCTTCTCATGTTACATTTTAATGTGTTTCTGCCCAAGTCAATTCAATTTATCAGTAGGCAAGAGGCATGAAACAGGGCTGATTTGCTCTGGATCTACTTACAAGTAAACTGTAAAACTCAATTTTCAAGTTCAGTTTTCAATCAGATACACATGAGAAGAACAATTTGGGGAATACCATTATTTACAGAGGTTTAATCTGATGTAAATACAAAAGAAAAATATTAAAGGGTGGTGCATACGTTGCATTTGCATTTTGTATTTGCAAAATCTGTATGTTTTCTTTTGGCTTCTCCATTGCAAAGGGATTTTAGGGTTATCATCTGTAATATGATAACCTAACAAGGGATCATGAAATTATAAAATGAGAAGGGGCCCAACAGATATACCAGTGCAGGGGTTTTCAAACTAGACCATGCGTGTCTGTGTGTAGAGATCCATTAGACTTCTTTAAGGGGGTACTTGTATGTGGCTAGGTCTAAGAGAATGGATTTTCAGTTCCCTTACTTCTCCATGCCTTTTTTGCAAAGTTGATCTACCTGGAAGCACCCAGAGTGTAGATTCCAAGCAGCTTCTCCTTTATAGTCTCTTTTCATAAGCCTCCTCCTCCCACTTTAAAAAAGAAGCCCAGAGCTCCAGAACTGTCACCAAAACCACAGCATGAGGTATTTCCCTGGGGGAGAAAAACCTCCAAGTGACCAGACACAGGCTCAGTTTGATACACTGTTGTAACCATCCAGAATGTGAATTGAAATACCACCAAGTGACACATTCTTTGCAATTCCTGTGCTTTCCAATTCTTTCCTTTCAACCACATTAAGGAAGACCTAAGCCAGTTACAATGGCTGATAAATCTTTGACATGTAAGTCAGAGTTTAAATGAGTGTGAGACATTAGCAAAATAAAACTCCTTTCCCACCACATTTATCTAGGGGCATATAAACTCATTGAAAAAATTATTCTTATCTAATGCACTTAAGAAACACATTTCTAATAAATACTAGTTGTATGGTTTTCTTTAATTTTATTTTATTATGTTAATCACCATACATCATTAGTTTTTGATGTAGTGTTCCATGATTCATTGTTTGCGTATAACACCCAGTGCTCCATTCAATACGCGCCCTCTTTAATACCCATCACCAGGCTAACCCATCCCCCCAACCCCTCCCCCTAGAACCCTCAGTTGTTTCTATGTTTTTAAGTTTTTATTCAAATGTGTAATATGTTTTATTTTGATCAATTGTGTACTCCTACATAAGTGTAATAATCACTCAATCCTGAATGAGTTTTTCAACCCATATGAATATATGCTTACAGGAAATGTTTAAATGAGCATTTTAATGCATATATATTTTTTGTGCCAAAGAAATATGAGCTGATGTTCCGTAAAAGACTTAAGAATAAAATATATTACACTAGTATAAAATACTGTGGAAATGGCTATATGAGTTGCAAGACAAAAAGGAACAATGCTAAATTTCTGACAGTTATAGTACATATTGTTCATGTTCATTTTAAGGGATAATGTTGTGTGTCCAATTGTTTTGACATATAGATACGATTGGACAACTTTAAAAGGATGACGAAATATTTTTATTTTAAAAACTCAACATCTGTAATATGCTCTAAAGTATACTCTTTGTGACCATTTAAACATACAGTGAAGATTTTTAGCTGTTAATTTATAAGTTCGTGAGGGAGTAAGTATGTTAGAAGGTTTTTATGGTCTATAAAAGCAAAAAGTTTGATGAACACTGTTCCAAGACAACAACTGTCAAGTAATTTTCACAGGGGAAAGCTTCCTTCAAATGAAATCTTACAAGGAATCTCAATACATAAAACAGATGTGCTTGGAACAGCTGTGCAGCCCCTTCCATGCCACCCTACTCTAACCCCAGCGGCAGCCCGGCAAGGGTCTTCTCAGCATCTGCTAGAAAAGTTTTCAAATCACTGATTTAGTACAGCCTCTTACTTTACAGCTGGGAAGTAAGTGGCTCAGAGCCAGTGAATGACTGAACTCTACCCAAACCCGAGTTACCTACCTGCGGATCACAAGAGACTGTTCTTCCCCGACAGTTAATCCTCGACTTGAATAAATCATTGAAAAAACGAGTAACTCACATATCATTTTTTGGTCGTGTGCTTTTTAAGCACATGAATTTAAAAGCCTCACTGTGAAAACTTGCATCACGGTTCTGTCTTTTCTTAGGGGGTTAAGGCAATCCAAAGGGTAGGGTAAAACTCCAGGATGGTGTAATGCCAAGGAAAGGCAAGTCTGATTAAGTCAAAAGTGTTAATTTTATAAAGTGACTAAAGAAATGAAGTCATATGACAAGTTCACCTAAGATAGGATATAGACTAGAGCACAAATGAGTAAAATAAGTGTAAAGAGTATTTGGGATCACCTTCAGGGGTTGGTAGCATAAGCCCCAATCTGTTTTTGTGTCCAAGAATTAATTCCCGGACCCAGAAATAATAGGGAAGATAAACATGGCTCTCACTTCTTGAGAACGATGTTTGTGAAGCTTGATTATCTACAAATATATCCACCTAAACCTACATTGCTTAACATAACTCAATTTTAAATAACTGAAAGACAGGACATATATTTCATCTACATGAAAACACATGACTAACAGTTTCATTTCTTCATTGTTCAATAAGACATTTTGATGTCTTGTTGAAAAGACTTTCATTTTTTCTGGTGGAAATTAAAAAAAAAAAAAGAAGTTCCTCCTCTTCTGCCCACCCTCTAATACAGTGTTATCCTCAGCTTAACTCTGCAAACAGAGCATTATTCCATTCCATATATTTCTGATTATTGTACCAGTACTAATATGAAACCTTCAGCACTATGTATAGACTAGCACGTTAGTAGCAGGTTGCTTGGATCAATAATGACAATCAAATTAGCTAATCCCGTTGCCTGTACAAATTGCTCATAGCTAACTGCATGCATACCTAGCAAAGATTTTCCAGCCTCGATGTCAATATTTCCTGCCTCTTCCTTAGTTCGATGTCCGCATTTACCTCTCTGACCTCTGCTACTACTTTTCTCCTTGCAGACTCCTGGGCTCACTGACCTCGTTGCCCTTCAATTCTTCAACCAGCCCAGTGCACTCCTGCTTCAAGGCCTTTGCACTGGCTGTTCCCTTTGCCTGGAATACATTTCCTCTAGATAAGGGCATGACTCACCCTTGCATGTTTCTCAAGTCTCTCTTCTAAAAATCTCTTTGCCCATGAGATCCACTCTTACCGTTACCCTGTTTCTTCCTTCTTTTGGACTTATTACCATCAAACATGCTATATAAGCTTTTTTGGTTTTGTTTGTTTGTTTCCTTGTTTTGTTTTTGTACTGTGTTCCCCTCTGCCCTCCAAATATAACTTCCACAAAGGCAAGAATATTTTTTTGTCTGAAGGAATAAATGCCACTTGATTTCAAATATGACAGAATGTAAAAAAGAGTCAGTGTTAAAGGATATAGTAATATATGACCGTGGGACCCCCTACTTGTGGAAGAGACTAGTTTAGGAAATAATCATCTAGCAAGAAGCTAACAATAACTTTATACAGAGGAATAGGTTTTAAATGATGATGTCATATTAAGGAGAACAAGAGAAAAGGAGAACTTGAATGAGTGCAGACAATTCAGCACAGATGGATTCAACGCATTTTCCAAAACAGACTCAAAAGGGAATGATGCCTGTGTGATCCTTCCTGCAACAAACAGAATTTTATCATCTGTGGTCCTTACTGGCCTTCAGAACCAGAAATTAGTCTAGTGTTAATAGAAATACTCTATCTCCCTTACAAGTGAAACTTGTATGTTACAGACAATAGAGAACTCGTGTTTTAAAATGTATTGTGTATTATCAGCCTAGTAGCAGCATTTAAATTCAATTCACAAAACCACTTTAGGTTAAGGCAGCATAAAAAAGGAACCTGTCAATGCTAATGCTATGAAGCAACCCAAATTACATTTTACTGTGGGCTCCAAATTTTAAGGTGGCTGCATACAGTTTACTAAGCGGGCAATATTGTCTGTTAACCTAAGTTCTTATATGGTGTTAATTACTTGTCAATATGCTAATCTTCCTCATTAGAATGCTCTCTCTTTCCTTTGTCACTTCCCACTAGTGACCTACATGTGGGGACACTAGTGACATATACAAGTAAGAGAAAAATGGGAAACTACCTTTACCCTTAAAAATTAGGCTCACATATTCTTTTCCTCTAATACATGCTGAAAAGCACACTGAAGTACATGTAACTTGCTTTGAGAATGTTACCCTGCCTTAAATATGATCTTGAAAAAAAATTCTAAAGGGCTCTTCCTAATATGGATAAGGTCATCACCAGGAGACAGAAAATGAAAACCCAGAGTTAAGTAGGGAAATTGCAGAATTCAGATAAAGCCGTTTCTTTTAGTGAGGACAAGAAGCTGCTCTCAGAAACAGATTGTATTTCCAATTGGCAGAAGGCTACTGTTCTAATAATGCTAACACAAGGCCAGCAGATCCTCCAATAAAAACTATTACCTCAGAAAAGGAGGTGTCAAATTAAAGGACCAAACATTATCTGTTTTTAAAGACCAATCACAGGGGCGCCTGGCTGGCTCAGTCGTTAAGCGTCTGCCTTCAGCTCAGGTCATGGTCCCAGGGTCCTGGGATTGAGCCCCACATCCGGCTCCCTGCTCAGCAGGAGGCCTGCTTCTCCCTCTCCCACTCTGCCTGCTTGTGTTCCCTCTCTCACTGTCTCTCTCTGTCAAATAAATAAACAAAATCTTAAAATAAAAAAGAAAAGAAAAGACCAATCACAGAATAAGCACAAATGAACCAAGATCCCAGTAGCTTAGCTCCAGTGGCTGGGTGTAGGAAAAAAGTTGGAATGATGCCAAGAACTGAATTCAAGTTAACTGTCATTCAGTGCCCTGCCACATGTGTTGTGTTGTGCTCCCTTGTGGCAAGCAGCTCAACTTCTTGCCCTGCTGCATTCACTCATCTCCTTCCTATGCAGGATTTTCTATTTTTTTTTATTAGTTTACAATTCCCCAGAATTGGAGTCCAGTTCTCCCTGCCTCCATTCTCCACTCTTTTAATCTTTCTCTTAAAGTTATTGTTCTGGAATCCAAATGTGACCTCCATATACCCTACGTTAACCATTCCGCAACAGTATGCCTACAAATGTAAGCTTCTGAAACCAGGAATTTTCATTTGTTTTGTTCTCAACTGTATTTCCTGTGATTAGAAAAGTGTTTGCACTTAATAGGCATCGGACAACTATTGAATTAATAAACTAAGTCGTTGTCATGGTAACAAATTATCCTTCTCAGTCAGGAAAATGTCTTTTACAATCTTGCACTAAACTACCTTTCCAGGCTCTTTTCCCATAATCTCTATGCTATAATTTGATTTTACTCTACCAAAAATGTACCATGTTTCCAGAGGCTGCCCATAGTTGCTTGCCACATGGACCTTTCCACCATGGCCACTTACTTCATTAACACAAGAAGGGGAGTTTCTTCTATAGTGACTTAGCTAACAAAAGATGGAGTCTTATATGACATGACATTATCATGGGAGGGACATCCATCACCTTTGTCACATTGTATGGCTTAGACGTAAGTCACAGATCCTACCCATACTCAAGAAGAGGGAATAATAAGAAGGTGTGAATACCAGGAGGTAGGAATCAGACCACAACCTAAGAGATCAGAGTCTTGTTTGCAACCAGGTGGACTGCGATGCCATTTACTAAGATTAAGAACAGGTTTCTCCTGGAACTACAGAAGGGTGGGTTTGAAGATCATGAGTTCCCTAATAGGTATGTTGAATTTAAAGAGACCTTGAGGCATCTATTTACAGATGTGTAGAGTAGAAAATACAGATCTGAAATTTGGAACAGAATGTCAGGCTGGAGAAATAAATTGAAAAGGCTGTCAAGATATGGTATGAGAATAGAAGAGATCAAAGGGGGAAAAAAGACAATATTCAAAGGCACTTCACTATTCAAGGCCCCTGAAAAGGACAAGTATTCACAAAACAAATATTTAGTCAGTGTCTAAAATGTGTCAAGCATTGTGTTAGGTGTTGGCCAAACTATGTGTCTTGAGCCCAGAGACGAGATGCCTGAGCTAGGACAAAAAACAGACTGCAAACGCTTTTTGGACCAAGACTATTTCTGAGTCATCACTGTATCTGAAAACATAGAATAATTATTTGCATGTAGTAGATGTTAAATCTACTATGAACTAAGGAATTTACTTATTTCCTGGTCATAAGCACACATGCACACAAACACTCTCACACTCACATTCACAGATGAGTCCTAGGAATACAAAGCTCTAGTGCTCTGCATTGTATTTCCTTGTCCTCTTCTTCACGATATTTAAATAGATTTTCACCAGATTATAGAGCTAAGCATTCAGATTTAACCAAATCACAGAATTCATATTGTAAGGAATAAAATAAACAGTGCTATAAAATCAATAAAATAACTCAATATAGCAAATAAAAAATATCACTTCCAATACAGGTTTTCTGCAAACATAATTCCTTCTGATTTTCTCTAACTTGTATGGTGGCAACATTCAATATGTAATTAGAAATCAACAGTTTCTCCTAAAGTTATACAGTTTGGAGGACACTTGTGGTACTGAACTATAAAATAGATGTAGGTTACTGAGCAGCAACTGCCTGGACGTTAAAGAATGAAGAACAAAAGATTCTTGCTTAGGTCTTTCATTGAAAATATTTCTCAAGTCAATAGATGTGCTCAAGAAAATTCACTTAAAAATAATTCCTGGGGTGCCTGGGTGGCTCAGTCAGTTAAGCATCTGTCTTTGGCTCAGGTCATGATCTCGGGATCCTGGGATGGAGCCCCACATCGGGCTCCCTGCTCAGCTGCGAGTCTGCTACTCCCTCTCTCTGTACCCCTCCCCCCCGCTCATATTTTCTGTCTCTCTCTCAAATAAATAAAATCTTAAAAAAAAATTAAAAGAAATAATTACTGATGAGTTAAAAAAATAAATAAAAGAGTTAAGCTAGAAATGTGCTTCAATTAATTGTGTTTCCTTTACATAGTTGAAAAAATAGGTTCAATAGATATAGTTTGTATATCTCAGAAAAATGTGAATGAAAAAACAATCACAGCATACAGAAACCGTTAACTCCTAATGTACAGAGATTTAGAGGAGGCAAGTAAAGCTTTCAGATCAATAACTCACAAGTAAGTGAAAGAATAAACCTCAAAAGGTCCAAATTAACTGAGTTCTTCTGCACTGAACTATCACGGTCTCATGAAATCCAGACCTTGTCATTTTACACTGCTTAAATGTAGTTTGATGATAACCAAACAGATGGGGCATAATAATGATTGTATTTGACAACTTTTAAGGAATAATAGCTGTCTTAAGACTTTCATGAAACTCTCTGTTGACACATACTACTATATGTTTCTTCCCATCAGATGCAATGCAATAGATCTTTAAAAAGTAAATGACTCTTCTAGACCCATAATGTTTTATCTAGCACTCCATGAGCAGTTTCTCATCAAATTAAATAGAGAAATTATATTTTTCTCATTTCTATAGAGACCATATGGTTGGCTGGTTTGTTGATGCCAAAAGGTGAGCTACCATGAAATTCATTCTTCCTCTTTAATTTAGGCACAATCTGTTGCTTTTGCTTTCTTTCTAAGGACTGTCACTTTCCTGTGATCCATTGTTTGCTCCCTCACTCCTTTCATCAAGAGAAAAACAGGAGAAATATCAGCTAGCTTTTATTTTTGGACTCATTTAACTAGTTTATGAGAATGATAGCATTGGTGTCCTGATGCTTGAGATTCTCTCTCTCCCTCACAAGCCATAATTAAAAAGTGTCAATTGTGGCCTATTGCAAACTTTGTAGGTACCCTCAAATTGCTAACTTTAAATTAATATTATAAGTTAATGCTCCAGAAGGCCACATCTGATTGGAATTCTGGAAAAGAGGTAGAAGAACAGACATGTACAAATAGATATAGAGAATTTTTTAATAATTTTTGAATACTTACAACTGTCTAGAAAACAAAATACACAATGATAAATTAAAATTTTAAAATCCAACATAATATCTTAGTTTTAAAATTATGCTTGGGGCACCTGGGTGGCTCAGTTGGTTGGGCACCCAACTCTTGATTTTGGTGTGGGTAGAGATCTCGGGGTTATGGGATTGAGCTCCCTGTCGGGCTCTGCGCTTGGTGTGGAGCCTGCTTGGGGATCTCTCTCTCTCTGCCCCCCCCCCCTCTAAAAAGGAAAAAAATTACGCTCTCATCTTGGGCATTAGAAATGAGTTCACAACGGCCAGTCACTAGGAGTCTTCCTTTGAAGAGAAAATGGGGGTGCCTGTTGTTCAGTCATTTAAGTGTCCAACTTTTTTTTAAGATTTTATTTATTTATTTATTTAGAGCACAAGTATGAGCAGGTGGAGGGGCAGAGGGAGAGGGAGACAGAATCCTCAGCAGACTCCATGCTCAGTGTGGAGCTCCACACAGGGCTTGATCTCATGACCCTGAGATCATGACCTGAGCCAAACACTTAACTGACTAAGCGACCCAGACACCCCAAGCATTGGACTCTTGATCTTAGGTCATGATCTCAGCTCAGGTCTTGATCTCAGGGTGGTGAGTTCAAGCCCCACCTTGGGCTCCACGCTGGGTGTGGAGCCTACTGGAAAAAAAAAAAAGAGAGAGAAAATGAATGTGAAAGTATGATGTAGCTGATGATTGGTTGGTAAGCTAAGACACAGATATAAGTAACATATATAAGGCAGGATATGATCAGGCATTATAAAAAAGTTTCCACAAAATGCCATGACAAGACAGGAAAGTGAGGCAGTTTTATGATGAAGGATGCTGAAGAAATCTTCAAGGGGGACTTACTATCTGGGTGGAGACCTCATAGGAAGTGTAGAAATGGGAGTAACAGCATTCCAGAGGGAGAATACTTTGTGAGTAAAGGTAACGAAAGAGAAATGTGTATACCCCAAACCATGCAATGTGGTTAGAACATAATGGGATAATGGGAATTAATGGGAAGTGGATAATGGGAAATAATAGAAGAGAAAGGCTGTACAGGCAGTTTGAAGTTGAGTTATCATTTATTTATTTATTTAAAAGATTCTTGAAATTATTTTTTTTAAAGATTTGAGAGAGAGAGAGAGCACAAGTGGGAGGAGGGGCAGAAGGAGAGGGAGAGAAAGAATCTCAAGCAGATTCCTGGCTGAGCATGGAGCCTGCCAAGGGCTCCATCTCAACTCTAAGATCATGACCTGAGCCAAAATAAAGAGTCAGACAGTCAACAGACTGAGCCACCAAGGCCCCTTAAGGATTTTATTTTTAAGTAATCTTTACACACAATGTAGGGCTCAAATTCACAATCCCAAGATCAAGAATCACATGCTGGTCTGATTGAGTCAGCTAGGTGCCCCTAAAGTTGAATTATAATTTAAATCAAGTGTCCACCCTTTACCAATTGAGTGACACTGGATAATTTACTTAAGTAATCTGAGCCTATTTCCCTGTCTTTTTAAAATCCGGATAACAAGATTTTAAAAAATATTTACATAAAGAACATCCTTTCCTATTTCTTGTACAAAATAGACAGTGAATAAGATAATACCCATTTCTTTAGCTTTCTGTCCTGAAACACTACAATATATAGTTATAATTTATACAAATATAACCTACTCTGTATATGTAATTCTGAAAATCCCTATGAATGCATACATATTTTGTAAGTAATGTTGCATTTAAATGTGCCTCTGTGGGTCAGTATGTAAAGAAATGCTATAGATAAAACTTTTGAAAAGAGAATAATTTCACCCCCTTTCCTCAATTTTCTCCTTTCATAAATCCAGATTCTCAAACATCATGCTTTTTTGTTTTATGGTTTTTGTTTTTGTTTTTTTTTTTTAAAGTAGATTCTAAGACCAGCATGGACCCCAATGCAGGACCCAGACTCACAATTCAGAGATCAAGACCAGAGCCATGATCAAGAGCCGGACACTCAACCAACTGGGCCGCCCAGCCGCCCCAAAGTTTTCTTAATGAGGACTAAATCTATGTGAACTTGCTTTTGAAACAAACTTTGACCCCGGATGTGTATGCAAATATAGTCTCATAGCCTAGAATGTGCTTCCTTATCAGAGTGTGATCAATGGGTCAGATTGTAAAAGAGCCTAGTAACCTGCATGGGATTCAGTTTGGAAAATTGTTTTGAAAACATGTCTAATGTGTCCCTTAGAGTTTCTGTGGAAAGAAGGTTTAGGAAAATATCCAAAATGAAGTTTCTGAAACTCTGGCAGAGTTAAACCTAGAGGCAGTGCAGCAGAGGCCGGATTAGAGCCACCATTTAGCTCTGAGAATTAAACATGGCGGCACTACACTTTGACCTTGTTTGCAACTTGACTCTTGACTGAAAACGTATTGGGTGAGGGAAGGGCGAAGAAATGAGACGCACTTGGTACTTAATTTGCTGAGAGAATGAAAGAGAAACGTGGGCTGGAGGAAAATAGGTGCTAAAATGACACCTCTAATTGTACTTTATTAGCATCAAAATCAAGATTTCAGGGCTGAGTCCCTGTCATTCCGTGAAACCAGAAGCACCTGAGCTATGGACAAAATGAATATGCTTATTCTGAAGTAGGAAAGTGTGCAAAATGTAGCCTCCAATTGGGACTGAGGTTGTAGATCAAACAGGGTACCTGCCTTAAAATCATCTGGCTGTCATCATTGAATGTAGAGTGTTTGAGTGTTTTGGGTATTAGAAATACCAGATCGACTTAAATTAGATAGATAGATGGAGATACAGACAATGCTTTACCATTACATCACATCACCCAATTCCCTGGGCACGTGCACAGCCATTATCCTCTACAGTCTCTTCTTATTTTATGTTGGATGGGAAGGACAGAGATTGATACTTTCATTTTACAAATGAGAAAAATAAGGTTCAGGGACAGGAACTTTGTAACAGTTACATAGCTAATAACTTGTCCATGTATCCCAGTTACTATTGCTGTGAAGCCAACTACCTTAAAACCCAGATGCTTAGAGCCCCAACTATTTTCTTATGCTTGACATATTCTGTACTTCAGGAATTTGCACAGGTCTTAGAGGATTCTTCTGCTCCCCATGGCATTGACTGAAGTCAATTTGTGGTAACTGGCTGCTGAAAGGGATGGTCTGTAGGGCCCTACACTGCTTGACTCACATGCCTGACAACTTAGGAGAGATGACTGGAAGCAGTCTGGGATCAGCTAGGGACTTCTAACCAAAGTGTCTACATGTAGCCCCTCCAACATGCAGGTCGCAGGAAATCCACACTTCTGATACTGTGGTTGCCTTCCCCCTGAGAAAGTATCTGAAGACAACCAGGCAGAAGATGTTTGACCCTTTCGAAACTAGACTTGGCAGTCACAGAGCATCCTTTCTGCTGCATTTCTAACAATTACAAGCAAGTCATAATCACCTACCCAGTTTGAAAGGGAGGGAAATTAGATTCCATCTCTTGATTGGAATGTGTCAAAGTCAAACTGTAAAAGAAAAATTTGGGGGGTCCTTCTTTAGGAAACACAATGTGCTGTAAGTGCCAAGACTAAAACTACAACCTCATGACCCCTCGATTTTCCTACTTCCTAAATCTCTGCACTTCATATATATGCAAGTGCGTAACCACACACACATGCATAGACATATACAGTGCCAAACACAGACACATGCATTATAAATTAAGATATAACTGGCATAAGGGTAGCACATTGCTTGTTGTTGGGATTTTTGGGGGGAGGGGGTAATTATTGTATTCGTTCTGCTATTAGCATGGTAGGTACTCGATACACATTTGTGAAACGAGTGGATGAATGAATACATGAATAATAAATGTAGGAAAAGTATACGAAGTACATCATTTTCACTTTCTATATAAAAGAGCATAGAAATGTGTATTCTAATCAATTTAATTATAGCTATGTTTAGTTACATTTTAGAAATTAGTTTGGCTAGTCTTGGCTGATATTTCCATGCAATAATAAACAGAAATTATAATGCTAGAAAGTGGAAAATGATTTCATACCTCTGTATACAAACTCCAAGGATTAAATCTAGGCAGGAGTTCATTTACAAGGTAGCATTTTTTCTTTATTTAAGTATAATTAATATACAGTGTTATATTAGTTTCAGGTATACAATATGATTCAACAATTCTATACATTACTCAGTGCTCATCATGATAAGTGTACTCTTTAATCCCCTAATCTGTTTCACCCATATGCCCACCTACCTCCCCTCTGGTAACCATCAGATTGTTCTTCATACTTAAGAGTCTTTTGAACCAGTCATTCAACTGGGTATTTGCCCAAAGAAAATGAAAACATGATTATGAAAAGATATATGCACCACTATTTATTTTTTTAAAGATTTTATTTATTTGAGGGGGGGAGAGAGAGAGAGAGAGAGGAAGAGCGCGTGTTCAGGAGTGGGGGGAAGGGCACAGGGCAAGAGAGAGAAGGAGGCTCCCCACTGAACAGCAAGCACAAGGGATGCCTGACTGGATCCCAGGATTCCAGGATCATGACCCAAGCCAAAGGCAGATACTTAACTGACTGAGCCACCCAGGTGCCCCCACCCCTACATTTATTGCAGCATTATTTACAATAGCCAAGATACGGAAGGAACTCAAGTGTCCATCAACTGATGAATGGAGAAAGATGTGGTGTGTATATATACAATAGAATATTAGCCAGAAAAAAAAGAACGAAATCTTGCCATTATACAAGGTAGAATTGTGATAAATAACCTCTATGACCTCATAAGGGGCTGGGTCAGTTCTACCTTAAAGATATGTTGTGTCCATCTGTATTGTGAAGTCCTCTATGGATTCCTGGGATTGTCACAACCCACTTTTCCCTTTATCCTTGGCTTTTGTGTTATGATTTCACAATAACTAGTATTTTGCTTTGTAAAGTTTTTAACATTGTGCACTAAACTAGATAAGAAATACCCAGAAGATAGTCCAGCCTAATCACAGTGAGAAGAGAAATGTATTTCCTGTCTATGCTTCCAAGTATTTTTTTCCTTGACTAAAAAATATTACATTATTAAACAAAAAGTAAATGATTGACTGGGGGCAATACTGAAACAATTTGCAACAAGTAGGTGTGTGAATACAGTGATTTGTTTTAGGGGAGAATTTGTCATTTGTGGTAAAAGGGGTGTTTTCTAGGAAGAATAATTAAACTTGGCCTATATCCAAAATGCACATTCTACCCAAGAACAAACATGTCACTTTCACAAGTGAGCAATGATTATGTCTTTCAAGTACATTAGAGGAACTCAGTTTCAGAAAGGCATAAATAAACAATGAATATGCTTCTTGATTAATTTACTACAATTAAGTTCTTTTAGGCTTACAAGTCATCTAGATGAAGTGCCACTGAGTCAAACTCTTTGTTCACAACTCATTTTGACCCTTGAGTAACAGTACAGTAATCAGTCTGTTTTTAGGAGGTATGAAAATTTCAGTTTATGAACAGTTTATGACACTGAAAACATTGGATCTGATGATCTCAGATTTCTGGGCCTCAAATAATTTCTAAAACCCAGGGGGAACATGGATTGGGAGGAGAGGTGATCTAGCATTCATGGTCCCCAACACCTATTTTTCGAGATTGGGAAATGCACTCAAAGAGAGGTGACGGTCTAAGAATATAAAGCTAGTCTGGACCACAAATAGAACCCATGTTTCCCAATTCTTTCTGAGTTTATTCCAAGTCTGCTCAAACTGTAACAATCTTTTGAAACCTGTTAAAAATTATTATTTTAATAAAGTGATCGCAGTCACAATAATACTGATTTAAGACATCCCGTTTAACATAAGAAAATGACAACAACAACAAAAACAAAACAAAATGAATAAATAAAATAAGAAAACACTCACACTTGTCAGAATGACTAAAATCAACAACAGAAGAAAGAGGTGTTGGTGAGGATGTGGAGAAAAAGGAACCCTCTTGCACTGTTGGTGGGAATGCAAACTGGTGACGCCACTGTGGAAAACAGTATGGAGGTTCCTCAAAAAGTTAAAAATAGAACTAGCCCTACAATCCAGTAATTGCACTAGGTATTTACCCAAAAAATATAAAAACACTAATTCAAAGGGATACATGCACCCTGATGTTTATAGCAGCATTATTTACAACAGCCGAACTATGGAAGCAAACCAAGTGTCCATCCATATGTGAATGGATAAAGAGGTGGTATATATATACAATAGAATATTATTCAGCCATAAAACAGACTGAATCTTGCCATTTGCAATGACATGGATGGAGCTAGAGAGTATAATGCTAAGTGAAATAAGTCAGTCAGAGAAAGACAAATACCATACAATTTCACTCATGTGGAATTTAAGATACAAAACAAACAAGCAAAGGAAAAAAATGAGTGAGTGAGAGAGTGAGCAAGAGACGAACCAAGAAACAGACTCTTTCTTTAAAAAGATTTTATTTACTTATTTGAGAAAGAGAGAGCACAGAGGGAGAAACAGACTCCATGCTGAGTAGGGAGCCCAATGGGGCGCTCCATCCCAGGACGCTGAGATCATGACCTGACCCAAAGGCAGATGCTTAACGGACTGAGCCACTCAGGCACCCCCCCAAGAAACAGACTCTTAACTACAGACAACAAACTGATGGTTACCAGAGGGGTGATGGGGTGGGTGATGGGGGAAATAGGGGATGGGGATTAAGGAGCGCACCCATGATGACCACTGGGTGATGTATGGAAGTGTTGAATCACTATATTGTCCACCTAAAAGTAATTTAACATGTTTAACTATATATGTTTAACTATACTTGAATTAAAATAAAAACTTAAAAAAATAAAATAGGAAAACACTGCACTGTAAAGTATGGTGCGTATCTTACTTTGTCAGTTTCTTTGTTTGTTTTAGGTTTCGGTTAAAATTGTGACCCAGACTTGTAATATTCTTTCCTGTTCATGTTGTACCATAAGAAGCATGAATGTCAGTGACCTCGGTGGCCTGAGAGAGAGGAGCAAATAAGACACATGAGAAGAATTATTGAACTGCACCAGACCAAGGATTCATCAAAAGGAGAAGGATTATTTGTGAGGCAGCTTCAAGGGCTCCAACTCTTTACCTACTACTAGTAGATAACTATAATGTAAGTCACCTCAGTGTTGGCACAGGTAAACAAAGAATCTTTCCATTTCAGTGGGACCCACTTGAATATTTATTCATCAAAAGCTATTTTAAGTTTATGCTTCCCATAAACTTTTAAATAAGATTATAGGAGATCATCATTATAGGAATTATTATAATCAATTTTGTGTTTTTCGATTACAAATGTAATAAATGTTTATTATAAAATTAAAAATATACTCATGGTAATAGAATTTAGTTTAGTGCAGTAATAATATGGAGCCTTTATTTCCAGTTTTTAAAATAATGTATATATAGGGGTATACACATACATGAATACACCCCAGAAACACACATTTGTGTTTCATGAAAATTTCAAAGCCTGCTTTTATTTGGCCTCACATTATATAATGAGTATTCTCCAGGTCATTGGGAAGTTGTTCTAAATAACACTGTGATGACTATGTAGAAGACCATAATATGGAAATCACAGGTTCTTTATTCTTCTGTTAAATATCTAAGTAATCCTAATGTGCTACTGGACACAATGTTGTAGTGAGGGTTTTGGTGGATTGGCTAATATTTATGTTTCTGATCATTTCTATAGTATAGCTTCCTAGATATAGAATCATTTAATCAAATGATATGAATAATTTGAGTCTTCTCACACATATGGCCAGTTCTTTTTTCCCGAATTGTTGATAGTGTTTGTGAAGTTTCAACTGGTTTTAGCTGGGTGGTGGCTGATTGTGAGCTCAGGAAGCTAATTTCCTTGCATTTTCAGTAGGCTGCCACTAGGCCTGCTCAGGCTCCTGTGGGCGAAAGAAGGCAGGTTTCAGCCATAGGTGTGGCCGACTACATGATTTTTTAGTAATAACTGTGTTTTAAAGAATTATTTTAGATTGATATTTTTTTCCTACCAGCTATGCAAAATGCATTAAGAAATAGCATATTCTGAAGGATGCTGCCCAATTCAAGCCTTAAAGGGATGAATTCATATGGCAGGTATCATGCTTTTCTCCCTACTTCTCTGCTCAGCGGGGAGCCTGCTTCTCCTTCTTCCACTCCCTCTACTTGTGTTCCCTCTCTTGCTATCTCTCTCTCTGTCAAATAAATAAATAAATAAAATCTTCAAAAAAGAAAGAAAGACTAGGGGATTAATAAGTAAACATGCCACTTGCTCAAACATTCCCGTACCTTTGCCTTAAATTATGATATTCATAGTAGCCAAGCACATACATAGGCGAGAAAAAAGCAAGGGTTCTCTCTAAATAAACTAAATGGCCCCAGAGCAAACTTGTCTTTGTTCTAGCTGTAAAGCATCTCCTGATTTAATAATCTAATATTCATCAAGCCCTACACAGGTACAGAAAGAAAGAGTCACAGGACAGAAAACAGTGAGATACAAAGTCTGCATAAGAAAGAGTTGGGCTCCTGACATTATTCCCCTATTTGGCTTCCAGAATGCCTACAGTCAAGTGCAACCCACAGGCAAGTTAACTCTGCATGCCACTAAACCTCTCCAAGCCTTAGATTTCTGATCTTTAGACTAGAAGAGAGAATTCATACCCTGTTTATTTATTAAAGTAACGTGATTGAATTCAGTGTAATAAATATTTATTGATAATGTATCATATGCCACTGAAGTATGGAGGAGTGGGGGTGGGAGGATAAGGATATGAGGATACAGGGGCACCTGTGTGGCTCAGTCGTTAAGCGTCTGCCTTCGGCTCAGGTCATGATCCCAGGGTCCTGGGATCGAGCCCCGCATCGGGCTCCCTGTCCGCGGGAAGCCTGCTTCTCCCACTCCCACTCCCCCTGCTTGTGTTCCCTCTCTCGCTGTGTCTCTCCCTGTCAAATAAATAAATAAAATCTTTAAAAAAAAAAAAAACAAGGATATGAGGATACATAGATTCTGAGTCCCTGAACATGAGAAATCGTATACAGTATTTCAAGAAAGTGATGTTATACTTCTCAAAATACAGCATATGAATAATTATGAAATATCTGAAACTGCCAATTTTCCTAACAGCCCAGAGGTGATTGTATCTAAACTAGGATGGGAGCTTGCTCTTGATGCTTGGTGTAGTATTTAATGAAGAGTAAAAATAACAAATGGTGTTAAAAAAAAAAAAATCACGGATGCCTGCGTGGCTCAGTCGATTAAGCGGCTGCCTTCCACTCCGGTCATGATCTCGGGGTCCTGGGATCGAGCTCCGCATTGGGCTCTGAGCTCAGCAGAGAGTCTGTTTCTCCCTCTTCGTCTGCCCTTCCCCCACACATGCTCGCTCTTTCTCTCTCACTCTCGCTCTCTCAAAATAAAATCTTTTAAAAAAAAATCACAGAGATAGCAGTATGCCAAGTGAATTTGGAAACTAGCTTGAATGGGGTAGAGGCTTCAGAAGAAAATCATCAGGTATAACTTTTAAAAGGTAGGTTAGGGAAGGTGAGGGCATTATTTATTAAATTCAGAATCAAACACATATATTTTTCCCAGACTTCTAGAAGATTATTGCAGCAGAGTAGGGTTTCACATGAAGAAGACCCTGTTAATAAGTAGGTTTGAGTAGGCTTTGAGGATTGGATGTGATCAATCAATCCGTATGAATAATCTAGTCCCTTGTATTTGAGCAAACTCTCCCACACTATAGTGTTTACTGATTTGTATTAATATTAAGAATCATTTTCATAGGGGACGCCTGGGTGGCTCAGTCGGTTAAGTGTCTGCCTTGGGCTCAGGTCATGATCTCGGGGTCCTGGGATCCAGCCCAGTGTCTGGCTCCCTCCTCGGCGGGGAGTCTGCTTCTCCCTCTCCCTTTGCCCTTCCCCCTGCTCATGCTCTCGCTCTCTCTCAAATAAATAAATAAAATCTTTTTTTAAAAAAACCTATGAAATGCTCCCACTCCCACGGTGGGTGCCACTGATCCACAGCCTCACCTGGCTTTGCCTTCTTGTTCCTTCAAACTATGCATTCCAACTTGCCCATCCCCTTTGCAGGACCTTGACTGATAGAGCTTTTTTGGCTCTTTGCTTTTGATTTGATGATATGAATTTGTTCTTACGTCTCCAACCTGGCTTCACCAAGGGTATCCGAATGGTTTCTTCCCCTTTGGTCCATGCTCAGAAGTTGTGGGCCTATCTGGCCCCAGTCCTAGTTCCTACTCCCAGCCCAGGCAGAGCCCCTAGGTCTACCCCCCCTTTACAGAAGAAGGACTTTCAGACACTGACTACTTTCTTCCCTAATGTTGGGCACTCCACTAGGTACTTGATGCAAGTGATTGGTATTAATCTTCCAAACAGGTCCCAATCGATTTTATCACTTTCATTTTCCAGATGAGGCAATTCAGACTCAGAAAGGCGACTTAAGCATTTGCCCAGTCACACAGCGAGCAAGGTTTGCCCTGCTCCAAAGCTGGACTTTCCAATTCACAACACTGCCTTTATCTTTGGGGTTTTCTTAACCACGGAAGCTCTTCAGAATTTAAAGATACCTATCGTGTCAACTTGTCCTCAAATTAAGCCACTTCAGTCACTTCAACTACCTATCTTGGTATATGATTTCCAGTAGGATCCCTATTTAGTTGCTCTCCCCTGCCCATGATCCAGCGTGACTATTTATCTATGTGCAGATATAAATATATGTGACTCTATATATCGTGATTTCCGTGAAACATAATATTTACTTTGCAAAAATAGTAGTGCTAGCAACTGCACTCAGTAATACCAGTGTGGTTTCTCTAAGGCATAGAATGGTAATTTGGGTCTATGAGTAAATAGAGAATATTCTAACGTAAGCATCATTCCCTTTAATGTTACCTTGGTTGCTGTGCTTTGGAATCAATGTGAAGGAAAGCAAACAAATAACATATATGGTGCCACACAGCATTAAAGACAAAATGTGCTATAAACAAAGACTGTATATTTTAAAGCAGGGTGAAGGAGGTAATTTTCTTTAAAAGCTAATAATTTGCTGCTAACTACTAAGGGAAGAAGCTGTTCCTTTCTTTTTTTTTTTTTTTTAAAGATTTTATTTATTTATTTGACAGAGAGAGAGACAGCTAGAGAGGGAACACAAGCAGGGAGAGTGGGAGAGGGAGAAGCAGGCTTCCCGCCGAGCAGGGAGCCCGATGCGGGGCTCGATCCCAGGACCCTGGAATCATGACCTGAGCCGAAGGCAGGCGCTTAACAATTGAGCCACCCAGGCGCCCCAAGAAGCTGTTCCTTTGTTGGCATGTCTTTGTTGCCAATCTATCTAAAATTGCAAGTACTTAAATAAAATTCAATACAAAGGAGTTCAGGAACATCTTTGGATTGCAAATCCAAAATGTAACTCAGAATATGCATGATGATTTTGTCCTGCAAGGGTCACCCTGTAATTTTTATTTTTTTATTTTAACTGAGAAGAAAGAGAGTATTGACAGGCCTCCCCTGGGGCTAAGTCTCTGGAAATGTTGCCATAGCTCATGGCACACAGCACAGCCTGCTTCAGAATGTCCAGGAAAGAGACCACCTGAAAAGAGGCAGACTGAATGCATATTTCAGAATATTCTGGTATACAGAAGGAAAAAAAGAAAGAAAGGAAGGAAGAAAAATAGAAGGAAAAAGAAGCCAGACTGTTTAACAAATCACAGCTGAAAGGCTAGACTTTCTCTTGCTTGTAAAACAACAAGGGTTTTGTGCTTTATTTTGCTTGATAATAATATTTTATGAGAGAAATATAAATCAAAACAATCTGATGATGTTGTTAAAAGGAAGAAAATAGCATCACAGTTCATCTTGTTTACAACAGACAACATGAAACAAGGTTCCTCTCTGAAGAAGGCATTTTATGAGAAGCCTAGATATTTAAAAGTGCACTTGATAGTGAAGACTTGCTCTATCTAGCATTGTTTGAAGAGCAGAGCACTGAATTGAAACCTAATTTAAAACCACTGGATTTGGTTTGATATTATTAAAGTTTACAAAATGTGATTTATAAATATTTCATATGATTTATGTCCTTGGGTTACAGGTAGATTTGTTTATTTTTACTACTATTTTACAATATGCTGTATTGTTCGTGAAACTGTATTTGTCCTGAAATGCTATAAAATAAATTTGCATAATAGTGCACGAAATCTCATCAGAGGAAAAGATATCTTTCCCCAATGTATTCAATATTGCTCCCCCAATTAACGCCACGGTGGGTTTTTGTTCGTCATTATTTGCCTTTTAACATTTAACATTCAGCAGAATATTTCACTTCATAATATATAAAATTTTCTCATCTAAACACAGATTCACTTTGAATATATTATCAATCGGAGATATGAAACCTGTTAATATATAGTCTGAGTGAAGATGATTAAAAATGAATGTTTAGAGCACTAAGTAACAACACCTGATTTTTGGATCACCAGTGCTACCACTGGAAGTAAGGCCTACCAGAATGCGATTCACTGGTAATTCACTGGAATGTTTGGACTACAAGTGAGGAGACAGTAACTTGCTGCATGACCTTGCACATAAGTCACTTAACCTCTCTGGGCTTCAGTTTTATCACCTGTAATGTAGAGAAAATCTGAATGTGTAAACTTTAATGACCCCTGTAGCTCTAATATTCTATGAGTCCCTTTAATCTTGGGTAAAAAAAATATTGGCTCAGAACTTCCCTCGATGTTGGTAAATAAAATCAGGCCCATTAATCATTTAAAAAAATCTACAATTATTCATGTATTATTCATTTATTAATCATCTCATATATTAATGTTTCTCTCCTCAATTAAGATGCCATCTAGAAAGAAAATGTTTATATAATCAACCACAAAACAAAGGAGCGTATGTATTAACGGTATTGATAAACAGCCGTAAGAAGGTAGAATGAAGAAATGTCATTCTGTCAAGGATAATAAAGTGAAGATTATGTGGTAGGAGCTGCCTTTGGTGCTCAGTCTTCAAGAACAAAAATCTCAAATTTGAGGAGGTACTTCTGGTAAAGGCAATTATAATGGTTAATTTCATGTGTCCACTTGACTGGGATAAGGGATGCCCAGATTGCTGTTAACAAAATATTTCTGGGTGTGTCTAAGAGGATGTTTGGGGAAGAGATTTAGCATTTGAATCAGTAGACAAAGTAAAGAAGATGGCCCTTATCAGTGTGGGTCTGGATCCTGCAATCTACTGAGGGGCAATTAGAACAAAAAGTTGGAAAACAGGGCAAATTTGTTTTCTCTGCTTGAACGGCTCTCAGACATCAGCGTTCCTGGTTCTGGGGCCTTCCAACGTGGCCTGGGACTGGGACTTACACCACTGACTTTTTGGGTTCCCAAGCCTTCAGCTTGCTGATGGCCGAAGATGAGACTTCTCGGGCTCCACAACAGCATGAGCCAACGCCTCATAATAAATCTTTTACATACCTCTCTCACTATCCTATTGGTTCCATTTCTCTGGAGAACCCTGACTAATGCAGCAACTACATGATCAATAAGGTTATCAACAATTAAAATGCAGGGGGTGCCTGGGTGGCTCAGTTGGTTAAGCGACTGCCTTCGGCTCAGGTCAGGATCCTGGAGTCCCGGGATCAAGTCCCGCATCGGGCTCCCTGCTCAGTGGGGAGTCTGCTTCTCCCTCTGACCCTCCCCCATCTCAAGCTCTCTCTCTCTCTCTCATTCTCTCTCTCAAATAAATAAATAAAAAACAAAACAAACAAACAAAAAAAACAATTAAAATGCTGATACAGGTTTAGAGAGGAAGAGGCTAAGTAATGGAACATTAAGAAGGTGATTCCAGGGGCGCCTGGGTGGCTCAGTCGGTCAAGAGGCGGACTCTTGATTTCCACTCAGGTCATGATCTCGGGGTCCATGCCCAGCGTGGATCCTGCTTAAGATTCTCTCTTTCCCTCTCCTTCTGCCCCCGTCCCCCGCTAGCTCACTCTCTCTGAGGAGGAGGAGGAGTAATACAGACAAAAGGTAAGAAGGGTTGCACAGGGGTGTTGATAGTAGAGAAGCAAACATCATGGCTAATGTCATGGATATTTGGAAGGAAGAAATGATGAGTTTGGGTGGAAGACTAGAATAAAGGTGATCAAGAGAAAGAAATCAAAGATGTGTCTTGATTTTAAAATCTGTGATGTGGAAGCTCGTAGTGGCCTTAATGAACCAAACAAAATAAAAAAGAGCTGAAATGGACAGGGCAAAAAATAAAATTTGGCTGTGTGCATGATACAGGGAAGCTGTCAGGATTCAGAGGTAGAAAGGTCTAATAGACAATTAGAAATGAGAGACAAGGGGGGCACCTGGGTGGCTCAGTCGTTAAGCGTCTGCCTTCTGCTCAGGTCATGATCTCAGGGTCCTGGGATCGAGCCCCGCATCGGGTTCCCTGCTCGGTGGGGAGCCTGCTTCTCCCTCTCCCACTCCCCCTGCTTGTGTTCCCTCTCTTGCTGTGTCTCTCTCTGTCAAATAAATAAATAAAAAATCTTTAAAAAAAAAAAAAAGAAATGAGAGACAAGGGCACCTGGGTGGCTCAGTTGGTTAAGCGACTGCCTTCGGCTCAGGTCATGATCCCGGAGTCCCGGGATCGAGTCCCGCATCGGGCTCCCTGCTCGGCAGGGAGTCTGCTTCTCCCTCTGACCCTCCCCCCTCTCATGTGCTCTCTCTCTCATTCTCTCTCTCTCAAATAAATAAATAAAAAATCTTAAAAAAAAAAAAAGAAATGAGAGACAAATACACATGTGGGAAGTAGGTCTACATCACAGCTTTGGTCCACCACATAGAAATGTTAACTGAGGGCGAACTAGGGGAGTGGCAATAAATGATATTCATAAGAGATAACACAGAAGGAAAATTCTAGAGGCTTGAAGCTATTCATTATAACTGGGGGTTTACCTTGGAGTGAGGCAATACCTGATACCTAACACTATTATGTACGCATACATATTCCCCTTTGTGATTGATGGTAGATTGACCACATCTTTTTTCTTTGGACAAACTGGTTAACCCAATTAGGTAGATAGCGAATTAAATCTGAATACAGATGTGATAAAAGAAATTTGATCTTTTCATATCCTCTGCAATGTTTTGAGGTAGAAATAAAAAGCCTCAATAACAACAATACAGTTAATTAATTTTTACCTCAGATTACCTTTACCTTTTACTGCAATCCTCTCTGTGCTAGGCCAGTCCCTTAGGAAAACCAGATAAGCCACTGCTGTCATCAAAGAGCTTATCTTCGAAGCAAAGGCAGAAGGACCTCTTAGCAAAACTAAAACCTGAATTTTTTTTCTGTTAACTCCTTTACTAGATATTTGCCAGTCATAATTTGAGCACAGTTAAGGTGAGGAAAAGTAAAAATTTGCACCAGGGATCACGTCTTCAGTTATTTTAAATGTAATTAGACATGACGACAATGGAAACGTACAGTGTAAAGGGTCAAAAAGGATTGGATCTTCCTCTACTCAGTTTTGGAGTTAAAATTTGGGGGGAAACAGAATGACTGCCCTTTAGTGGGTCTCTGCATTACCCAAAGAAACAGTATAATTCCAACCATAAATATTAACCATTCTATGATAATGCTCACAATTTTCTAAGCAGTATCAATAAAATAAAAAATGTACTCACAAACTCCACATTGCATTGTTATTAGAAAGAAAGCAAAAGTAGCTTAAAGAGTATTATCTTGGTTGAAAAAGCAAGAAATAATTAAACATTGGAGATTTCAGCCAATGAATAAGGTGGGTGCATAAAAATATACCTGAGAAATTAATGTTGCTTTCAAGGAATATTAAAATATTAAATTCACCCCAACATCTGGAAGATAAATTCTCTTTATGCATTTTTTTAAATAAAGATTTAGACTATATATTTGCCTGTACAAGAAGGTAAAGAATTTGATGGAGTTTCTCCAGCCCCCAAAGCAAATAAGACAAATCATTTTCTGAATTTTTCTCATTTTGGCAATAAAACAACATAGATATTCTTTCCTTAAAAAATATAGTCTTATTAAATTCCACACTGGGACTTGAACTGTATGAATATAAAACCGTTATTTTATATTCAAAGCTAGTCCAATTATAAGACGGCAATCGTGCTGTAAATCTTCCTCCCTTGTCTTCAAGATAAATGTTGATTTAAAGATTATAGAAGAGAATTAAACAAAAAATGATCCATGCAAGTTGCCCATAACTTTTATGTTTACCTAAGGACAGCTGTAAAATAAGCCACTTTCAGTTATCCCCAGCTCCCCATAATTGCTTAAACTCCAATCCTGTGTTTTGATGTCTGTGTGTTAAAAAGTTTGAAGAAGAATAAAAGAATTTGGAGAATTTGACTGCAGTATTTCAAGTTTCCAAATTTACTGGGTTGATTTTATTGTTTAAGTGCTATAGACTGAGTGTGTGTGCCCCCTCCTCCAAATTCCTATGTTGAATCTTACTTCCACGTGTGTTGGTATTTGGAGATGAAGCCTTGGGAATTGAGTAGGTCATAAGGGCTATGACCTTGTGAATGGGATTAGTGCCCTCATAAAAAGAGTCCTTAAAGAGCTCCCTTGCCCCTTCCACCTGGCAAGGACACAACAAAAAGATGGCCAACTATGACCTAGGAAGCAGACCCTCACCAGACATCAAATGTGACTGTGCCATCTTGGATGTCCCAGCCTCCAGAACTATCAGAAATAGATTCCTGTTGTGTAAGATACCCAGTTTATGGTAATTTTGTTATAGCAGCCTGCATGGATTAAGAGAGAAAGGGATGCTTCTTCTCTTAGAAATAGACTTACCTTAGTGATATTACTGTTGTGTTATATGATATACTTTGATTAGAATTAAGCCTGTTTTCCCCCACTATCTTTCTGGAGAATTTCTAGCAATTAATTCTTTTCCTTAATATAAATGACCCAATTACACTTGATTCTTTTTATATGTGGATGGATGATGAAGGAGTCCAGGAAAGTACTAATGATAAGCTTTTCTAGGCTCCAGTGTAAGATGAATCTCCTTCAATGTTCACCATCAGTCCTTCACCCATAATCTCTCAGGCAAGAAGAGTAACTCATTTGTTTCTCCCTGGAGCACAAATGCAGAAATTGACTCCCACTGCAAAGATGTACACAATGTACACAATGTGTGGAGACATGGTTATCTATTTATTTAATTATATTTATATATTTAAGCCAGGACCTAACCCAGCCTGTTGATGACTAGAAGTTTACCGTTGGGTTACAACAGAATAACTGAATATCACCTCCTTTAATTTTATCATCTTTTCCTGCCTTCGGACATCAGAGCTCCTGGGTCTTGGGCCTTTGGACTCCAAGAATTACACCAGCAGCCCCCTCATTGTCAGGCCTTCAGAAGTGGAGTGGATTATCCCATCAGCTTTCCTGCTTCTCCAGCTTGCACACTGCAGATTGTAGGACTTCTCACCCTCCATAACCATGTGAGCCAATTCCTAAAAAAATCAAGCTCTATCACTCTCTCTGCATCTGTAAATACATATATAGTTGACCCTTGAACAATGTAGGGGTTAGAGGCACCTACCCACCCCTGCACATTTGAAAATCTCCTATATAACTTTTGACTCCTCAAAACTTTACAAATAGCCCTACTGTTGACTGGAAGGCTTATTGATAACATGCACAGTCGATTAATACGTATTTTGTATATGTATTATATACTGCCTCTTTACAATAAAGTAAGTGGGAGAAAAGAAAGTTATTAGGTAAATCATAAAGAGAAAATACATTTACAACACCGTATGGATTTATTTTTTTTTTTTTTAAGATTTTTTATTTATTTTGACAGAGAGAGAGAGAGGGACAGCGAGAGAGGGAACACAAGCAGGGGGAGTGGGAGAGGGAGAAGCAGGCTTCCCGCTGAGCAGGGAACCCGATGTGGGGCTCGATCCCAGGACCCTGGGATCATGACCTTAGCTGAAGGCAGACGCTTAATGACTGAGCCACCCAGGTGCCCCAACACCGTATGGATTTACTGAGAAAAAAATCCATGCATAAGTGGGCCCATGTGGTTCCAACCCATTTTGTTTAAGGGTCAACTCTGTGTGTGTGTCTCCTATTATCTATCCTATTGGCTCTGTTTCTCTGGAGAACCCCATACAATACTCCTATTTAATTCTGCCATTGCAGAAAACGTAATCATTCCCTTTTAATATCTTTCACATATAGCAATGTTTTTAGTTATTCATCTTGCCTATATTCCCTGCCCCTACTGAACTATGACTCTGATCATGCCATGCCCCTGTTCAAACTCCTGCAGCATGTTCTTATGCAAGTAACTCCACCTGCCACCTCAATCAACCTTCTGGGACTCCTTTTTGGTGCTTCCTCTTCCCATACCATAACTATTACCAAAGTCAACCACAGGCCATGATGCTTTGTCTCTATGCCTCTACCCACTATCCCTTCTAAGGATGATCTTTTCTCCCATTATGTCATAACTAAATTCTATTTGTTGTTCAAATGCCACATTCTTTAACTCATTTGTTAGGAAATCCTCACCCACTTTCCACCTGCCTTCCCAATTGGAAGTATCTTCCCTCTCTTCTGATCTCTGATAGCCCCTTATCTAACTTTATTTTATGGAACTAATCTTTTTTTACTTCTTTCTATGTATTAGGTAATATATTTATTTAAATGTCTTATTTTCTCCAGTCTGCTAAAGTCTTGTTAAAGGGACTATGGAATTGTGTTCATTTCAGTGCCCCCGTCCACAATAGCTGGTGCAATACTCCACATATAGCAAGAAAAAAAAAATCCTTCAAAAATAGTTACTACAAGAATGAATAACCAGTATTGCTAATGTGCCTAAATATAGAATGGGGGGGAAAAGAGATAAAATGGGAATCTCTAATCAGCACAAAATGAATTATACATCTTTAGAATGGGAGATAGCATTGCATAAAAGAGCACAGGATGGAGATAGATCTGGGTTTGTCACCAGCTCCTCTATTAACTAGAACATTTGCCTGGGCAAATTAGAGTATTTATTTCAGTGACCATCCAGTTCTCAGGCAGATTAATATTATCAGTCACCAAGGTCATCACAAGTCTTAAGCTGTATTATTCACATACATTTAAACACAATACCTGACACACTCCTAACTCATAGTTATTCTGTTAGCACATTGACAATATAAATACACTATTCTCTGGTTTATAGGGTTGCTGTTAAAGGATCTGCTATCCGTCACATTTGGTTTCTTGGTAGGTCTTCTTTTTTATAAAATCAATAGCCTTCCACTTCAAGGATGGTAGAAAATGTTCTCTGAAGGTTCCTGTCAGTGCAAAACCCCTAATTCTATATGAAACTGTCTTAGGAAAAATTGTAGTTCTTAGGTCTCTTTCCCATCAACAAACATGAACTGAGCTCCTTATGTGTAGAACTGAGCATCAAGTAAGTAAAAAACGAAGGTTGCCTTATCCCTGGCTGCTTTTAAATTCCTTTATTTGAGTTTTAAGTTTTACCATTCCACTAACATGTGTCTAAATGTATATTGCAGGGTGCCAGTAAGTGTCCCACTCTTGGTTTTGGCTCAAGTCGTGGTCTCAGGGTGGTGGGATCAAACCTTGCATCGGGCCTCACACTCAGCACAGAGTCTGCTTGTCCTTCTCTCCCTGCTTCTCTCCCCATTCGTTCTCTCTCTCTCTCAATAAATAAATAAATAAATAAATAAATAAATAAATAAATAAATAAATAAAATCTTTAAAAAAATATATATGTTGCTTTATCGCCCCAGTGGAAAAAGGTGTTAAAGCAAGGGGACAGGAACAGCTGCCGATGTATATTGCTTTTAATTAATTTAATTGGGTATATTCTGTGCTTATTGAGTCTTTGGATTTTTGTCAGTTCTGAAAAGTTCTAAATCATTATTTATAATATTTATCTGCCAGAATCTCTGTATTTTCCTGCTTTTACTCCAGTTACACATTAGACCTGCTATCCTCCATATTGCTTAACCTGACATATTTTAATTTGTCTCAGTGTACTTCATTCTGTGAAATTTCTTCACAACGATCTTCCCAAAAAAATCAATTCACTGTTATTCTGTGTCTAACCTGCAAGTCAATCTGTTCTTTGTCATTTTTATGTCTGCAATTATATAGTTTTTATTTCTATAATTTCTATTGCACTCCTTTTCAAATATTTATGGTTATTTTTAATAGCCTCTCATCTTTTTACTTCCTTAAATATTTTCTGCAGTTATTTTATACTCTGTATCAAATAATTTTAATATATAATTCCCTTGAAATTTAAATATGGTATTAGTATTCCTAGATTCATCTACCGTATCTTGTTTTCTTGTGTATTAGGCACTCTTTATTAAAATGTCAGAACCCCGGGGGCACCTGGGTGGCTCAATCCTTTAAGTATCTGCCTTTGGCTCAGGTCATGATTCCAGGGTTCTGGGATTGAGCCCTGCCAGGGATTCCCTGCTCAGTGGTGAGTCTGTTTCTCCCTCTCCCTCTGACCCTCCCCCCAACTCATGCACATTCTCTCACTCTTTCTCAAATAAATAAATAAATCCTTAAGAAAATTTAAAAAAAAATAAAAATAAATAAAATGTCAGAAACCCAGCAAGTAAATTGGAAATGTTTTCTGTATATGGGAATTTTTCTTTGTTTTTACATGGAGCCTACAGATGCTACTGATAGAGACCACATTAGCCCCTTAGAAGTTCCCAGTGTGTTGTGGGATACTGAGGGTCAACTCTGTCATACTGACACTGGCCCAAGGCTTAACTTCCCCCTAATATTGCTGATATAAGCATTTTTGCTGAAGGCAACCTTCGTTTTTTACTTACTTGATGCTCAGTTCTACACATAAGGAGCTCAGTTCATGTTTGTTGATGGGAAAGAGACCTAAGAACTACAATTTTTCCTAAGACAGTTTCATATAGAATTAGGGGTTTTGCACTGACAGGAACCTTCAGAGAACATTTTCTACCATCCTTGAAGTGGAAGGCTATTGATTTTATAAAAATTTCATTAATGTATATAATAGTTGGTCTTGCATTATTTGTATATATTTTTTTAGTTTCTTTTTATGTGTAAATTTTCCTCCCTTTCTAGTTTTTCAGCTTACTCTAAACAGAAAGCTTGTAGTTTTCTTCAATGATATTCCCACAGCACCCCTATATGCTAGGTTTGCAGTAAATATCTGTTTAATATATAACCAAAAACCCCCTTCCATGTTCTTTCCTTCTTACGAACAGAATCTAGGGTAAAAACTAAGAGTGCGAATTATCTGGTAGATGCTCTGAAAAGTAAAAGATAAGAATCCCCATATGTGAACTTATATATCTATTTATAAAGATGGAAAGTTAATCTTTCCCTTTTTGAAATTCTGCGTTTCTAGCGTTTTATGCCTTTTTTCCTCACACTTTTACTTCTTTGCCTTTGTACTAGATCCCCAGACAGCAAAAAGATCAAAAGCATCAATACTATCTTATGACATACCCTAAAAAATAAAACAGGCAAAAAAAAAAAGCACATGAAATACTAACTTCTTTTAAATGGGGAATTTAAAAGGCTAGATTTAATGAGACAGTATACATTTATTAATAATGCCATCGTATATAATAGGACCTTAATGGGAATACAGACCAATTCTCCCATGATGATTATTTGGTGATACAAAGAAATAAAAATTATAAGAAAGAAAGTTCTGAAATAAAAGTGGTAATTAAAGATCAGAGAAAAGTGCATAGTCAATGCTTAATTATCTGAAGACCAAAAATTCAGACTGTATGTCCCCTCTTTCTCCTTGGCTGCCTTTTGGCTGCAGGATTATGATCTTCACCAGTTGGTGGAAAGAGAAAATTAAAGAGCAGAAAGTCTAAAGGGCACCTGGGTGGCTCAGTCGGTTAAGCATCTGACTCAGGTTATGACCTCAGGGTCGTGTGATCGAGCCCCACATGGGGCTCCACGCTAAGTGGGGCGTCTGCTTGTCCCTCTCCCTCTGCTCCTCCTCTGTGCTCACTCTCTTTCACTCCCTCAAATAAATAAATAAAATCTTAAAAAAAAAAAGCAGAAAGGCTCTATCCATTCAGAGAAATTTTAATTATTCTAATAAAGAATAGAGGTAGAGGAAACTTGAACCTTCAGTTTCAAAGGAGGTTTGTACATTATGCATATCCTTTTTGTTCATTTACCTAATTCCCACTAATAATCCAAACTTAGGAGTACAGAGTACATTACACTTATGTTGATCCATATGTTACGTCTGAGAGTCAAAAATTGAGCAGAGAAGGACTGTTGGCCAGGTAGTTCACACGCTATTTGCCTCTCCTGGCCAAAGCCCTGAAATGAATCTTCATTTTCAAACTGTAGATTCAAATATCACCTAAAAGGTTCTGAACTATCAACAGGCCCTATCCAAAGAACAAAAAAGATCGACAGTAATATAAAGGATACAATTATTGGGTACTACCCAAAATCTTTCTCACATTAGCTTTCTATAGCAACTGAAATTTGTAAAATGATACTTGCAAAAGGACAGCCCTCATCCATTAGAATACAAGTACCGTTGAACCACGCAAAGCAAGTAATCTGTTAGATTACTTAGCTGTCATGTTGGAAAGCAGAAGCAGAGTATAACTAGGGTTTTTGTTGAAGCAGATAAAGTGAATATGAAGAGTCTTAAACTTATGAGAATATACATGTACTTAGTTCAGTAGGGCATATTTTCAAAGATGGACTCCCTTGTTTTAGTTTCTCGTAGCCAGACTACCGGTAGGCTGTTAAAGAATGACTTCCTAATATTACACCACCAGGTACTAGTGCAATGAGTACAGTGATTCAAACTCCTGAACACTAAATTACTAATATTTAGAAAACCTACAGAATTCATGTATATACTCATTTTTATAACTTTCAATATTTATTTTTATCCCTTGTGATAGGTGAGGAAAACAGCTGCTATGATCTTCCTACTACTGCTTAAATTCAGTTCATGCTTTGATTTCAGCACAGTTCTAAGCACATTGTGATTGAGACAAAGCAAATAACAGTGTACCGAGGTTGATGAGAAGTGGTACAATATATACTTGAATATTATGGGCTTAGAAGTTAAATTATATGTACCTGGATTTAAATCCTGGATCTGCCCCTTACTTTCTATATAACTTCTAACGTATACTCTATGAGTTTCTTTAACTGGGAGTGGAGTAATAATAGCATTTACATCATAGAGTTTGTGTAAGGATTAAATAAAATAACCCATGTAAAGCATTTTTCACAGTATCTGACAGATAGTAAGTGTTCCATAATGGTTATATATAAATTATTATAATCAATCAAGACTTTATGTAATGGAACTTATCAGTCTATATTATATTAAACCCCAATCACCAGGAACTGTATATGCATTATTTTTTAATCTGTATTTATTATCTTTATTTCACAGATAAGAAAACTCAGGCCCAGATGTTTTAGGTAACTCACCTGAATCACACAGCTACAAGTCAGAGAATCAAGTATTGATTACAAGTCTGTTTTACTCCCAAAGGCCACACTTTTTCCACTCTACACACTGCCTCTTAAATGAACATTTATTGTTAATTATGGTTAAGATCTCAGTGGGGCAGGAGGGAGTACACTTGGGAATGCATTTACATAAGAGAGCAGCATATTTAACATGTCAAGATTAGGCCACCTCCAGGACCACCTGTCATGATAGGTCAAAGCCCCATATTATCCTGCTCTACCATTGTCAACATAATTGTATGATTCTGTAGAGTCTGTTCCTTGTGACTCACAAAACATCAACAAACCTGTTTTCTATAGTTTAACAGAATAGAGGATACTTGTTCCTCTGAATTGAGACGGACTTGTAAGTATACAACCAAAATGTTTTCGAACTCAAAGCATTTTAATGTGTCAGGCTGATTGAATTCCCATTCTGAAATAAGTTCGACTAAAACACCGTAAAGCATAATGGAGAAAAATGAAAGAGACCGATGCTAGAAACAACAGGTGAAGCAGTGAACGTACGTTGAAACTGACATAACAACGTATCTGCTGAAAATTCATGGCCGTCTGAGCCGGCAAAATCCTTTTATTAGCTGCCATAGCAGTATCTAGCAGGGTAATTAGGGATTTGAGCAGCATCACACAAGGTAATAGAGGGGAAAAAAAAAAAATAACAACAGCATGAGCCAACGCCTCATAATAAATCTTTTACATACCTCTCTCACTATCCTATTGGTTAAAAATCAATGAAAGGAAGAAAATGCTATTAGTGCCGGTGATTGTCGAAGGGCTGACTTCAAGGTGATGGGTGAAGCTAAACTGAGGTGCTATGAACCAAGAAGAGGCTCGCAAATCTATACTTCCCCAAAATACCATTACAGGTCAGCCCTGATTTGCAGATATACCAAATTTCAAAGGGACTCTGAATTGCAGAGACAGCCAAGTTTTAAATAAGTGGTTCTTTCCCCTGTGTGTCTGCATGTTTTGTTAATAGTTTTGGTTAATCTTAATAATCTTAATAATTTCATCTGTAACCCTTTATTTCTAAAGCTTGTACAGAGCCCGATACTAACAGGTGGTTTAGTATCGGGCTCTGTACAAGCTTTAGAAATAAAGGGTTACAGATGAAATTATTAAGATTAACCAAAACTATTAACAAAAATATAAAAATGCATTCATCATTGTGTTTTTTCAGCAACTGTTTACTCCATGCTAAATATATCCATAGGCCCACTAAACCATGTGTGAGAGATACCAAGAATCTGAGACATAGCCTTAATCTGAAGAAATGGAGGAAAAGCATATTATACCGTATAAGTTAAAATCATAAAATACAAGAATGATAGGTGTCTTGGCAAAAGCATATATATAAATGTCAGTGATTCAGCAAGTAAAACTAACTTACTTAAATGCTCTGAGTCTTAGCTTTCTCATCTAAGCAAGTGTCATATGAATTGTTAACTTGACATAGTTGTCAAAATTAAATTTTAAAAATGCATGTGAAAGTCACTCCTTCCTCTGGAAGACAGAATAGATATAATTTTGCCTCTTTCGCATACTAAATACAACTAAAAATGCTGGGTACTATCTATAAAACAAACGTATGAACTCTTTGAAAGATAGAAAGTAAAAGACTGGCTAGGGGCCAGGAACCCACGGAAATTTAAAAAAAAATATATCCAAATAATATATGCCTTTATTAAAGAGGGGCTCTTAATGGAAACCTAAAATAAATGAACTAAAGGAAAATGAAAATACAACACATGACAATTTGTTGATCTATTAGTGTGGTACTTAAAGAATCTAAGCTACTTTGGGAAACTAGAGAAAGAAAAACAAATGGTATTTTAAGATATAGAAAGAAGGAGGGGTGCCTGGGTGGCTCAGTTCATCTGACTCTTGATTGCAGCTCAGGTCTTAGGATCTCAGGGTTGTGAGTTCAAGCCCTGTACTGTGCTCCACACTGGGTGTGAACCCTACGTAAAAAAAAATAGTAGAAATAAGGAAATAATAGAAGATGGGAGCAAGTATCAATGAAATTGAAATACAAAACAAAAGAAAAAATCAGGAGGCGCCTGGGTGGCTTACTCGGTTAAACATCTGCCTTCAGCTCAGGTTGTGATCTCAGGGCCCTAGGATCGAGCCCCATGGTGGGCTCCCTGCTCAGTGGGGAGTCTGCTTCTTCCTCTCCCTCTGCCCCTGGTCCTGCATGCATGCTCGTTCTCTCTCTCTCAAATGAATAAATTAAAACTCTTAAAAAATATGCTGAGCGAAATAAGTCAGTCAGAGAAAGACATGTATCATATGACCTCACTGATATGAGGAATTCTTAATCTCAGGAAACAAACTGAGGGTTGCTGGAGTGGTGGGGGGTGGGAGGGAGGGGGTGGCTGGGTGATGGACACTGGGGAGGGTATGTGCTATGGTGAGCGCTGTGATTTGTGCAAGACTGTTGAATCACAGATCTGTACCTCTGAAACAAATAATATATTACATTGTTAAAAAAAAAAAAGAAGAAGATAGCAGGAGGGGTAGAATGAAGGGGGGGAAATCGGAGGGGGAGATGAACCATGAGAGACAATGGACTCTGAAAAACAAACTGAGGGTTCTAGAGGGGAGGGGGTGGGAGGATGGGTTAGCCTGGTGGTGGGTATTGAGGAGGGCACATTCTGCATGGAGCACTGGGTGTTATGCACAAACAATGAATCATGGAACACTACATCAAAAACTAATGCTGTAATGTATGGTGATTAACATAACATAATAATAAAAAAATTACAAATATATATATAAAAAAATCAAAGGAAGCAAAAGCAATAACTAGTTCTTAAAAAAAGTTTGATGACTTTAGCCAGATTGACAAAGAAAAAACAAGAGGGAAAGACAAAAATGAAAGAAAAAACATTACTATAGATACCACAGATATGAAAAGGATAATAAGGAAATACTAGGAACAGTTCTTTGTCTATAAATTTGACAACTTAGATGAAATAGTCCAATTCCATGAAAGACATAAGCTACCAAAATTCACTCAGTGGGGAATAGATAACCTGAATACTTCTACATCTATTTTATAAATTAATTATTAGTTTAAAACCATCCAACAAAGGAAATCTCAAGCACATAGTTTCTCTGGCAAATTCTACCAAACATTTAAGGAAGGCATAAAACCAATTTTATACAATCTCCTCCAGAAAATAGAATAGGGGGATAACTTCCAAACTCATTCTATGAGGCCAGAATCCCACTAATAAATCCAAAGACTTTTCAAGAAAAGAAATAGAAAAGTATAGAACGGGGTACCTGGATGGCTCGGTCAGTAGAGTGGGCGACTCTTGATATCAGGGTTGTTGAGTCCAAGCCCCATGTTGGGTGTGGAGATTACTTAAAAATAAAAATCTTAAAAAAAAAAAAAAGCCAAAGGACAATATTGTTTATGATGATAGCTGCAAAAATCTTCTATAAAATATTAGCAATCAAATTCAGCAGTATAGAAAAAAGATAACAGAATATAAATTTAGTTCAATATTAGAAAATACATCCAATATAATTAGTCATATTAATAGACTCAAGAAGAAAATCCATATGATCATATCAATAAATTATCAAGGTAAAGACACTCAGCAAACTAGGATTATAGGAGAACTTGATAAACCTGACAAAGGGCTTCTACAAAATCCTAGTATAAACAAGTTAATGGCAAAAGACTGAATGCTTTTCTCTAAATTCATGAACAATACAAGGACATCCTCTTTCATCACTTCTATGGAAGAATTTATGAGACGTCTTAGGCAGTGCCATGTCAAAAAAAAAAAAAAAAGTAAAAGGAATACAGAATGGAAAGGAAGAAAAACTGTCCCTCTTTGCGATGACATGCTTGTATAAATAGACAATCTTAAAGATTCTACCAAAAGCTTCTAGAAGTAGTAAAGTAACTTTTTCAAGGGTACATAATATAAAATCAATATACAAAAATCAACCATGTTTCTATTACCAGCAATGAACAATTGGGACTCAATATTAAAAACAAACAAAAACATGACAATAGCACCAAAAAAAATCACTCAGGTTGGCACTTTACAAAAGAGCTGGCTCTGTATGCTGAACACGACTATATATCAATTAAAAAAAATCAAAGACGGGCGCCTGGGTGTCTCAGTTGGTTAAGCAACTGCCTTCGGCTCAGGTCATGATCCTGGAGTCCCGGGATCGAGTCCCGCATCAGGCTCCCTGCTCAGCGGGGAGTCTGCTTCTCCCTCTGACCCTCCCCCCTCTCATGCTCTCTCTATCTCATTCTGTCTCTCAAATAAATAAATAAAATCTTTTTAAAAAAAAAATCAAAGACATCAATTCTCCCCAATTAGAGCTCTTTATTTACTGCAGCCCCTATCAAAATCTCCGTGCGCTTTTGAAAATAGATGTCAATAAGATGATTCGAAAATTCATGTGGAAAGGCAAAGGAATTAGAAAAGTCAAAATTAGTTCAAAAAAGAACACAGTTGGAGTCCTTACAAGACCTGAGTTCAGGACTTACTATGAAGCCACAGCAGTAAAGATGGGGTGATTTTGGTGAAAGGAGATAGACTCAGAAATCAATGGAATAGAATAGGGAACCCAGAAATAGGCACACAAGATTATAGTAAGAAAGAAGTTCATAAACTACTTGCTTTCTATATGGCAATGGTGGTATAAGTATTTCTAATACTGGGATCAAGACTCTCTCTAAAACTGTGGTTCTTTACCTATTTGTGGGCACACATCTGTTTGCAGGCAGGAACTGTTTTTTGTTCATTACTATTCTCCTCTGTTCTAAGGCTGGAGTTAATTCCTCAAATTCCAGTTCTGCCACCTACTAAGGACATGAACTTGGGAAGGGAGACTTCTCTCAGTTTCCTCTTCTATAAAATGCGAGATAATACTACATACCCAGTGAGATTGTGTTGCAGATTAAATGACATCATGTACATAATGCAATCAGCAGGGCAAATGGCATATTGCTAACTCCCTGAAATGTTAGCTGGTGGCCTTAGGTTAGGTATCCTAGATGTAGACCCCTATGATGGACATTCTTGTGCAAGTGATTATTGATGAAGAGTTCTCAGAAAAAGGGGAGTAAGGGAAGTAGGGTAGGGCAAAGTGAAGTTGCTAAACAAGAATATAGTCTCCCATTCACAGTACATTCAGCTTGATCCCAAGGGGACCTTGGAAACACAACATGCATCATAGAAATAGCCCCATGTTAAGGAAAGGGAGTGAGATTCTTGTACGCAGTGAGTCCATCCTCAGCTGTGGGTTACCGGGGAGTGTGAGTGGCTGGCTTCTGGGTGGCGGACAAGCATTCCCTGGAGGAAGGGGTCAGCTGGGAGCAGTAAACACTCACAGAAGCTGGAGGAAAGAACGTGCCCGCCCCTGACACTCACTGAAAGCATCCTCGACGTTTTATGGCAATCATCTGATTATTAGACCAAGACAGTAAGTGTGCACTACAGCTTCAAAGACAATGTAACAGAGGGACACCTGAGTGGTTCAGTCAGTTAAGCGTCTGCCTTAGGCTCAGGTCATGATCACAGGGTCCTGGGATCGAGTCCCGTGTTGGGTTCCTTGCTCAGCAGGGAGCCTGCTTCTCCCTCTTCCTGCCGCTCCCCTTGCATGTAGTCTCTCTCTCTCTGACAATAAATAAAATCTTAAAAAAAAAAAAAAGACAATGTAATGGAATGAAGCCAGATTATAGAGTATTCTCTCCGCCAACTTCAACAGAAAGACCACATTAGCAGGAACAAAGAAGCACAGTATTATTGCAAACACAGTGGCAAATGACAGCAACAGAAGATTTAAGGAATCAGCCTAGCTTATAACCCCCCCTGTCCACCTTCCACACTCAGATTTCCAAGCACTATTAGGGAAAATAAAAGCGGAGCAATTCTTGAAGACCAAAACTGGCTCAGTGATGTCTTCCACTTCAGAGAAAATGCCACTGTGCTGGTATTTCACCAGAGGCAGAAAAGAAAACAACAACAAAATTTATCCTTTTTTCCCAGCTGGGAGGAAAGCTAGAATGGGAAGGTCAAATGATGGTAAACACCAGGAATTTGTTACCTTCAATAAATGAGGGTTAAGTAGAGGAGATGAAAAATTAAAAACATCTCCCCACGAACCAGGAGGTGTGGAGAAAAAGCCTGGTGATGGCTGGCTGTAGTCCTGTTCCTCCCACTGCAAGAACAAGAAAATAAAATGGTGGCCAAACCCATGTGTCTTGCCAGTGTCGGCCTTTCATTATCAGGAAAGGGGATAGGTACGTTGCTAGGAACGTGCAAGTGCCTAGTGACGATAAATCATCTGAGCAGGGGACAGATTCTCTCAATTCAGAACAATTACCTTAAAATCAAAAAATCAAAAATAATAAAATTCTGGAATTTCCCACATGCCAAAAACAAAACGATTTTATAAACTGATTTCCGGTGTTGTCCATGATACCATTGTCTTTTGATTTTCCTCCAGCCTCTCAGGGGCTGGATTTCAGGCTCTATGAATGGTTTCTCTTCCTTAACCCAGAACCTAAAATGCTGGGGTCTCTCAATGCTTTGTCAAGTCCCATCATGTCTCCCCCATTCACATCCTTGCTAGCTCCTGTCAGGCACTCCCAAGGCTTCGGTGTCCAACTGAGATTTCAAGTGTGGGTAATGAACGGGTCAGTTAAGAGCGAAAGGAAAGAGCATCCCACGAAGGAAGGCATGGGAAGACAACAAGGCATATTTGAGGAAATAAATGAACTGTAACATACATGAACATTTACTGAATCCTTGCTACATACTAGGCACTATCTTAAATGTTTTCAATATATTAAATTACCTAGTGCCAACAACCTATGAGTCACTTCCTCAGCTCCATTGACAGAGGAATAAACTGGGGCACAGAGAAGTTAGGTAATATGCTGCTAGTGAATGGGGGGAGCCAGGCTCCCAAACCTGACCTCCCTTACTGAGGATGAGGGGAGGGTGCTGGGAGGGGCCTTGTACCTCTTCCTCTTCTCCACATGCCCTCTAGCCCCCCCACCCCACCCCTTCATGCTGCCGGCACTGATTTCTATTTCAGAAGTAGATTTCAATTTGATTCCTTCAAGGAATCCCTCCCTGACCATCCCAGGCTCAACTTTCCACTGTTAGCCATTCATAAAGCTTTTCATACTGCTGATTTTCCTAGCTAATTCCGCTTATACCCCGAGACTCAGTATAAATGTCATCTCGGGGAAACTTTCCCTGATGCTCTCCCAAATAGATGAGATTTCACGGCTATAGCCTTCATCCCACTTACACTCATTCAGTACCTATGCCCACTCAGTTCTAATCTCCTTGAGGCAGGGAGTGAGTTCTGGCTCATTCAGCACATTATCACCAGCACCTAAATCATGACATGCAGCAGAGAGCGAATGAATATTTCTTCAATACATGAAATTCAACTAAAATACTAGCAGTAAAATAACATGGTTGCTATCATTAATGAGTACCCAATACGTGCCAAGGATAAAGGGGATTATTTTCATAAGGCATTACTAACCTTCCTAACTACCCTGCAAGGTGGGGGGGGGGGGGTTATGAACTTAATATTAAAAGAGAGTAACAGGATGCTCAGGTAAAGTAAACGTTTGCTTAGATCAATAATAAAGGTAATAGTTCCAGTCATGTAGGGCTTATGTGCCATGTCCTAAGCTAGAGTGTAATTATCATAAGACACCAAAGACAAAGAAATTGCTATTGTCATGTTACAGATGAAGGGAAGCTCAGAATCAAGGCAACTTGCCTAAGATCACACATCTGTGTGTGTATGTGTAAGAACAAAGAAATGAATGCAGGGCTCTGTGATCCTGAAACCCGGCTCTTTCCACTGCACAATGGCTGTTACTCTTCCATAGACAAATGCTTAGGGAGCTACTTCACGCTGCTCAGAAGTGTTCATTGGCAATTAGCTAGCTTGTTGATCGATTTGTTTTTCCTTTTTTTCTCCTAATCAAAACATAATTAATGAATTAATGTAATGTGTTTGGTAAAGCATTTCAAAGTATGGATGTATCTGGCAAAGGTATCAAAATAGGTGTTAATTGGGGAAAAAAAAAGACTTGATGGCTCTTGGAGTAGGAGACCACTTTTCTATTGGGAGAGCGAAATTTTTAATTCAGAATCTTCTTGAAGTTTCCAGGTCTCCCAAGCAGTTGATCTTTAACTGGGATATTGAATAGAAATGATCTTTTTGCCATATATACTGTCCGGCTACATAATTGCTTTGTGAGATGTAATTTGCAGACAATAAAGTGGTAAAGATCCGTAACACAGAGTATAGTATTAAGGATGTTGTTCATAACATATCTAGCAAAAGTGGTGATGAAAATGTGTTGTGGTTAAAGGTTTTAATCACATCTCACGTAGATGATTACTTAATTATCATCCCAAAAGTCTTTGCAACTTTTAATTTAGCCTCATGCATTTTTAAAAATGACAGCTAAAAGA
Source organism: Neomonachus schauinslandi (assembly GCF_002201575.2). Lineage (NCBI taxonomy): Eukaryota > Metazoa > Chordata > Mammalia > Carnivora > Phocidae > Neomonachus > Neomonachus schauinslandi. The sequence goes on along the minus strand of NC_058419.1, from coordinate 10,211,998 downwards.
AATCACCTGGCCAGAATACTAATAAAGGATATCAGCTACCTTGAATGACATAAAAGTGAGAAAGGATTTTACATTTTAGTATACCATAAATGAATGACAGAAAATTGACACAAAAGCATGCTTTGCAACCTTATCTTCAAACCCATTTTATGGGAAAACATGTTTTCTTTAAGTCAGTAATGACAAAAATAGAGTTGCCAATTAATAAGTATCCCCAATTAAACTCATAATGGTGCATATGTCAAATCGCAGAGGGGAAAATAAAGATTAAGGTAGAAACAGTTCTTACCAGGGAAAAGGACAAACATGCATTTCCTTACCTATCAAGCCTTGGTGTGGCTGTGAATATTAAAGAGGAAGGTATTTGAATTTAAAGCTCCGAATCTTGGGAAAAGAGTCCCCAGATGTATTTAATTATCCCCATAGTTGGCAAAGGTGCACCTTGAATTACAATTAACCCTGTTCACACCCACAATATCAGCAGTCATTAAGTGCACAATGTGTGGCTGTTTCTCCTAGCAGCTCTTAGTTCTTTAATTAATTCTTCTATAGCCTGATCTACCAAACTCTGATCAATGAAAGTGTAAGAGCTCAGGGGAGCTACCGTGCCTTCAGCACACAGCCAAAGAGTTAGCTTTTGCAAAGCTCAGTATCTGATAGTTAAGATCAGGGAAAAAGGGGCGCCTGGGTGGCTCAGTTGGTTAAGCAACTGCCTTCGGCTCGGGTCATGATCCTGGAGTCCCTGGATCGTGTCCCGCATCGGGCTCCCTGCTCCGCAGGGAGTCTGCTTCTCCCTCTGACCCTCCCCACTCTCATGTGCTCTCTCTCAAATAAATAAATAAAATCTTTAAAAAAAAAATCAGGGAAAAAAAATTCTTGCTGAAATGAGATATTTTAAACATCTATTGACATTTGAAACTAGTTTGCTTTGTGACCTTTCATGACAAAATGAATTCAACGAGCATACCGGGGAATGACACGCCCCACTCCCATAATGGAATGAGGTTAAGCAAATGAAGAAGCTTACGTGCCCTAACCAGTACCTAGAGTGGCATAAATTACTTGAATAAACTGGTTTCCTCAGGGAGGCAACTACCAAGGGACACTGGATAAGCTCTGAGGCAAGTTTCTGGCTTCCACATGTATTAGCAGAACCGTTCCGTTCGAGGTATCTATTGTTAATGGTGTAGGTGTCTTGAAGCTCCTAACTCATCAAGCGCTCCTGAACCACCCAACATACGTATGCACATATGCACAAATTCTTTCTCTTACTCCAGTTAATTAGCATCTTCTCCTTTCTTCCACCTAATATCCTCCCTATTGCGGACAGTATTGCTTATAAGTAATAGCTGTGTCCTTATTAGGGTAGCTATAACATGTAGCTCAGTTCAACAAATTTTTCTGATCAACTAGTAGGTGTCGGGATAGGTGCTGGAGACACAGAAATAATTAGTGGGGAAAAGAGTCCAAGGGTCCGATTTGAAGTCTTCTGTTGCAGCTGCTTACAACAGGTGCCAAAGTCAAGCACTTCTGAGGCAGTTCTTCAGGAAAATGCAATTTGCTAGCATCACACTCACTCATAGAGGTTTTTTTTTTTAAGATTTTATTTATTTACTTGTGAGAGAGAGCGCACAAGCAAGTGAGAGAGCGTAAGCAGGGAGGGGGAGCAACAGAGGGAGAGGGAGAAGCAGACTCCACCCCTCTGAGCAGGGAGCCCCATTCTGAACTCCATCCCAGGACCCCGAGATCATGACCCAAGCTGAAGGCAGCCGCTTAACCGACTGAGCCACCCAGGCTCCCCACTCACAGAGCTTTTGTGTCTTAGTTCAGAGGTTCTACAAGTATTGTCCCCAAAGGAGCTGTAACAAATAAACCAGGGAATTAGTTATACATGCAAACCTGTGGCCCCACCCAGGCACACTGAATAAACTCTGATGGTAGAGTTCATCAGTCTGGATTTCATCAAGCCCCCTCTGGCGGTTCTGAAGCAAACTCAAGTTTGTTTAAAAACCACTGCCCTGTTTCATAGTCTAGGCCTACCTGGTTACCTCTTTTCTCTTTTAGTTCTCATTCACAGCCAGACAGGCCCCAGCAGCACTGGTTCTGACCCAGCTCCTGATCCAGCTTCCTTAAAGATTGAAGACCACAAGGAATAAGGTCAAGTGGCCCCAGCGCTCCCAGCCGAGCCCAGCCTCAAGTTGGTCTACCAGCTGAATGCGGCCCTTGTGAATGAGCCCAGGTTAGAGCAACAGAAGTGCCAGAGCACCCCACACAATCATGATATAAAATAATGCATGTATCTTTAAGCCACTAAATTATGGGGTTATTTTTAATACAGTGGTAACTGAACTATGGTGCCTGGACTATATACTGAAGGATATGAGGGAGCCATTGAAGAGTTTTTAAGATAGAGAATAATAGGATCAGACTGACATTCTTTTTTTTTTTATTCTTATGTTAATCCCCATACATTACATCATTAGTTTTAGATGAAGTGTTCCATGATTCATTGTTTGTGCATAACACCCAGTGCTCCATGCAGAACGTGCCCTCCTCAATACCCACCACCAGGCTAACCCATCCTCCCACCCCCCTCCCCTCTAGAACCCTCAGTTTGTTTTTCAGAGTCCATCGTCTCTCATGGTTTCAGACTGACATTCTTAAAAGATTACTCTAGCTACAGTGTAGAAGAAAAGTTGGAGAGAAAAACAGGCAGAGGAATTAGGAAATTTATGCAGGTATGAGGCTCGGAATCAGGGCTATCTAACACGTCATTTCCTTATGATTGTATTATGTAAGATCAGTTGTTGTTTTAACTCAAAATAACTGGAAAACTATGGGATGTGTCAATAATGGTTAAGGAGGCAGGAAAGAACACATTCAGCCCATTTGATAATAAACTGGTTGCATCTTCTGTCCAGTTAGACCACTTAGCTAACGATATGGGTATTATGGTGATGGGAAACATTCTACCTCTCCTTCCATGTTTTCAAAGGCAAGATGAAAGCACTTTTCTTGGTGCTTTCTTACTCTTATCTCACAACCAAAGAAAGGGAAATGGTTGATTTTTTTTATTTTCCAACACAGCCTAGAGATTTGTGTTACTTCCTTCATATACTTATATATGTGATTTTTGGGGATAAGTGTGTACACCTAATTAGTTACTGTGTTTATCATAATTAATTAAAACCATCAGTGGTAATGGCAGAGAATACAGCAAAGGCAGTATACTAGTCTGATCTAGACGAAAGATATGTCATCACGGGTACAAGCAGAGGCCGCGAAATGAGACAAAAACAAGTTTGAATCCCAGGTCCACATCTTCAAAAACTATGTTACCTTGGGCAAGTAAGCCTCTTTCCAGTCTTCATTCTCTATATGTGCTGGAGTGAACAATGAGATAATATACTTTAAAATACCTGGGCACAGTGCCTGGAAAATGATTAGGATACAGTAAGTGGCAGATGATATTAAGAACTGTCTCTCAATACCTGACACTGCATAAACAATTTGCCCACTCTGGGCCTTAATTACCTTATCTGTAATCTGAGGGGCAGGGGGCCCTGCAAGCAATATTGTTTCAGAGATTTAAGAACATTCCTAACATTGAGTCATTTTCTACATTTTAATTTTTTCAAAATAAAGTGTAATACTTCGTCTCTCATGGTGATTTGCCATGTGAATAAAACAAGCAAAAGACAGAAACAAGTATTATTGCCACATTTCTTTGAAAGCTGTTCGAAATACATTTTCAAAAGTTGTATAATGCTTTACAGATAATTTACTGACTTTTGTTGTACTATAGTTTTTCTTTGTTTCAGGAGTTCTTTCATGTTAGACATGATTTACTCTAGTGGAAAAGGTAGTGGCAGGTTCTGAAATTTATACTCAACAAGGTGCTCTTTAGAGATTTTCCTTATCTAGTCTTACTGATATCAAAGTCAGATGCCTAATCTACAATTCCCAGATTCAGTCCAGTTTATTTTTTAAAAAGGATCAGTAGTCAGCAGTCATCTAAGCCAATGCATGAGGAGCTGTTGGTAATAATATGTTGCATCTTCCTGTTAGGAGGCCAGCTGAGTCTCTCTACAGATCTTCACAGTGAAGGACATCTCATGCTCAGGCTTGCCTTGAAATTTGATTTTTTTTTTTAAATTCCCATCGTTTGCTTTCAATAGGCTTGTTGCTGTATGAAATATCAGTTTTTTACATCAAAACAGTCACATCTGGGCAGCTGTGTTAAGCCCTCATGCATGCAACTACTTCTACATGTCCACGATGTCTGTCAGGGGCTCAAATGACCACATGATTCCAAGACTTGTGCCATATATACAGGTTATTATACAACAAGAATGGAGAATAATCCAAGAAGATAGTGCCCTGATCTATAGAAAATTCTGCAGGGATATAGGGTTTGGATCTTCTTTTTTGGGAAGTTATTATTTATTCATTCATTCAACCATCCATTTTTTTTTTTTTAGATTTTTATTTATTTGACAGAGAGAGACACAGCGAGAGAGGGAACACAAGCAGGGGGAGTGGGAGAGGGAGAAGCAGGCTTCCTGCCGAGCAGGGAGCCCAATGCGGGGCTCGATCCCAGGACCCTGGGATCATGACCCGAGCCGAAGGCAGACGCTTAATGACTGAGCCACCCAGGCGCCCCAACCATCCATTTTTCTAAAACACACACATCTAATTGTGCTACAACACCTCAATCCTTCCACCTCTGCCCCCAGCTGCAAAACAATCATTGCAACCATTCCCCCCCAAATAGAATCAAAACTCGTTAGTATTGAACTAAAAAGTTTCTTCCATCTCCCCAACCTACTTCCTAAACTCAATCTTTGCCACATATCTCTAAGCTCCACCCACACAGTGCCCCAATACCTTTGTGGATGTTGTTCCCTTTTCTGGAAATAATCCCCACTCTGCTCTTTTCCCCAAGGTTGCCCTAGGAAGTTATGTGCACAACTTCTGTGCTCTAACACATTAGGTACCCTTCTCTAAAATGGCCCTGATAAATAAGTCGAAATTGTATGTTTGTGTATTTATCATCTTGGTGACAAGGAATATGTCTTATTTATCATGATATCTCCTTTACTACAGGTAACCACTAATGAAGTAATGAAAAGATGTGACATAAATTATAGCTTTTCATTAATGTCGTGTCAGGCTAGGGCTTGTGAGAGTGTGAAGGGTTGAGTACCAAGTAGGAATCAGTGATGGAAATAAGTCAAATAGAACGATAATTGTAGATGGGGAATAAGGCCTATATGGAAACTACAGCATCAGCGATATGGTCAAGAGGATGAAGGTGGAACAATGATTCATTAAACCCAGACATTAAACACAGATTTTATACCCTTAACACAAAGTTACTCAGCATGGATCAATGACCTAAATTTAAAATGCAAAACTGTAAAACTCGGAGAACACGATATAGAACACCTAGATGACCCTGAGTACGGCAATGACCTAAGATACAACCCCAATGATATGATCCATAAAATAAATACTTGATGAGCTGGATTTCATTAAAATTAAAATCTTCTGCTGTGAAAAACAATGCTCAGAGAATTAAAAGACAAGCCACAGACTGGGAGAAAATATGTGTCTTACAAAAAACACATCCACGGGTGCCTGGGTGGCTCAGTGGTTAAATGTCCGACTCTTGATTTTAGCTCAGGTCATCATCTCAGGGTTGTGAGATCAAGCCTCAAATTCGGCAAAGAGCCTGCTTAAGAGTCTCTCTCTCCCACTGCCCCTACCCACCCCCAACAAACAACCACCACCACCAACAACAAAAACCCCACAAGAGACACATCTGATAAAGGAATGTTATCCAAAATATACAAAGAAAGCCAACAGGGAAACCACCTGATTAAAACAGTGAAAAGATCTTAACAGATGATATACAGATATAAGATGGCAAATCAACAAATGAAAAGGTACTCCACATCACAGGTCATTGAGGAAATAAAATTAAAAACAACAACGTGATACTACTACATACCTATCAGAATGGCCAAAACCTGGGCCAGTGATAATACCAAACAATGGCAAGGATGTGGAACAACAGAAAATCTCATTTATTACTGATAGGAAGGAAAAATGGTACAGCAAGTTTGGAAGCCAGTTTAGTGTTTCTGTGAAGTAAACATACTCTTACATACGATCCAGCAACCATGCTCCCTGGTATCTGCCCAAAGGAGTTGAAAGCTTATGTCCACACACAAAAACCTGCACATGGATGTTTACAGCTGCTTTATTCCGAATGGCCCAAACATGAAAGCAACCAAGATGTCCTTCAGTAGGCGAATAAATAAATAAGCAGTGATAGATCCAGAGAATAGAACATATTTCAGCCCTAACAAGAAATAAGCCTTCAAATCATGAAAAGACAAAGAAGGACCTTACATGCATATTACTAAGTGAAAGAAGCCAATATGAAAAAACCATATACTGTAAATTTCCAACCCTATGACATTCTGAGAAAGACAAAACTATGAAGACAGTAAACAGATCCGTGGTTGACAGGGGTTAGAACTGCAGGGAGGGATGAATGGGTGAGGTCATACAGAGGATATTTAGGGCATTGAAAGGATTCTGTATGATACTATAAAGGTAGATATATGTCATTATACATTTATCCAAACCCAAAGAATGAAAAACAAAAAGACTGAACCCTAATGTAACTATGGGCATTGATAATGTGTCAGCATAGGTTCATCAATTGTAACAAATGTCCCACTCTGGTGGGGGATGTCGATAATGGGAGAAGCTATGCGTATATGAGGGCAGGGTCCATATGAGAATCTCTGTAATTGCCTCTCAATTTTACTGCAAAGCTAAAATTGCTCTAATATAAAGCCCTTAATAATGAAATAATATACTAGTCATATTTCAGAAACTAACCATAGCATATATTCAAATTTGATACAAGTAATGTCTAATCCACTGAAGAATTAGTCAATAAATTTTAAAAAAATTATATTACTCACTTAGTAAAATAAGTCATAACTCAATTCCAGAATTTTTACACATAAAACAAAATATAAAATCATAAAGTGTATAGTTACAAATCTTTCCCATGTAAAAATGATAAAAAAATTGATGGGGGTGGGGGTGATGAGGGATAGAGGGAGACGGAGAGAGAGAATCTTAAGCAGGCTCCACACCCAGCTCAGAATCCCACCCAGGACTCAATCTCACAACCCTGAGATCATGACCTAAGCCAAAATCAAGAGTTGGATGCTTAACTGACTGAGCCACCCAGGTGCCCCTGATTTTTTAAAAAATCATTAAATAATGATTTTTAAATCATTATATATATTTAAATACTTTGGGAATTTCTTTATATGTGTGTGTTTGTGTGTGTAAAAAGATAAAAAGAACAAAGAACAAACTGGGAAAATCTTTGCAAAGGTATTAAAATGTAACAAGGGTTAAAACTCTTAATTTAAGACATGCAAGTCTTTTAGAAAAATAATCCCTAATACAGTGGTGCCTGCGTGGCTCAGTTGGTTAAGCATCTGACTCTTGGTTTCCGCTCAGGTCATGATCTCAGGGGTGTGGGATCAAGCACTATTTGGGACTCCCCACTCAGCAGGGAGTCTGCTTGGGATTCTCTCCCTATCCTTCTCTCTGCCCCTTCCTATGCTTGTGCTCTCTCCCACTCTTTCTCCCTCTCTAAAATAAATAAAAAATCTTAAAAAAAAAAGCTATAATACATAAATAGAAAATGAAAAAATAGCAGCAACCAATTCACATAAAAATGAATGCAAATTTTTTATATTCAAATGCTTAAATGTAGTAGAAATCAAGAAAATGTAGGTGAAATAAGTATCTAATTTCCTTATTAAAATAGAAAGCCAAATATATTAGTAAAAATATAGCTAGTCATGTATCAGTAGTTGTATGAAAGTAGTTGTTATCAGTCTGCTCCAGCTGCTATAACAAAATGCCACATTCCTTAAAAAGCTAAAAATAAAAATAGCATATGATTCAGTAATTCCACTACTGAATATTTACCCCCCCCAAAAAAACTAATTTGACAAGATAAATGGAACCCTATATTTATGGCAGCATTATTTACAATAGCCAAGATATGGAAGCAGCCTATGTGTCCATAAATGGATGAATGGATAAAGATAGAGTATGGGTGTGTGTGTGTGTGTGTGTGTGTGTGTGTGTACATACACATACAGTGGAATATGACTCAGCCATGAAAAAAGATTGAAATCTTGCCATTTGCAAAAATATGGGTGGACCTAGAAGATATTATGCTACGTGAAATAAGTTAGAGGAAGAAAAATACCATATGATTTCACTTATATATGGAATCTAAAACACAAAACAAATGGACAAACAAATAAAAAGCAGAATCAGAGAGCAAACGGTGGTTGCAAGAGGGGAAGGCAGGAAAATGGGCAAAATGGGTGAAGGGAAGGAGGAGGCACAGGCTTTCAGTTCTGGAATGAGTAAGTCATGAGGATGAAAGGCACAGCATAGGGAATATAGTCAATGGTACTGTAATAGTGTTGTGTGGTGACAGGTGGGTGCTACATTTGTGGGGAGCACAGCATAGTGTGCAAACTTCTCCAATCACTATGTTGTACGCCTGAAACTGAGGCAACACTGTGTGCCAACTAGACGTCAATAAAAAAATCATTCGCAAGTGAATTTTCTCTCGGTCACGGGCCTCTATGTGCATAATCAGGAACACTTGTAAATAAATTTTTAAAACTTCACAAAAAAAAAGAAATACTAACATTTGCCAATCATTGAGTTTTATATATATGATACTTAAAATTTTTTCTTTTTTTTTTTTTTTAAGATTTTATTTATTTATTTGACAGAGAGAGACAGCAAGAGAGGGAACACAAGCAGGGGGAGCATGAGCAGTGGGGAGAGGGAGAAGCAGGCTTCCCGCTGAGCAGGGAGCCCGATGCAGGGCTCGGTCCTAGGACCCTGGGATCATGACCTGAGCCAAAGGCAGACGCTTAACGACTGAGCCACCCAGGCGACCGTTAAAATGTTTTCTAGTGATAATTCCTTTAATATGTCTTTAAAATATAATCCTTTTCTACTAGAATTTGAGACATTCTAATATTTAGCACCATGAGATGTCCTGGAGGAACAGAGGAATAAATAATACATATTCTGATGCCAACTTCCAGTGAAGAAAACAGCATTACTCTTGGACCCAGGATCTTACTATTTTAGACAATTTTGTAGTACAAAATATCGTTATAGTAATTTACAACAGTTATGAATGAGTAATGCATCAAAGTTCCCGTATTTTATTAGTCCTCTTACAAATGACTGAAGGAATCCTTTCTTCTTTTGGGTTGATATTATGTATTTTTCTTATATAATGTGATTATAAGACAAAATATTTCTCTGCTACATGTGACATTATCAAAACTACTTCCCTGAATGCAGCCCTAATCTGAGAATAGAGCAGCATTCAGAGGCCCAGTTCCATCATTCCCTTCTCTCAGAAAATTCAGATTATATATTGAGGGATAATAAATGACCCTGAGGACCCTATAACAAAGCCTTTAAAAAGTCCTTAAAATGTGCAACATCATCGTTTATGGCTTTGGCATTTTGGAAACGTTGTCCACTTACATGCATCTTTTTCTCCCTGAGAAAGAGGTCTTCTCCAAAACCAGGTACTCTGTTCCCCATCCTTCATGGGATTGTCACACTTACAGTCTTAGTTTCTGGAACTCAACAAAGAGTACCTTTAAAAGATTCACAGTGCTTTCCTTTGTTTAGGACATAGCTGGACATAGCTGATAATGTTTCTGGTTGTAGAATAAGGGAATTTGGTCTGGTGTGAGACACTTCTTTTCATGTGGGTTAAAGTCATAGTGGGACACTAATCTGAGGCCTATATTAAGCCTGACCCAACTCTTGTCTGTGGTACCGCTCTGAAGGGTCTTGTTCGGGCCATCTGTCACCAGGGCAGCTGACACTGCAGTTTTGCCATAAGACATCTTCCTCCACCTCCTTTCCAAAAAGTGAAAGGGAATGAACACCCTTCGAAACTCATCAATATCCTTGCATCCATACATGCCCACTCACAGGCATGCATGTAATTCTCATTGGTAGCTCTGTGCTGTAAAGGTAATTGCTCTCGTACAAAAGAAGGAAACTGAGGCACAGAAAGGTGAAACATGTAACAAGTCATTTGCCCGAGTTCTCATAGTTGGGAAGTGGTGGAAACAGGTGTGTAACTAGGTCTCTCCAGCTCCAAAGCACGGCTCCCTTTCAAGTGCATCTGGCTAATCAACAATTTAGGTGAGGTGTCAGAGAGCAAGTCCAGAAGAGAGTACACAAAGGAGGAGGGGGCAAAGACAGGAATAAATAGCTTCTTGCTTCCTTCAGGATCTTCTCGTGAATTTACAGGTGCATTTGTATTAACTTTCATGGTTTCCTCTTTCACATCTCAGCTATTTATTTTCCTGTGTAAATTATTTCAAAAACATAGGTGAATACCGCAAGTGATTAGCCCCTGCAGCTTCCTTTCCGAGTTTCAAAGGACTCCACAACCATTAATTACTCACCTACATCTGGAAGGCAGGGCAGGAATTATTGCCTTCATTGAACCAAAGGAAACCGAGAGGTCAAGCAGTTCCCTGCGGTCCCCACAGCAAGCAAATGATGGAGTGAGTAAAGAATTGGAACGCATACTTCCTAATTTCAAGTCTATATTTAGACATTGACTTTCTAATTTTCTGGTAGAAGAAGGGCAGTGCTGCTAACAATGTGGAGCTATTATTCGGCCTCTCACTCAGAGGAAGGCATGTTTGTGAGAGACAGGGGAGAGGAAGAGAGAGGAACACAGAGACTGGAGCAAAGAGACAGCTTCTGAATAAAAGGAATGAACTGTCATATTCCTTGTGGGGGGCAACAGGGAGCTCTGTGGGGAAGAAGGGAAAACTCAAGCGAAATGGGAAAATACAGGCCAGGAGGCAAGCAAATAGGTCAGCAGTCCAGAATTTTCTTCACACCAGAGGTGCTGCTGCCCAGCGGACGTGAGCATAAAAAGGGAGGACTATATAAAAAGAGACAGATGTGGGATTTCAGAACATTGACTCAAGTGCATCTTTGCTCATCACCACTGGAGTGTTCCTGGAACATCTCCAGGAACTTTAAAGAAAAACTAAATGAAAAAGATACATCATGTAAAAAGGGGAAAAAAAAAGATTACCAGGGTCTATTCAGTAGGGTACAAACCTCCCCACCAGTAGATAATACTAAATTAGCAACCCCATAGAAAGATTATAATCCTCTCTAAGAGGTTATTTTTTAAAAAGGGGGGGTTATTTCAATGTGGTCTGATGTACTTGGGATTCTTTCTAATGTAAAGCGATTATTTCACATTCAGAAGCTAACTCAGGGCCAAATGGTGTATAGTATGCACTCGTTAAATAGTTTTCTAAAATGAAAGAATATTTGAAAAATTGAATAAATGAATTATTTTTGTTATTCCCAAATGATCCACACATCCCCAGATACTTGCATTCTCAAATCTTTTCCCCCTTACCTGCCTACAGAATATATAGGTATAACGTTAAAGTTGAATTTTGGAGATCTTTTTTTGGCTAAATAAATTAGAATATGTCCATGCTGCAGAATACAGCAATGTAGCTACTAAACGAATATAGAAAATCTATGTGTAATGTCTTGGGAAAAGAAATGTATAAAATACATTAAGTTAAAAAAAAAAGGGGGGGTCGCCTGGGTGGCTCAGTCGTTAAGCGTCTGCCTTCGGCTCAGGTCATGATCTCAGGGTCCTGGGATGGAGCCCCGAATCGGGCTCCCTGCTCTGCTGGGAGTCTGCTTCTCCCTCTCCCACTCCCCCTGCTTGTGTTCCCTCTCTCGCTGTGTCTCTGTCAAATTAATAAATAAAATCTTTAAAATAAATTTAAAAAATTAATAAAAAAAAGTACATTGAAAAGAGTATGCCTAGGGTGAGCCTGTTGGTATTTTTAAAGAATCCATATTCATTCTGTGGCTAGAACATGTTGGGTAATATATGCATATAACTTAAGTAGGCACTCAACCCAACACTGGCTGACCATCCTATGTTCCTCCCCTACAGGTTTCTTTTCTTAATCTGCAAACCAACTTTTTGAAATTGGCTCTCTCAAGTAACTTATAATACACCTCACTGAGCTAATGACTCGACTTTGTATTTTATTGAGAAAATAAAAGCCCAAAGATGATATCTTATCAGTCCACAATCAAAACTATCAAGCTATCTCTCTGCTTTCTGGGCCAATTTTATCCGCATTCCCTCTTGCCTGTTACAAGGGAGGGAGTGTTTCTATTGCCAGAAAGGTCCAGTCTCACCACTTGAGCACTGGAGTCCAACCCCTCTAGCTTTATCAAAGGTCTTATTCTGTTGTCATGCATCATTCATTCATATTCATTCTCGCTCAAGTTCTCCTAACAGTGAGAAGAACCCCATTGTCTGTGCTGCTTGACCTTCAATCTGGTGACCAACTCTTGATTTCGGGTAGGGTCATGATCACAGGGTCGTGGGATTGAGCCCTGTTCAAGGCTCCTCACTCAGCAGGGAGTCTGCTAGAGAGTCTCTCTCTCTCCCTCTCCGACTGCCCCACCCAACTCTCTCTTTCAAATAAATAAATCTTTAAAAAATAACATAAGGGGCTCCCAGGTGACTCGGTCAGTTAAGTAGCCGACTCTGGATTCTGGCTCGGGTGGTGATCTCAGGGTTGTGGGATCGGCCCCACGCTGGGCTCCGTGCTCAGCACGGAATCTGCTTGTCCCTTTTCCTCTGCTCCTCCCCTCACTGGCTCTCTCACTCTCTCTCTAAAACAGATAGATAAAATCTTTTCAAAAATAATTAATAAAATAAAATAAAATAAAAGGGGAACATGCATATATCATATAATCCAGAAATTCCAATGCAAGATATTTACTCCAAAGAAACAAAAACTTATGTTAACATAAATTCCTGCAGACAAATATTTATAAAAGCTCTATTTAGAATTTCCAAAAATTGGAAATATTTCAAATGACCTTCAAGGGATAAATGGATAAATGAATTGCAATGTATCTATATAATGGAATACTACACAGCAGCAAACAAAACAAAACAAAACAAAAAATAAACAAAAAACTATGGATACACATATACAACACAGACAATTTGGATGAATATTAAAGGAATCATGTGGACTGAACAAAGCCAATCTCAAGAAAAAAGCACACATATGATTCCAATATATAGCATTCTTGAATAGATAAAGATACAGTGATAGAGAACAGATCAGTGGTTGCCAGGGCTGAGAAGAGAATGTAACCATAAAGGTAACACAAAGGAGTTTTTGAGGTAAGAGAATAGTTCTGTATCCTGATTATGGTGGTGGCTCCACCAGTCTATACATGTGTTAAAATCAAAAGAACTGTAGGCGCACCTGGGTGGCTCGGGTGATGGTCTCATGGGTTGTGGGATGGAGCCTCTTATGGGGCTGGCTTTGCGCTCAGCAGGAAGTCTGCTTGAAAAATCCTCTTCCTCCGCCCTCCCCCCACCTCACTCTCAAATAAATATATAAATCTTTTTTTAAAAATCCATATAATTGCATATAAAAAATATGTTTTTTGTAATATTAAAAGTAAAATGTTAAAAGTGAATTATTGGTCTTCCTCAATCAACCAGTATAATTTAAATTTAAACATCAATTATTTAGCATTGACTTTTTCCATAAATTTAGCTAAAATTAGTCAAAACTCATGTAGGACTCATTCAGGTAATTATTAGCTATATTCATCCTGATGGATTTTTTAAAAAATAAAATCAACTCCTCATATAAGCTTCCTTTTGAAAACTTCTGAGTCATTTCAACAACCCCTACTTCTGCCATATGACTCAAGGAAGAGTTACTACTCAGGGAGGACTAGTTAGAAAAGATCCCCTCTGAGTGTTGCATAGATATTTCACTATGTTTTTTTTAACACGTTCTTACCAGTAGTTCTATTTCCTTCATCTTGCTATGAGCCCATCCACACAAGCACTAGAGTGAACAGGTTTTCCATGAAATTGAAGTGAACAACCCCATGGCTTTGTTCTCTTCTACACTACTAAAAAGGGGGTATTCTAAACTAAGACTGACATTTAAAATTGTACTATTTCTTACCTTTGCATTGAATTCACATACATAATAAGTGATTTAAAACTAATGACTAATTCAATGAGCATTTACCAAAACCTACTAGCTGTCCTGATGGGGATATAAAGACGAACAAGGCGTGGATCCTAACCATAGGGATATCATAATCCAAGAGGGGTATGAAAAATATCAATATGAACAGAAACCACCAGTGAGTAAGCTATTCTTGGGGTATAATTTTGTCACTAAGGGAAGAAATATTACCTTCTTTGAGTCTGAAAGGTCACTGCTGAGTGTACCTATTAAATGCTTCTTGATAAAGTGTCTGTCAAATTCAAATAAGTTATTCACATGCTAGGTTTCACCAGATCCATGATTTTTTTTTAAAGAATTTTGTATTTATTTATTTGAGAGAGAGAATGAGATAGAGAGACCATGAGAGGGGGGAGGGTCAGAGGGAGAATCAGACTCCCTGCTGAGCAGGGAACCCGATGCAGGACTCGATCCCGGGACTCCAGGATCATGACCTGAGCCGAAGGCAGTCGCTTAACCAACTGAGCCACCCAGGCGCCCCAGATCCATGATTTTTAAATTAAATCTATCCAAAGCTTACTATACCAGGACAATGCTTCCCCCAGAGCCCAGTAGGATGAGCAAGGGAGAACAAAATGTCAATATAGTGGATGACATATGTCCCTTTAGTTTTGGACTACTCCTTCCACCCATTTAGTCTTGTGGGAATTAGAATATGCATGAATAACAATGCCATTTGTTTCTCCTTTAGAAAATCATGTCCCTGAGACAATTTAGTCTCTTAACATAAAATAAACATAGTTCATTTAAGATGCATTCAACCAGTCCTCCATCATATTCCAAACACTGTGCTTGATACAAGGGACATACATGTGAATAAGACAAGGGATTATCCTTCAAGTGGCTCAAAATCTAGTGGAGAAAGTTAGACACACATGTAATTAACAGGGAAGGAGTAAGCATATGAATGACATGTAGAGGTAGTACAGAGCAGGTTGGGATAAAATCTAATGGGTGGGGATCAAAGCATGGTTTAAAAATCTATAGTCTAGAGGTGCCTGGGTGGCTCAGTTAGTTAGGCATCAGACTCTTTATTTCACCTCTGGTCATGATCTCAGGGTCATAGGATTGAGCCCTGACTTGGGATCCATGCTCAGCACAGAAAGTGTGCTTAGGATTCTCTCTGCCCCTCCCCCACCCCACTCACTCGAATGTGCGCTCTCAACTCTCAAAAAATTTTTTTTTCTTAAAAAAGAAAGTTTATAGTCTAACATACTGAAAGCTGTTACAGCACTTGATGTTGTGGCTCTCTCACGGAAACTTTCTTGTAGCTTCTGGATACCACATTCATCTGGTTCTCATCTGATCTTTATGGACCCTCTATTCTCCTTTTCCCTTTCTGTCTCTGATCCTTATATGCTTCTGTCTACCAGTGTTATGAACTGAAAGTTTGTGTCGCTCAAAAATTCCTATGTTGAAATCCTATCCCCCACAAGGTGATGGGATTGGGCGGTCGGGCCTTTGGGATGATGAGGTCACGAGGGTGGAGCCCTCAGGAATGGAATTAGTGCCCTAATAAAGGAGACCCCAGAGAACTCCCACTCCCAATCTGTCATGTGAAGATAATGTGAAGTGTGCAGTCTGCAACTTAGAAAAGGACCCTCACCAGAGTCTGACCAGGCTAGCACCCCGATCTCGGACTTCCAGCCTCCAGAACCATGAAAAAGAAAGGTCTGTTGTTTATAAGTCACCTAGCCTATTGGTAACTTGTTATAGAAGCCTGAACTAAGACATGTAGTGTCCCATCCTTTGTCTTGTGCTCTCTCCATCCCACAGGAAAAAATCTCAGCCTGTCCCATGGCCCACGTTATCACATCTTTTACCTCCATCTTTACCTTCTCCATAGGTTTCAGATGTGTATCTGATTGCCTCTTTCATACCTTATCCATTCATTCATCTACTCATCTGAAATTATATGTCTTAAGTGCCTAAGCTAGCTATGGAGGGATATAGTGGGGAGCAAACACAGACGTGGTCATTGACAGGTGGACATCCCACAGAATCTAAACTTCAGCATACTCAATCCTGAACAAGTGCATTTTCTCTCATAAAGTAGTAAGAACAGTTAACGTTTCTGGAGTACTTATTGAGAGCCCAGGTTCTGAGAATTTTATACTCACTAACATCTTCAAACTCAATAGCCAATCTATGAGAGAGGTACTATTTTATCTTTCTTTTACAGCTGATGAAACTGAGGCAAAGGAATATGAAATGTCTTATCCAGGTTCACACAGAAAATAATTGGCAGAGCTGGGCTGTAAATCAAGGTGGCCTTTTTCCAACGTCTGAACTTCTATCCACTGCATTATCTCTCTTCTGGAACCTCATCCAGTATTCCTTCTCAGGGACACCACTAGCCAACCTACTGTTCTTGAGCTCTCCCTTTTACTTACTCTTACCCTCTCTCCTCTCCCCTCTTCTCCTTTTACTTCTCCCCAGCAGCGTTCCCCCCATCACCCATCAGCCCAGCAATCAATCACAAAATCTTGAAAGTTTAACCTTTCTCAAGAGTCTGTATTGTCATACTGCCCAGCCTCTGTACGACTACTACATCTGCTACTTGAGCAGCCCTCCTCATCTTTTGTCTGGGACACTGCAATTTCTGGTTCACAGACCTTTCACCTTTAAGCATTTCTCACTTCCAATTCAACTTTCATAATGCTTCCATCATAATTTATCTAAAAAGTCAAAGCTGACCATATGGCTCATTTGTTTAAAACCCTTTCATATTCGCCCTGCTTCTCTGCAAAACCTCAGGATACACAGGGAACCCTTCATGATTTGGTCTCTCACTTTCTCCCTGGCAGCATCTTCCCTTGGCTCCATCCTCCTCGGCCAATCACTGGCAGCTCCCAACCAACTGGACGTCCCCACGCACGTCATGTCACATCCCATGTCCACACTCTCGCCCATGCTCTCTCCTCTGCTGGAAATGCCTTTCTCCAACTCCATCTAGTTCAGTTTTGCTTATATTTTCAAAAGTCAGTAGAAGCATTACTTTCTCTGACAGCCTTCCCTTTGGGGTCCCACAGGACCCACTGCTTTCCTCTGTACTGCACTTGTCACTGTGTCTCATGATTGTCTATTAACTTGCCTTAAACTAGAAACTCCTAAAGATCAGAGATATATTATTTTTCCATCCTCAACATCCCTCCCTCATAAAACTTATCACACTGCAATGTGAAATTCATCGGCCTGATTACTGAATTGATGTCTACCTCCCTATTGGAATGTAGGGGCTCTCCATTATGGGAAGAAACAGGTCTATTTTTGCAACCTCACTGTGTTCCTAGCACCTAATTCAATGTCCGGCATAGAAGAGATGAAGGATATAAGGAAAGCCTCACTTAAAAGCCAACTTTTTGTCAAGTAGAGAGTTAAAACACTGGGAACACAGAAGAAGCAGAGACCCTTGTGAGACTTAAGGCTGGGGACATGAGACTAGTACTACAATAAAGTAAAGCAAATGGTTTTTTTTTTAAGATTTTATTTACTGGGGTCCCTGGGTGGCTCAGTTGGTTAAGAGTCTGCCTTCAGCTCAGGTTGTGATCTCAGGGTCCTGGGATCGAGTCCTGAATGGGGCTTCCTGCTCAGCCGGGAGTCTGCTTCTCGCTCTCCCTCTGCCCCTCCTCATCCCCACTCCTGCTCTCTCTCTCTCACAAATCTTTAGAAGATTTTATTTCTTTATTTGTGAGAGAGAGAGAAAGAGTGTGAGTGCATGAACAGGGGAAGCGGCAGGCAGAGGGAGAGAGAGAAGCAGGCTCCCCGCTGACCAGGGAGCCTGATGCGGGGCTCAATCCCAGGACCCTGAGATCACGAGCTGAAGGCAGACACTAAACCCACTGAGCCACCCAGGCGGCCCAAAGCAAATGTCTTAAGTGCTAAATAACCACATGCCCAATACTGTGGTATAGTTCTCACACTCCTCATTACAGATGAGAGGTGAATACAAAGTAAAGGTGATAGTTACCAGAGGCTAGAGAAGAGGTTTTGAAAGAGTGCAGTCCTTGAATGGCACAAATTAGCACAGCCTGAGCACTGAAGCCCAGAAGATGGTGACACCTTTTAAAGGTTAAGCGCAACAAAATGACCACTGCACTCTACAGCCAGTTATGCTACAATCTATCTTCTTTCCTCTTTCCCCACACTCTCTGGAAGCCATTGCAGGCGAGAGGAGCCAGGGCTCCAAAACTGGCCCCAGATCACATGACATTCCGAGAGAGGTATCTACCTAGTGTCCACATGTGTACAGCATTTCAACAGGTGTTCTAGCTTCAACATATGTCGCAATATTTTCATCTTATAGAGAGTTGACATGGTTTCTAAGTCCCTGAGAGAAAAAAAAAAAAAACTTTCAAAGGAGAGGGTAGGTTTTGCTCCATGGCCTCCTTACCCCGACTTCTATGGCATGGGGACTGGCTGACTCCAGAGGACCCCCCTTTCAGAAGCAGCAGTCCAGAGAGACTGATTTCATTGCACACAGTCACAAAGATAGTAAGTAGCAGGAATGTGATTCAAAGGACTGGAGCATTGGAGATACATGGAAAATGTCTGGTACACAGTAGGCACTAGATACATGCTAGCTATTACTCTAATTAATCCTGCCTGCAGATAAAAGGCTGAACAATACAATCCTTTGAGGTCCCCTTCTGTGCTTTGAAATGTGATCTTTTCACAAGTAACAAAGGGTATTATAAGGATCATGGTTTATCTCTCTAAATAGAGCCTATTATAAAGTATGAGCCATCCATGTGTTGGAACTCTTTTTCTGAATTTTAGCGGAATACATTCACACGACATAATGAGCCTCTGTATAATTTTTACTTTTCTTTATGATTTAATTAGCCTTAGTCTTTTCTATTCTTTGTTTTGACTGGTGCCCTCTCAATCTCTGCAGCTTTTTATTATGAATACTTAGTAACAGACAATACATATTCATATGCGTGCCAAAGATTTGACCCAGGATATTAGAGCTTATTTTCCTTTTCTTTTACATCATAAATAAGAGATTATAAATTTTTAAACACTGTACTTAGTTGGGTGCTTGAATTCCATATGGAAAAGCGGGAATTGTGTAGATTTGTAAAAAAGCTTCTTTCCCACTCATGATATCTGACCATGATTATTAACGATTCTTATTGCAGACTGTCATTTTTATTGAATTCTACCTTTTCCTGAGTCTGGATTAATTCTACTCTTATGGTTTAATCCGGGGGTTGGCACAGTATGGAACATGGGCCAAATCTGGCCTGCCACCTGCTTTATTAAATAAAGTTTTATTGAACCACAGCCATATCCATCACTTAAATATTTTCTATTTTCTTTTTCATTTTTTTAAAGATTTTATTTATTTGACAAAGAGAGACACAGCGAGAGAGGGAACACAAGCAGGGGGAGTGGGAGAGGGAGAAGCAGGCTTCCCGCAGAGCAGGGAGCCCGATGCGGGGCTCAATCCCAGGACCCTGGGATCATGACATGAGCCGAAGGCAGACGCGTAACGACTGAGCCACCCAGGCACCCCTATTTTATATTTTCTATGGCTGCTTTTGTCCTACACTGACAGTCAAGGTGTCATGATAGACATGTTCCGACTCAACAAGTTGAACATACTTATTATCTGGACACTTACAGAAAGTTTATTGACCCATGATTCAATCCATACTACTTCTCATACCATTCCATCGAATACAATCTTGGGTGAAATTCAAGAACTGAACATTTTCCATCCTTAAAACTGGGCAATATTCTTACCATATCAAGTGATCACCGCCCAAAATAACACAACATTCCACACTGGAAACCTGCCACTTTCCCGAAATTCTACTGAGGAAACTGCTCAGTGTTTACCTAGAAAACCCTCCTGCTTGTCTTGCATGATGTCAGCCCATTTATAAAGTCACAAAGTTTTCTTGAAAGAAACCACGGTTTCCTGACCTTCACTTCATTATAGAAAACTGGACTACACTACTACACTACACTTTGCCATTTCTGCTACTTTTACTTTACTTTGAAATGTTGTACATATTTCAACAAAAAGATTTGGAAAGCAGTTGCAGATGAATTTAATGAGCCCATGAGGGAACATTTCAAACTTGTATTGCATGTGATAAGTAAAGTCCAATACCGACTTTGAAAGGAATTCTAAAATTTCTAGATTAATCAGAAGACTTCGGGAAAATATAAAGAATGACTAGAGAAAAGCTGTTTTAATAGAGTTAAAGGTTAGGAGCATTTTGGCGTATCATATCTATAATCAACCTGTATTTTCTTAAGTGCACATTTCCTATTACCTCAGGCACTGCCTCTTGTGTTAGGTCTAGGAAAATATTTTCTTTATGCTGAGTCATACGAAGGCATAAATCTATAATACATTCCCCTCTAAAAGGAGCCATGGATAGGAGATATGCCTTGCTCTCAGTGGAGGTGTATAATTCACAGTAATGTGACATATAAAGGACAATACACCTTAAAGTTGGATATTCTAAGTGGGATAATTACACCCAAACTTACCTAAATTTCCTTCTGCTGCCTTAAATTGATAGGCTGTCCTATCTAGTTACATGAAAACTCACAATTCCTTAAGGATAAATATTTTAAATAAACAACCTGAAAGAGGTTTTATTTATTATTTTTTGTCTGGTCAAGAGAGAATCTCAGTAGTTAGTATGTATAGCTAGCTTTCATTTGTTACCTCTATTTGAGTGGTAAGGAAGGAAGGATACAGCACAGCAAAATGCCTCTACGTTTAAAATACATTGCACACTTGATGTGAGAATATACAGCTGACCGGCTTTAGGTATTAACACATTTCCTCTTCAAGTGGCAGGACTTCCTCTTTCCATAAAGTAACAAACCAGCCTGCTGTTTGGCACATCCACGTTGTTACCTTTCAGAATGACAAACTTGTCTATCTGGACCTTAAATGTGTCAATAACTATTGATTCCCTCTTGTTCCATTTAGATCTTGGGAGCATAAAAAGTCTAAATGTAATAACTTGAAAGTTATAACCTTCTTAGGATTTGATTTTTAAAACATCTGAAACGTATTTTGTTGTTTTGTATGAGGTAAAGCTACACACTGATTTTGTTTTAATATCCAGTCAATAGCCCAACACCACTTTTATTATTTTTTTTATTTTTATTTTTTAAAGATTTTATTTATTTGACAGAGAGAGACAGCGAGAGAGGGAACACAAGCAGGAGGAGTGGGAGAGGGAGAAGCAGGCTTCCCGCCGAGCAGGGAGCCCGATGCAGGGCTCGATCCCAGGAATCTGGGATCATGACCCGAGCTGAAGGCAGACGCCCAACGAATGAGCCACCCAGGCGCCCCCAACACCACTTTAAAAAACAAGTCATACAGGTGCCACATTTTGGTGATCCATTCTTGACTATAATTTCAAGATTTAAAAAAAAATTTTTTTGAAGATTTTATTTGTGAGAGAAAGAGAGAGCACAAGCATGGGGAGCGGTAGGCTCCCTGCTGAGCAAGGACCCTGGGATCATGACCCAAGCCAAAGGCATAAGCTTAACCAACTGAGCCACCAGGTGCCACTGTAATTTCAATATTTTTATTATTTTTATGAATTATATCAAAGATATAATAGATACATAAAACATATATAGTTTTAAAATAACCGGAATACATGTACATTTACGTGTTCACTACCAACTTAAGAAATAATGTATTCGCAGCATATTTGAAAACCTCATGTGTCCCTTCTCAACTGCATCCCCTTCCTTCGAATCCAGAAGTATCCACTGTCCTGAGTTTCTGTCAAGCAGCCCCTTGCTAATTTTAAGGACTGAGTACATATGTATTACCTACTCCAAAAACATATGTGTGATTGGTTCTGTCTTTAATATATATATTTAAATAAAATGAATTGTATACATTCCTCTGAAATTTATTTTTCCATTAAATATTATTTTAAAAATTCTTCTCAATATATACAATGGTTTTCCACTGCTGTAGAATATCCCATTGTGTGAATATGCTCTGTGTTTATTTATTTTGGGATAATTATGATTTACTTATCAATATTACTTATTGTCTTTTCCGTCTCACATGAATGTAAGCTCTGTAGGAAGGTATTTTTTTGTTTCCTTCACCATTGTATCAACAAGATACATAGTCCATTGCTGAAATTCAAGGAATATTAAATATCAAGTATCAAACTCAGAATGAAATTCTTCCTGATATAAATTTTTTTAATGTGCAGAAGACACAAACAGGTATTTTGCAGATGTCAGTAAACACTTTATTTTTATAAATAAATAAATAAACTATAAAGTGTTCAACATCATTAAGCCTCAAAAAATACAAATTAAAAGCCACAAGACACCTTTCCAGACCTAAAAATAAAATAAAAATTATAATAAAAATTTCCCAAGATGTGATGTAAAGGAAATTCACACACTCTTTATAGGGGTTTAAACTGGTACAACAACTTTGGAAAACATGTTGGCATTATCAGGAAAAGGAGGAGATAAACATACCAGATAGCCCTACAAGTCCACTTCTAGGTATATGTCCTAGACAAACAACTTGTACCAGATAACAAGTAAGAAAACACATATCAATTTTTTTCTATTAAAAGCCAACAAAAACGACAATGAAAATAATACTGATTGTATTATTTCCTTTATTCAAATCTTTATTGGTTACCTACTACATATCCGCTAGGCACTTCAAATGGATTAACTCTTTCAATCTTCACAACAATCCTAAGAGGTAAATATGAATAACATCCCCATTTTACAGGTGGGGAAAATGAAGCACAGAGAAGTTAAATGACTTGCTCAAAGTCACAGCTATTCAGTGGAATCGCCATGATTCCAATCCAGGAAGTCTAACTCCAGAGTCCCAAGTTCTGAAAGATAACTTCCTGAGAGTAACAATTCACCAAAGTGTGGGAGGGAATTCCAAAGTTAGTCAAGATGGTCTGTACTGTAATGATGCTTGAGACCCAAGGGAACTACTTTCAGTATGTTTCTCTATCATTGCATTGACATAGTCTGATTTATCACACAATTACACGAGACATGCTTTTTCAATGGCCCAGACCATCTGATTGTTCATTGTTTAGGCACAACTCAGACTGAAATTCTCGTGCCAAGTGGGGTAATGGGCTGAACTGTCTCTGGAGGGCTATTCCAGCCCGAAGGTTTTGTGATTGAAGTTTTATATCAAGCAGATTCTTTATCCCATCAAAAATGAAGAAAGTGTATCTATTAACACTCTGTAATATCCCTTAGGCTATTTCAGTTTAAAAAAAAAATCATGAAATAAGCTGTGGCTTCTAGCAGAGTCCTCACCAGTTCAAGCTTAGCAGGTGGAATATAGATGTGTCTCAGGCCACATCAAAAGGACAATTTCCCTCAAAGGGAAACAAAATTCCTTTAATTTTTTTGGCAATCATTCATTCTTGCCTGCTTAGACATGAATATGTAATGATTATGCATGTATTTCACTATTATTACTATTATCATTAATTACTTCAATTACATTTATATGGTTTATGAACTTTTCAAAATAATTTCAATTCCATTAACTCCTTTGAACCTCACAAAAATCCTACAAGCTTTTCAAGGAAGGGATTATATATGTTTCCGTTTTTCAGATCAGTATATTGAGTTCCTTCATCTGCTATCTACATCAGGAAAAGTCTTATGATTTAATTTTTTGCTAAATCAAAAAAGTCCTAGGATCTTTCCTAAACAAAGGAGTTGGAAAAAATCTCTCCCCATTGGGCTGACAATCTAAGATAAGGTAATTAAAACATAAATCACCAGGTGATGATAGGTGACTGGCACTGGGGAGATATATTTTGGCAACTGGTGTTATTTTAATTACCCACATCCTGCAGAGCACAGACTATTCATTCAGAGGGCAGAGAAATTGATGGTCAGGGAGGACTCGATTAAAAATTGTGCTTCAAGGAGAGATTTGCACTTGGATGATAAGAAAACAAGTGGGCAGGGACAGATAGTGAGCACCACCACTGTATAGACACGGCCAGGAAGACAGCAAGAACTGGCAGAAAGAGAAGGTCTAAAAATGGCAGAGAGACAGTTCATTTGTGTAAAGATATATTTTTGTTACATTTTGAGAATAATGGGCACCTACATTTATACACTGTTGTTCAAATTGGCAAGATGTTATAACATCTATTATTTAATTTGCTCCTCAAGAAACACTGTAGACAGGAAAGTTCTTCTGGTCAGATTACTAATGAAAGTGCAGATTCTAAAATGCTAATTTCACTTGGCAAGCAACACAAAGGTGGTGACTGATGGAGCGAGGACTAGCACTCACACTGTCCAAATGCTCGTCCTGGGCACTATCCACTCCACTACTTTTTTCATTGATCATTTTTTCCTTGAGTTTTCACATCTATAAAAATGACAATAGCCTCATCAACTTCACAGTGTTATTATCAGATTTAAATAAAATCAATTGTATACATCCAACTATGTTTCACATACACACACACACACACACACACACACAAATGCAGAGTATGTCTCTTTTTGTTCATTTAGCAAACAAATACCTTTTGAGGAGTTACTAACATGCTAAGCACTATCCAAAACTCTAGGAATGGAGTAGCATGTAATATACAAAGTCCTCTCTATATGGAGCTTATATTACAGCAGGGAAGGGGGAGGGAATGTAAATACAAATGAATATGTAAAAAATATCATGTTTATTTTAAGTGCCCCAGAGAAAACTAAAGCAAAGTAAGTTGAATCTCGAGGTGGGGGGATGGGCAATTGTTATTTTTTCTTTTTTTAAGATTTTATTTATTTATTTGAGAGAGTGAGCAAGAGAAGTAGCGGCGGAAGGGCAGAGGGAGAGGGAGAAGCAGACTCCCCAATGACCCTGGGATCATGACCTCAGCAGATGGCAGACACTTAACTGACTAAGCCACCCAGGCACCCCTATTCTCTTTTTTTAAACATTTATTTATTTTAGAGAGAGAGAGAGATGTGCATGGGGGGGAGGGGCAGAGGAGAGAATCTTCCAGCACCAGATGCCACACAGAGCCCAAATCAGGGCTCGATCTCAGGACAGTGAGATCATGACCTGAGCTGAAATCAAGAGTCGGACACTTAATGGACTGAGCCACCCAGGGGCCCTGAGGTTGTTATTTTCTCTATGGTTGCCCCTGATACAACAATAAATACACAGAAACTGGGAATAAATGAAGAGTTTTCCAGGTAGAGGAAAGAGTATATGCAAAGGCCCAGAGGACGGAGAATTCCTAGAGTGTTCAAGAAACATCAACCTGCTGTATGTGGTAAGGCAGTGTAAACACGAGGACGCATGGCGGGACATGAGGTCAGGGAAGTAGATGAGAGTGAAAGGGGACTGGAGATCATGCAGGACCTTGTCCATTACAGGAAGGACCGTGCCTGTTACTGTCAGTGAAGCATCGAGCCATCAGACAGTTCTTCACTGAGCAATGACAGGATCGGACTTAATTTCCTAAATGATCACTATTTTCTGTGTTGTGAAGGGACTATAGAGGGACAAAGGAGAAAGCAGTTGCAAGGCTAAGACAAGGTGAAAGAGAACGGTGGTTAGGAAAGGCTGGTATCAGTGGAGGTAGTGAGAAGAGATTGAATTATTGGATATATTCCAAAGGTACTGCTAACAGGACTTGCTTACACTTTGGGTGTGGGATATGAAAAAAAAAGGAGAATCAAGGGTTTTGTGTGAGCAGCTAGAAGGATGGAGTTACCACTAAGATGAGAAAGATTATGGAAAGTCACATGTGTAGGATCAAAGGCCAAATAGGAATTCAGTTTGATACAAGTTAAGTTTGAGATGATTAAGACCTATTTGTTTCAGTTACCTACTTTTGGGCAACAAACCAGCCATTCACTTAGTGGCTTGGAACATTTATTTTGCTCAAATTCTGCTATTTGATATGGCTTGGTGGGGACAATTCCATCTCTATTTCACTGTGTTAACTGGGATGGCTCAAAATTGGAGGCTGGAATGATCTACATTCCCTGACTTCCATGTCTGATACTTGATACTAGCTGCCAACAGGAACCTCGCCTGTGACTATTGGCTAGATCACTAGTAAGTGATCTCTTCATGTGGCCTTGACTTCCTCCCAACACGGTGGGAGTATGTGAGATTGGAAATATTGCTTGTTATAATTTTTGTGCATTATAACTTGTCATAATGTCCAAGTGGAGGTTTTGAATAGGGAGTTGAACCATGGGAGTTCAAGGCAGTATGCTGCCAGAAATATAATAGAGAAATTCTACCACAGAAATATATTTCCATAGGAGGGATTAAATGAGATCATCTGGGGAATTAGTATGGACAGAAAAGAAAAGCAGTCTAAGGACTGAGCCCTGGAGAACTCAGTATAGACAAATCAGCAATAAAGGGGAGGCAGGAAAGAATGAGCAAAAACAAACAGCGAGAAAGAATGAACAAAAAAAAAATGAGATGGCTTGGGCGCCTGGGTGGCTCAGTTGGTTAAGGGACTGCCTTTGGCTCAGGTCATGATCCTGGAGTCCCGGGATCGAGTCCCGCATCGGGCTCCCTGCTCGGCAGGGAGTCTGCTTCGTCCTCTGACCCTATCCCCTCTCATGTGTTCTCTCTCTCTCATTCTCTCTCTCTCAAATAAATAAATAAAATCTTCAAAAAAAAAAAAAAAAAGAGATGGCTTGGAAGCCAAGAAAAGAAAGTGTTTGAAGCGGGAGTCATTAAATCGCCAGCTATAGAAAATCCTGCTAAGGTTTCAAGTAAGATGAAACTGAAAAATTGACCGCTGGTATTAGAATGGTGGAAAGTTTTGCTCACCTTGATAAGAGCTAGTGTAGTAGCGAGATGTGAGCTAACGCTGGACAGAAGAGACCCACGCATAACTGGTCTAAACAGAGAAGAGGGAGCTGGCTGTGTGCCAGATGCAGAGGACGCAGCCCACGTTTTGTTGGGATTCCAACAGAAATGCTCTGAAGGGGACAACAGGAGACACAGAACAGGAGTAGAGAAGTTGGAAATGGAGAATAAAGGCAACTTTGATTTTGGAGACACATCTTGGTATTTTCCTTTATGTTGATATTCTCTATTCCTTTCAAGGGGATGTTACCTATTCTAGGAGTTTCCAGTTGCCATTGTAACAAATGACCATGCTATAGGGGCTTAAAACAACGGCGATTTGTTCTCTCATAGTTCTGGAGGTCAGAGGTCTCCAATAAGACTTAGAGGGTTGAAATCAAGGTGTAGGAATGCCTAGTTCCTTCTGAAGGTTGCAGGGAAGAAAACCTGTTCCTTGGCTCTTCCAACTTCTAGAAAATGCCATCGTTCCTTGGCTTATGGCTGCATTGCCACAATCTCTGCCTCCCTCATCACAGCACCTTCTCTGTCTGACCTTCCTGAGTTCCTCCCATAAGGACAAAATTGTGATTCAGTCAGGCCCACCTGGATAATCCAGGATTATCTCTACATCATGAGATTCTTAACTACTGACATCTGCAGAGAACCTTTTGCCATGTAGAGTAACATTCACAGGTTCCACGAGTTAGCATGTGTACATCCCCAGAGGCACATTTTTCAGCCACACTTATCAATTTTAAAAAAAGACATCTAAATGCAGAATAAAAATGATTTTTCTTACTTGGAAATTTTTTTTTTTGAATCGTAAGATTTTCAAATATCTACCCTTCTCTCTAGTTTCTTTCCTCATGTGAGGAATATAAATCACTTCTACTGTCTTCAATTTTTTCCACATTATTAGAACAGAAAAAGGTCACTGTTACAGGGCTGTTTAAATCAAAACACGCAGCAGGGTGCCTGGGTGGCTCAGTTGGTTAAAGCGGCTGCCTTTGGCTCCGGTCACGATCCCAGGGTCCTGGGATTGAGTCCTGCATCAGGCTCCCTGCTCCATGGGCAGCCTGCTTCTCCCTCTCCATCACTTGTGCCCCCACCAATAAATAAATAAAATCTTTAAAACAAAGAGAGAGAGAAAGGATGGGGCTCAGTGTGTGACAGCTGCAGTCCATGTTTTGTTTGACTCAAACACAAATACTCTGCAGGGGACAGCAGGGATTAACACTGTAAAAGCAGTGTTTCCTTCATATGCGCTTCAGGTCAATGTTAATAACTCAAATATTACCGGGTACCGCAGCCATCCTTTAGAATCCTGTTGCAATGTAAGGCATCTCAATTTATTAGGTTACGCTGAAGAGGTCAATGAAAATGATGGCATGATCTGAGGGACTGTACTGAATTCTGCCTCCTCCCACAAAGTCAATGAAAATCACATGGTGAGGTAAAGAGGAGCTCCTCGCACGATGGTAAGTACAGTGAGTCTTGCACCGATTAATGTGGAAGACCATTTCTAGTACAGAATTTGAAGGATGGACACAGGAGAGTACCCAAACATAACATACGAGATGCAGAGCTAGGCTGTGTAGTGACCACACACCACACAATATTCGAGGCACTCAAAACATTTCAACAAACTTAATCCTCACAACAACCCTAAGAGATGGCGATTTATATGCACGTTGCACAGAGGTTAAATCGCTTGTCTTAGTTCACACAGCAAGTAAGAAAGTCGAACTGGAGAGTAAACCAAAGCATTCTGAATTCAGACTGGGCATCTGTAACCACTACAGTATACGGTTTACTTGTTTGGCGATAAGTTTTATTGCTTGCTTTTGGATATTTTATTTTAGGTTGATTTGAGCATATTTCAATAAACAAAATGGGGTGGGTAGGAGTTGGTGTCGGCATCAGGTACAGAATTAAAGCTACTCTTGACCACGGATCTAAATAAACAAATCTATGGTATATCACATAAGGGCAACTATTAGTTTATAATGGAAATATTTTGCATTTATATGACTTATATAATTTATTTGTATGATTTATTTATATGACATATAATATTCTATCCCCATGGACATTACTTTTTCATCCCTCACCACCACATATGAATAGAGCAGTACACTCATTTTTAAAATGAATAACTGAGGCTTAGAAAATGTAAGAGATTTGTTGAAGGTCACCTAATAGAATAGGCCTCACTGCAAACTGAATATATACTGGTTATGAATCTTAGTATCTCCATGGAATTTCTACCATACCATTTCTTAAACAGTCTTATTCTTGTCCTTAGCCTAAGAGTGGCAGCCTCCGCCCCAAATTCGGGGGTGGGGGAGTGTTTTGAGGGTAGATAAATGACTAGATGACTATAAATGTCCACACTTGGAGTTGGGTGATTTTCTGCTCTCCGAGGATATGACCTGATTGAACACATTAATAGATATCATGAACTATATTTTTCCACAAGCTAAATTAACCTTGGGGTTTACCATGGGGAAAATATTATTAATGCTATTATCAGACTGAATTGCCCATGATAGGGCAACAAAAATGTAGTACGGATTCTGAAGTTTGAGGATTATGTTAATCAGAGTAATCAATGGTACTGGTGTAACAAATAATCTAAAAACCTAAGTATCTTAACACAACAAATATTTATGGTTCCCTTAGGACAAGTCCCAGGCTGTTCGAAACTGGGCAGCTTTCCTCCACGTGATAACTCCTAGCTCTGCCGAGTCAGAGTCCTCTACTTCTAGTCACCAGCAGAAGTGGTGGAAAGCAAGTGCACGGGAGAGTGCACAGAGGATTTTTGAAGCCAGAAATGGAAGTGGTGCACACACATATTTTATTACCCAGAGTTCAGTCACATGGTCTCTTCTAGAGCAAGGGGGAGGGCATTCGGGATAGCACTGTCTTCCTCTGTCATAAGGAAGAAAAGATGTATTTGGTGAAGCGCAGCATTCTCTCTGCCACAAAAGAGGCGTATCAAAGGTTCCACTGGCCCCAAATGTATCCCCTACCAGGGTTTCCCACAGGATGGCAAATTGCCATCTTAGGTTCAAACATGGCTGAACAAGAGCGTATGCTCATGCATGGTATACATGGTTGAAATGATCTTGGCTACCTCTACCCTCAGTTTGGCTTGCTAGAAAAAAATCAGCTGTAGGGCATTTATAGCATGTACTGAAAGCTCCCTAAAATCAGCAAGATTACTGTGCCCCTTTCCAATCATGGGCATCAGTAGCAATTAGGTGCAGATGCTTAGCTATAGCGTTTCAAATCCACAAAGATGGTGCGCCTGGGTGGCTCAGTTGGTTAAGCGTCAGCCTTCAGCTCAGGTCATGATCTCAGGGTCCTGGGAATTGAGCCCCGCATCGGTGGGCTCCCTGCTCAGTGGGAGTCTGTTTCTCACTCTGCCCCCTCCCCCCAGGTTATGCTCTCTCTCTCTCAAATAAATAAATAAAATCTTACGAAAAACAAAAAAACCCAAAAACAATCCCCAAAGAACTTCACATTTATGTTTCACATTACTCTTCTGGACTAGTTAGGCAGAAAGCATTTCTCTCATTTTATAGAAGAAAAAATGGAAGTTCTGAGAGGTTAAGAAACATCCCCTAATTTGACCTAGCCAGGAGATGGCCAAACTGAAGCTAGAACGTAGGTCTCAGCTACCTGGTGTCTAGTATGGTACCATTCCCATTACGCTGTCATGCTCCCAACATTGGTAGAGAGATCCCTACATGAAGTCTAGCCAAAAGGGAACTCTGGAACATAGGGATTGAAATAGATTTCTTTTTTCATTATGGGCTCCATCACACAGTCAAAAACTCTGTCAGTCAATAAGTATTTATTGAGTCCCCACACAAGGGAATAGCACTGTTATGCAATGCCTTTGAAAGGAGTTTATACTTTGTTAAGTGTTTGAAAATCGACTTTCACAGGGTGAAAATCTTTTTGCCTTACATTTGAGTGGAATATTGATCTGAGTGCAACTGCTTTGTGGATTATTTCAATACAGCAAGATTTTATATTGTTGATAAGTGAGGCCAGTTTTTCTCTTGGCCTGACCTGGAGACAGGGACGATAGGAAAAAAAAATCAATTAGTATGTTAGGAAGAAATTTCATCCACTTTCCACACAAATCATCAGTACCCTTACACTAGGCTGAGATCAGAATAAGAAGTCGGGTCCATGTGTCGTGAATAGGTGAAAACAGCTGGAGGCCATTAGCCTTGACTACTGTGCTTCTGGGACGCCAGAACAGAATGACGGATCTCACTGTGCATGCGGCTGACAGTGTGAATCACCAAATCCCTGCCTCTATATCCAGGCCATGGACAGATAGGAGATTACCTTCTGTGAGTTAAGCTATATAACTCTAAAACAACCTATGACAGGAAAGATCAGCAGTCTACAGAGACTCCCTAAAGAAACAGAATGGGTAACTAAAACAAGGCTTGTAAGCTTTCACTGTCAGAAGGAAGGTATGTCAGCCACAGAATCAAATAATAGCTATGTTAATGGAACACCTGCAATGTACCAAACATTGGTCTTTGTGTTACAACTAATGAGTAAAGCACTCTTCTTATCACTCCCATTTTACAGATAAGGCAATTGAGGCATAGGATGATCAAGGATTTTTTCCAAGGTAACACGGCTAGTGAATTCTGGAGTCAAAATCACAATTCAGATACATGTGGATCAGACTTCAGAACTTGAACAGGAATGCAAGTGGCTTGTCACCAGCCTGCTTGATCACAATCACCGATGGGGCTTGAAAATACAAACGTCTCTGTTCTACCTTGTATGTATGCACTGGATCTGAATTCTAAGGTCAAGACTCAGCTTCTACACTTGGAAAAATCTTCCAAAGGAGTCTGCTCTATAGTCAGAAGAAAGAACCACTGCACTAAGCTATACTACATAGAGAAAGGAGAGGTCCTGTGGTTAGAAGATCACTAAGCTGGTCCCCAAGATTCTAGTTCCCTGGTGCACATGCAGTGTACAATCCTTCCCCTTGAGCATGGATGGGGCCTGGGAATAGGCTAAGATAGTACATGGCTTGATCAATATAGATATCAACAGTGACGAGATTGTCATTCTTGCCTTTGTTACTTTATATAAGGCTCTGTCTTAGCAGTTTGGATGCTAAGCCTTGAAGAAGCAAACAGCCACACTGTGAGAGGGTTATGTGGTGAGGAACAGTGGAAGGCTTCAGAGAGCTGGAAACCATCCTCTGGTGACAACAATGAAGAAAAGGGGAACTCACCCCCACAACCTCGAGGAACAGATTTTGCTGCAATCACATTAGTTTGGAAGAGGCCCCGAAGTTCCAGAAAGGAAGGTGGTGCAGCCAACCCATGGTTCGCAACCTTGTGAGACCCTGATTGGAGGACCTAGTTAAGTTGTGCTCAGACTCCTGGCTCACCAACACTGTGAAATAGTGTGTTGTTTTAAGGTACTAAGTTTAGATAATTTGTAATGCAACAATGGATAACTAATACAGTTATCAATGAAAAATCCTCTGTGTCCATTCCAGCATAGCCCAGAAAAGACTGCCCTCCTCCAAGAAGGCTACAATGTAAGCTATATTTGTACGATGATGGTATGCTCATACCTGATGTAGCTATTTTGCTATACCCCTTCTTCTAATTCTCTGCTAACCATGCGAAGTTCTGAATTTCATTTGACTTCTCCCATAAGTGTGTGTAAAATATGTGCTAACTAAAGGACAAGAGAGCTTTGGTCCCTCGACAGCGGCATATAACCTAACAACGGAATAACTGGCATTCTGGTTTAGACCTCATTGTCTGTGACCCTGGTTAGTGTGACTCTCCCAATGAGAGAGCAACCATTTTGGGTGCTACTAAGTCAGGCTTCTCAAGTAGTTTCTCCCAGAAAGAGCCTTGTGCATCACTGGTCCTCAACTGAATAAAGATCTATCAAAGGTCTAATACGTGCTACACTTTATCAGCTCCCACTATGGGGGTTTCATTGAAACAGCTTCTTTTTTTTTTTTCTTAAAGATTTTATTTATTTATTTGAGAGAGAGAGAATGAGAGAGAGCACATGAGAAGGGTTAGGGTCAGAGGGAGAAGCAGACTCCCTGCAGAGCAGGGAGCCCGATGTGGGACTCGATCCAGGGACTCCCGGATCATGACCTGAGCCGAAGGCAGTCGCTTAACCAACTGAGCCACCCAGGCGCCCTCACTGAAACAACTTCTTTGACGAGGTACTCATTTGACAAAAGTCAGCCAAGCAACTAACCTTCAGGAAAACAGCAAGCGGAGTAGTATGTGGAGGCAGAATAATGAACAGCAACCACAAAATGACATATATAAAAATCAGGAGAGTGTATTACGGAAAATGTAATGCATCTGTTTTCGTTCTTTTATGACAGACAGCCTTCCGGCATGGCATTCACAAGTTTGACATTCACGGTGTTTTATCTGGGAATTCCTTGCTAGTAAAATCATCTCGGTGAGCACTGTGCACTGGAATTCTGTCTCCCATTTGATTTAATAGCCAGCATAATGGCGGAATTCTGGTGCCAATGCCCTCCATTTGTCCTCTAGTGCAATCTTACCTGGCAAGCGGCAGGAAGCACTACAATAGCTAATTTCTAGATAAGTATATCTTAGGACACCATACAAAAATCAGCTGCAGGTTTGGACTGCCAGATTGAATTTTCTAAACATAATAGCTTAGCTGTAGCAGGAATAGAGTAGACATTCCTTCTCTGATGCATTTCTATACACTGATACTGGAGATGGGCAGTTAAAGGAATGGAGCCTATCATTACCATCTTCCTGCAAGCACAGATTTATCACAGATTCACACATTTTCCTGCCTATCTCAGGCTCAGTTACCAGGATGTTTATGAAATGTCTCTAAAGGAAAAGGGAGGTGCTTGAGTAAGGGTGACTCAGGGCTGTATTTTTTCAAGTACTGGTTGGTGTCATGTTCTAAAAATATGAAATAGAGGATTGTGTTGTTGGCTATGAAAATGCAGTTGCTGTCTTAGGCAAATACAATTTAATTCAAATGTTGAGGGAGCATCTGATCTGGACCAACTACATGTTAGATGATGGGTGGACAGTGGTGGACTAAAATGAATATAGTTTCTGTCCTCATGCCATTAGAGTCTAGTTGAAGAGACAGAAATAAGCCAATCACCCAAAGGATGTGATAAAATCATGGACAGGACAAGTAGTAGGGAGAATAGAAAAAGAGTAATTGCTTACACTTATATGATTCTTTCCAGATTTATCTTAACTCTGGAGGAAGATGTGATTAACCTTACAGAGGAGGAAACTGAGGAAAGGCTCAGAGGCAGAAGACCACTTGCAATGCATTCGCTCAAACCAGAGCTATGAAACTTCAAATCCAAGACAGCTTCATCAATTCTCAAAGGGGGGGTTCTCTATAGAGACAATACATTTATCAGGCAGAGGGGGGCTCCTATGAATGGAAGACTATAATGAGGGGGCATTAATGATAAAAAGGAGAAGGTGAAAAGCTCATGGTGAAGGGCATCCTACTATTAAGGTGGAAGCCAAAGAATGAGCTAATAGGGAGGGACACAGGATATGGAGCCAGGCCAGCAGCAGAACTAGTAACAAAGGGGCTCTAGTAAAGTCCTGTATACCCTCCTGCTTTCATTGCACACCCCTGTGTAAAACTAAAGGGCCTCCTTTCTGTAGTCATTTGAACAGGAGAAATGCATATGGCTAAGTAGAGATAAGGTCCATGGAATTTGGAGAGAGAAGTGTTTCTCATGCTGGTCAGATTGGCAAACAGATGGAGTTTACAAAAAATAGATGGTACTCATCTCTCTTTAATTGGTACTATTATCTCTACACCATGTGTGTTACCATATAGCTTCTACAGACCCCAAAAAGAGCTGAGGAATTGAGTTTCTGTCACATCTGCTAGCCTGTTTACTGACCCCATCTGCTAGCCTGCTTAGTGACCCCAGTGTGAGAAATGGTTAACGGTCAGGAAGCAGGGGCAGAGCCTCTCTGTTTTTATATTCTACCTCCTTCCTTGCTATGCCTTCATATGGTAGCATGGAGAAGAGAAACCATCATAGAGATTGTCCCCAGGGGACAGATTTCAGCTACTCACACGGGACTTGGAGGTAGTGCCAATCTCCTGTTTGCCCCAGATTCAGGACCAAATAAACATATGTAGATGATGGATTTCCATAAAACTCATCCTCTGGATCAAGGGTGATACAAGAGAAAAGAAGGAATATACAATCAGCTTTCTTCTGTATATCCTATCTATAGAGATGGATGCAGAATCCCCAGTCTATCCACAGACACTCATGAAATTGTCAGTGTTGTTAAGAAATGGCAACAAATGGGGCACCTGGGTGGCTCAGTCATTAAGCGTCTGCCTTGGGCTTAGATCATGATCCCAGGGTGCTGGGATCGAGCTCCGCATTGGGGTCCCTGTTCCACAGGAAGCCTGCTTCTCCCTCTCCCACTCCCCCTGCTTGTGTTCCCTCTATCGCTGTGTCTCTCTCTGTCAAATAAATAAAACCTTAAAAAAAAAAAAAGAAATGGCAACAAGTTTATGTTGAAGACCCTAATTTTTGGCAGTAGTTTCTCCTGCTAGACATTGCTCACAGTATCCCTTATAGTCCATCAAGTCAGAGCAATGCATTAGCTGCATTGCTTTGGCATCCACATTGAAAAAAACATCAACAATAGCTCAGAACTAAATAAAAGAACTAGAAGACTACAGTTTCCTTAATAGCAAGGAAGCAACCTATGTCATAGGAAAAAAAGGGTAAAGAGTAGCAGGAAGTTTTTTAGATAGGGTCCTAAGAGTTAAGAGAGGATATACTCAAAATGGGATAATTAAAATCACATCAAAGGGATACTTTACAAATTTGTGAGTACAGGGGGAGAGAGAAGCAGACTCCCCACTGAGCAGGGATTATACAACGTCTTGTATAATTGCCTTTGGAGGCACAGTAACCTTTGCTTTTGGATATACTAATTCAAGGTGACTCCTTTTGGCAGGGCATACCTAAGGGAATAGTAAGATAACCCTCCTCTTTTCCTCAGATCTACTGTCAGAGCTGTCCAATGGTCCAATCCAGCAGGAACCCATAAGATATGGGACTCCAGTGATGCTGTCAATACAGATCAGACTTCTGAGGCACAGACCAATAGAGACGGGCTAAGACTGAATCTGGAGAAGCAAAAGAAGAACATCTAAACCAGAAACCAAGGATTCCTATACACTGGAGTGAAAGGGTATTAAATCCTATTATCTTCTTTTCTGAATA
Organism: Neomonachus schauinslandi; assembly: GCF_002201575.2. NCBI lineage: Eukaryota > Metazoa > Chordata > Mammalia > Carnivora > Phocidae > Neomonachus > Neomonachus schauinslandi. Next base: position 10,175,598 of record NC_058419.1, on the reverse strand, counting down.
CTTTCCACATATCCCTACCACTGCATATCTAAACCCTTATCTTCATTCAAAATTAAGTACAAATCCCTGTATCCCACAAAGCCTTTCATGATTAACATCTAGCCTCCCATGATGTTATGTCCCTCTTTAGCTCATTTGACTCTTCTAACTTAATTCCTTTTGTTGTTATTTTTTACCACATCTGCTCTCATGCACCAGACTCTGAGCCTCTGGAGGGCAGAGTCTGCATTTGGTAAGTCTATATGTGTCCTCTATTGCTCAGTTTAAGGCCTTATGGGTAGTAAGTATGCAATACCACAGATCTTCAACACCAAGAGCCAAGTCAGATACCAAAAAGATAACAGTTACATTGTACAACACAATGTTTAAATGCTTCTGTATTGGGGCACCTGGGTGGCTCAGACGGTTAAGCGTCTGCCTTCAGCCCAGGTCATGGTCCCAGGGTCCTGGGATTGAGTCCCACAAAGGGCTCCCTGCTCAGTGGGAAGCCTGCTTCTCCCTCTCCCGCTCCCCCTGCTTGTGTTCCCTCTCTCGCTGTGTCTCTCTGTCTAATAAATAAAATCTTTAAAAAAAAGAAAAGAAAAAGACGTAATGGAGTATAATGCGGGTATAGAGCTGTGGAAAATAAATTTCTGTTGTTTATAAACTACCAAGTCTATGGTCTTTTGCTATAGCAGCCCGAATGGACTAAGCCATGAGGCTTAGGAAACATTATTTTAAAAATGGCCTCAACCCAACAATAAAAATTTTGCACTTTGGAGTTTTGAACAAGATGGATTCATTGCACAAAGGGGCACCACTTGTATTATCCATTTGGAATGCCAATGGCCAGCAACAGCCTAGCATCGTCACATTAGCTTGCAGAATATCTCCAAATGTCTCTTACAAATTCTAATGATGAAAGGAGAGTTCAAGTTCGATGACTGTTCAGTGTCAGGCTGCCCTGCAGAGACCACCAGGTAGACCCAAAGCACATACTGGAGGTGCAGCATGTGGCTCTCTGATCATTTATCTATCCCTAATGAGGACCAGCTTATAATAAGGAGCAATTTCTCCTCAGAGTCCAGTGTGATTGATTGAAATCAAATTCCAATTCAAATGTGATTATGCCAATGAATTCCTTACTTTCTGTTGGCTATGAATCATAGAAATGTTGGAAGTTTTGTTCTTAGCATGGTCTTCATTTACAGCTTTGGACTGCCTGTATATGGGTAAGTTATGCCCGTTCAGTGAGAATCTATGCCTACCATGTCTTTGAGAGTCAAAAGCAAAAATATGCCTCAACTTTCCTCCTAGTTTCTCATCATCTCATTGGCCAAATTTCTGTGGGATAAGCTAGTATGATTCAATCCATCATAGAATCAACCTAGTCCCTGCCTACAGAGACCCTTCTTACGAGCTTATATGTGCTTATCAGGGCTATATTCTTTGGGAAATGGTGCTTTGAATTTCCAAAGGCAAGTTCAAAGCCTGGAAGCTCTACCTGGAGGGACTCAGTTTTGCCTGTTTAAGTACACACAAACCCCTTCACTCTGAAACATGTCTACAGGGCTCAAAAGGTTGAGAAATACAAAATCTGCTGGTGGAAACTCATTTGTTTTAAGTTTATATTACATTCCACAACCTGTGTCCTTCATAAAACCAAAGTTCTATTAGGAAACCTAATATCTAGCCCAAAGCAGCCTGAGAAAAATCTTATTTGAGCCCCATTCTTGACTGGTTCAAGTATGGCTCATCAGGACACAAAAACAAGAACTTGGTCATCTGCCTCATTGTTCTTTTACTTGAGAAGAATGTGTGTAGTAGATATATATTATCCTTTCACTTCCATTTCTATACCCACATTGGACAGAGCTTTAGCTCGGTTCTACAGTGATGGCATGATTCCCTTCCCCTTTGTGCGCATCTGATTAAGAAAGTACAGTCTCAAACTGTGACTTCTGATAGCTGCAGCCCCTAGGAAATATACAGTAGCATATGATCCATGCCAATGCACCAGACTAAGAGAGCTGAGGCTTTCCTTCGGCCACTATCCTATTCCACAGTGGTTGTGAACCAAGGTTTGGGATGTCATTCCCTTATCTCTTACCATAGTGTTAAGCTTCTTACCTTTGAAGACAAGCAGAATTTAAGTGAGGGCCATAGAACTATGTGCCTGGAGACATGGCTGTAATATGGCTTATACTCTAACCCACATTTGTAACATCACCATGAAACAGATCCACTTGCCTTACCATTCCCAATTGCCTAAGAGAAGGAAACTACTATTAGCACTGAATATTCACCTCAGAATCAAAGACTACCAGAAGTAAACGAGCCAACATCAATGTTCAGGTTTTTTAGAGTCTATTTATCCCAGGGTATCCCTTAACATCCAGATGTTACCCCACACACAACTCTGTATAACACCAAATCTCCCTTATTCTCATATTCCCTTGTAACTACCAGGAATTCACTGTTTCCATGGCATCATTCAGATTTTGTGTCCAATGTCAGCTTGTCTCCAAATTGACCGATAGATTCAAACAACCAAACAGAATCCCAGGTAGTATTTTTGGTAGAATTTGACAAGAGAATTATAAAATTACTGTTGAAATGCAAAACATCTCTAGAATAACCAAAATGATATGGAAAATGAAGAAGAAAATTGATACAACTCATATTGTCCAGTTTCATGACCTACTTAAAAAACCACGGTACTCCAGGGGCACCTGGGTGGCTCAGTCAGTTAAGCGTCCGACTATTGATTTTGGCTCAGGTCATGATCTCAGAATCATGAGATCGAGCCCCACGTCAGGCTCCGCACTGGGCATGGAGCCTGCTTAAGATTCTCTCTCTCCCTCTCCCTCTGCCCCTCCCTGGCGCCCTCTCTTAAAACAAAACAAAACAAAACAAAAAAACAGTCATCCAAATAGTATAGTGTTGGCATAAGGATATATGTACAGATCAATGGAACAGAAGAGAGGTTTTAGATAAAGAACTACACATATATGGTCAGTTTATTTTTGATAAAAGTGCTAAGACAGTTAAACAGGGAAAGGATTTTTTTTTTTCCAAAAGAGAAGCTGGAAAAAAAACTAGCCAGAAAATTGGGTATCTGTATGCAAATATTTATAAGTATATGTGTGTATAGAGAAACAGAATATAGATATGTATAGATATATATGCATATACATATTAATGTATGTATGTATTCCCCAAGTCATATATAAAAATGAAATTGAATTGTATCATCGACCTAAATATAAGAATTAGAACTATAAAACTTCCAGGGAAAATATTGGATAAAAATCTCTGTTGACCTTGCAAGGAAAAAGATCCCTTAGAAAGGATATACAAAGTAAGAACATTTTTAAATGATATATTAGACTTCATCCAAATTAAAAACTTCTTTTCCAAAAGAAACTTAAAAAGTTTCACTGACAGAGGACAACTCAAATGTTCACCAACTAATGAACAGGTAAACCAGTTGTGTACTCTACTGTATGGAATACAGTTCAGAAATGAAAAGGAATGAACTACTGACATATGTAGCCACATGTTGAATCTCAAAAGCAATATAAGTGAAAGAAGCCAAATACAAACCTCTAACCACTGTATGATCTCATTTACATGAAATTGAAGAAAAGGCAAAACTATGGTTGCAGAAGGCAGATCTAGGATTACTAGAGCCTGGAACTGGGAAGAGGTGAATGACTGCAGAAAGTGAGGAGGGAACTTTGGGAGATAATGGAAATACATCTTTATTATGGTGATGGCCAGATGGACAGTATGCATTCATCAAAGTCGTCAAATTATACAGATGAAATTGGTGGGTTCATATTATGGAAACATATCTCAATGAAACTGATTAAAATATACTTGATGAAAAAAGATGTATGTGTACTTAATATATGCTTGGTATATATATATCTGTATACTTTGTGTGTGTATAATTGATATTTAATAAAGATAAATATCAGCTGTGGCCCTTTCCTGTGTATCACTGGGTATAACAGCTACTAATAATTAACCAACACAATAAATACCACTGGAATGAGTAAATCAGTACTAATTATAACGCCAACTTTTAAAATTAGAAGCAAATATTTACAAAATAATGCAGTAGTTTGCATGAGTGTGTTTGTTGACTGACTGGCCAAATACCAGTCTGCCTGAGTGATTACCTTGAGAATTGCTCTAGTTGTCTGAAGGTCATGCCATATACAGGCAGGAGTTCCACGCTTGCAAAATGGACAAGTAAAGTATCAATTAACTCAAACTCATATTCTATGTGAAATCAACTAGGGATGAGCAGCCCCAACAGAACCAATCAACAGTTGCCAGAACTTGGGACACAGAAAATAAAAGAATTCAAAACCATCAAAGACCCATGCAGCAAATATGATCAAGTGTCAAAGAAGAAAAAGCAGGTTAAAAGCCTTTCAAGAAGCAGCCCCACATGTGCATAGCATCATTTTGCTTCACTTCAACTACCTCTGACTAACCAACTACATTATCATCACTAAGCAAGGATCTCAGCAGTGCATACTTGTTGTATAATGAAATGTCTGCTTCTTCTTAGTCTCCGAAGAGATCTGTAGCTCACCAAGACTCTGACAGATGGAAAACTGTGAAGCCAGCTGCCTAAAGGACTCTGTGGAATATGTCAGCCTAGAAGATATAAAACAACAGATCGATAGTTATCCTAAATTGCATAGAATTGTAATTGTATAGAATGAGACAAAGTTCATCAAGCCACATATTGTGGATGCAGAAATTTCATTGATAGATTAGTCTGCAATCTCTTGATATTCATCTACCAATAGCTCCTTTGAGCAGTTGTGTTCTTTTTTGCAACTCTAGGTTAGTGTTTCATGTAAAAGGCAGTACTTTTATCTATTCACGAAACAACTTCCTAGACCATCTAACCAGACTCACACTTTACACTTTTCTAAACTGAACTGTCCAAGACACCAATTTCACATTTCTTTCTTATATAATCCTTACCCTACCCCTGGCCCTGCAATGCGGTATGAGGTATGAGGTACTCCATCTTGACTTTGGCTCTTCTCTAGTATGTTCCATATCCCACACCCCAATGCTGCAACCTTGGGGAACCACAGGTTGGGTTTACCCAACCTAACTATTTATGGCCAAGAAACAGAATTAGGCCAACTATCATGTGCTCTTTGTAACTCACTCAGTTCCAACAATGGCATTGAATTATCATGGTAAGAAAACCCTGTTTATGCTCTCCTCATAACATATTAGCCCAGGCTTAGAAGTAATAACTGCTTGGCAATCTCAAAAGTGTCTGTAGCTAGTAAGCAATGAAGTGGTTCAGCAGTATTAACTCTTGGTGAAAGAAAAGCATGGTAGTACTGCCCAAAAAGGATATGAAACTATTCTTTCATTTAAGAAGCAGATACAGCTTTATATAACTTATGTAACTATCACCTTGAATGAGCACAAAATAATATTTGTTATTATTTTTATTTTCATTGAACCCTTACATTTATTTAGCTATTTCTTCCTCTAGCTCTGAAGGGTAAAAAAAAAAAACAAAAAAAAAACGGTGCAGTCCTCATGGATTTTTTTTTTTTAAATCATTTTTATGTAGTACAGGTCCCCTGAGAACAAATGAAAATATTTAGCTCCATGTAATAATTAAAACTCCAAATTTGATATAACGTTAAAGCTCCTGCCCTCCCCCTGAAGTCAATGAAAGGGGTACATTCCTTCCCTTGTCTTTTTATACCTCTTTCTATACCTCTCTCCAGCTTGTTAATTAAGGTTTATATTCCAATGGGACTGGAGCAGGGTGAGGGAGGAGAGGTCATGGAGTAGGAATCTCTCTGCGTGACTAATATGAAGCCGGGGATCTTAGTCTCCCATCCTGTCTTGGAGGCTGCCCTTCTGGCAGTGTGAGTCCAGGAGTTGCTCAGCCATGCTGCGTTTCTGAGGATCCTTCTCTGCACGTTTCTTTATGAGGACTGTGTCCATGAGAGTCCCACAGAATACAGATGGCACACTCAAATCCAGATAATTTGAAGGTTTATTTTAAGAGAGGGTTTACAAAACTATGGGTGGAACAGAAGCAGACCAAAAAGGAAATTGAAGTAACCTGGGGTTAGTGACAGTGGGAGTGATCTCTAGACCTCAACAGATTTGGGAGGGGGGTTTATTGAATTTATTTATTGAGCAGTTTATTGAAGAGCTCATATTCATTTATTCAATCTTGATTGTACTGTGCTTGTTAGAATTTTCTTTTCTAGTTTCCACATAAGATACAGGACTGGATTTGTGAGAAGATGTATATTTGGCCAACATTATTCTGTTCTAGGTAAGACCGACAAGGGGTACACAGAAAGCACCCAAATACACGCTGCAGTCTAACTTCACTTACTTGCCTGGGGATATCCAGCTGTACAATTATTTCATTGTTTCAACCATTTGTTGAAAAGATAATTCTTTCCCCCCATTGAATGGCCTTGACATCACTGTTTAAATTCAGTTGATCACAGATGTGTCAGTTTATTTCTGCACTCTAAATCTGATTCCATTAATCAATATGTTAAATCTTATGCCAGTACCATACTGTCTTGAAAAGTATAGCTTTGTAGTAAGTTTTGGAACAGGAAAGTGTGCGTATTCTCACTTTGTTCTTTTCAGGACCATTCTGGCTGTTCTAGGTCCCATGAATTCCCACAGGAATTTTAAGATAAGCTTGTCCATATCTGCAAAACAAGGCAGCTGGGTTAACTGGGTTGCAATGAATCTGGAGATCAATTTGGGGAGTATTCCAATCCACAAACATAGGGTCACTTTTCATTTATTTAGGTATTATTTAATTTCTCTCAACAATATTCTGTGAAGTTTTGGACTTCTTTTCATTTATTCCTAAGCATTTTATTCCTTTTCATACTTTTGTAAATTGAACTAATTTATTCCTTTTATTTTTGATTGTTCATTGCTAGTGTATAGAAATACCATGGCTCTCTGTATACCGAGGTGTATCCTACAACCTCACTGAACTTATTAGTTATAACATCTTTTTGTGAACTCCAAGGATTTTCTACATGCAAAATCATGTCATACTGAAATAGACAGTTTTATTTCACCCTTTCTGTGATATAATAGAAATAAATATTTGGCCTTTGTCCCAGTCCCTGGAACAGAGCTCCTGAAACCTTTGGAATCTCTGGAGTGAAAAGAATGTTTTTTATATGACTGTCTAGGGGCAGGGGCCCCTAGACAGATTCAGGACTGGGGCTGGTTGCCAGAAAGATCAAGCCATGATTAGAGTTGGCAATTTCAGCCCTAGCCCCTAATCTCGAAGGAGGGGAGAAGGATCGGAAATTGAGTCAATCACCAATGGCCAATGACTTAATTCTATCTATGTAATGAAACCCTCAAACAACCCCTAAATGATGGAGTTCAGGGGCTTCTGAGTTGGTGAGCACATCAAGATGCTGGAAGGGTGACATATTCAGAGAGGGCCTGGAAGTTCTGCACCCCTTTCCCCATAACTTGCCCCAGGCATCTTTTCCACTCGGTTGCTTCTGTGTTGTATCTTTCATAATAAACCAGTAATAGCAAGGAAAGAACTTTCCTGAGTTCTCTGAGTTGTTCTAGTAAATCACAGAATCCAAGGAGGGGTTGGGGAACCCCTTATTTGGTTGATCAGAAGTACAGTAGTAACCAGGGATGTGAGACTGGAGTCTAAAGTGGGGGTAGACTTATGGGACTGAGCCCCTAACCTGTGCAGTGGGGACTGACCCCACTGTCACCTGTGGGGTCTGCGCTAGCTCTGGGTAGATCGTGTCAGAACTGAATTGAGTTGGGGCACCTGTGAAGTGGCTCAATCTGTTAAGTGACTGCCTTCGGCTCAGGTCATGATCCTGGGGTCCTGGGATCAAGCCCTGCATCGGGTTCCCTGCTCCTCGGGGAGCCTGCTTCTCCCTCTCCCTCATCCTGCCACTCCCCCTGCTTGTGCTCTCTCTCTCTCTGTCAAATAAATAAATAAAATCTTAAAAAAAAAAAAGAATTGAATTGAGTTGTAGGACATTCTAGTTGGTGTCTGGAGATTTGGAGAATTGGTCGGGGGAGGAGGGAGGGTACCGGGGGACACCAGATATTTGGAGTCAGAAGTATCGTGGGTTAAATCAGACTTTCCAATCTGGATGCCTTTTATTACTTTTTCTTGCCTGAATGCTTTAACTAGTACTACCAGTACAAGGTTGAATCGAAGTTGTAAGAACACACATTCTTGTCTTGTCGCTAATTTCAGGTGGGCCCAGAGCCTTACTGTCTGCTGTTCCTTCTCGGACATTTCTCCTGTGGGACTTTGTAAAACTACCACCTTCATACCTTTCACATATCAGCTCAAATTTTCTTCCTCGGGACTCCCCCATTTCTAAAAGAGTTTTCTGTCCATATCCAAACTCCACTCACTGTCTATTCCATTATCTTTTCTAAGCTTCACAGTATTTATTAATATTTGAAATTACTGTATTTAATTTGTCTGGTCACCTTTCTATAGTCCATTGCTAGAATCTTAGATCAATGAGAGCTGAGACCTTCTCTGAACCTGCTCAATGTTGTGTCCCTCATGCTTACAACAGTGTCTGACACACAACAGGCATTCAACATTTGTTAAGTCAATGAATGAATAAGGGAATCAATGAATCAATCATATTAATATATATTTGAAGCAGAGCTTTCTAACCAGAGTGACTCAGAATACCAGTTACAGGTGTATCCGATCTATGGATTCACTCAGCGATGTCCCTCCCCGTACTAGAGGCCAGCCTCATCCATTTTCCTAGGAAATTGTACAAACAATATCTATGCACGCTATGATGTTAAAGTTTGGGAAACTAGGTAGAAATATATTCTTATTCCTTTATTTTTTTTTTCCTTGCTTTAAAGAATAAATGCCTTCACTCACCCAGGTAGAAATCATGGAGAGGATGAATAGTGACTGCAGGAAAGAAGCCCAAACAGTCATTTCAAGGCAAGAATTAACTTCACTGCGACAAATGCTCTATGCCTGTAAAGAGAAGAAAGTATGCGTGGGTGTGGGGGAGGGGCAGGGGGGTGCTGTGTATATGAACTCAGTGAGCTGTTGGTCCAAAATATCTCTGCCTAAAAGCTGTGGAATGATTCGAGATTTTGAAGTGGGTAGCCCAGTTGTCTGCAATTGACACTTCCTGTTTGTGAAACCAAAGCCTAAGCTGGAAAGCCCTGTCAGTCCCCCAGAGCATATTCTTTTCAGCAAATCATTGTTTCTACAAATCCTGAGTGACAGTTAAGTGCCAAAGGAATTGCCATTTCCTTGCTGATATGCAGCCACCCAAAGAAGTAACCAACCACCTGCCAGACAGATGGCTCTGCTTTAGCCACACCGTCCAGGATGGAGAGCTGGTATCCGGGGTCAGGGGTCACACTGGAAATAGTGCCTCAGTGGAAGTCAGCCAGGAAGCTGCAGGGGAATTTCACAACAGGCCAGAGTCAAAGGCCAGACAAAATGAAACATACTGCCCAGTGTGAGTTCTTTGTGCTCATGCTTTCAGCTGCTTGGGTTAGCAGAGATAAAAAACTGTGTCTTTGGGCTTTCACTACCTACTTTGAGTCCTTTTTCATCTCCCCACCTATACAGTGAGGGCTTGGCATTGTCTGTGCTGCCCACTGTGGTCACCCCAAGCCACAGGTCGCTATTGAGCCCTTAAAATGGACTGGTCCAAACTGGTACGGGCTTAACTCTACAACACACACCAGGTTTTGAAGACACATACACAAGAATGTAAACTATCTCACTGCATCTTTATATTGATTACAAGTTGAGATGGCAATATTTTCCATGGTATTATTAAAATTAATTGTATGTGTTTATTTTTTTTAATGTGGCAACTAGAAAATTTTAAATTATATATGTGGATTGTAGTATTTTATTGGCAAGCAATTGACTAGATCTCCAATGCATTTTTCAGTATCATGGTTGATTTATATAGCAAAAGAAAAAGTAGGGAGAGGGAGAAAGGAAGGAGTTTAAATTTATGAAGATCGTGTTTTATTATGTATGTGTATGTGTGTGTATTCATTTCTGAATGTATAACTAGGAGAAATATCAAGAAATCCATAACCTGTTGTAATAATTCTTTGGTCTTAATTGAAATACATATAGGCAACTATAAAGTCAGCGTGTGCTGAAGAAGCCACAACACTGGAAAAGAGGGATTGCCCAATTTCCCTGGAGCAGCATCCAAATGGAGATTCAAAGCCTAGCCCAGAGGAATCAACAAACACCGTGTTCTTCCTCCAGCCCCGGCCTTTATCATATGCCCCTTCCTGCTGCCACAGTGCCCTTTCTTAAGTGTGATTCTCACTGTGTCACTCACCAGCTTAAAAGCACTCAGTGATTCTTTTTTTTTTTTAAGAATTTTTATTTATTTCTTTGACAGAGAGAGAAAGAGAGCACAAGCAGGCAGAGTAGCAGGGAGGGGGAAGAAGCAGGCTCCCTGCTGAGCAAGGACCCTGGGATCATGACCTGAGCCAAAGGCAGTTGCTTAACCAACTAAGCCACCGAGGCGCCCTACACTTAGTGATTCTTATCTACAGGAGAAATTATTTAGTCTGACACAGATATCCCTTATCTCCTGCCCTCTCTGCCTGTCCCAGATGCCAAATCCATGGCCATTTCCTGCCTTTCATGCCCTGTCTCAGTCATGCTGTATGCATTTAAAGAGCAAGCACTTACTGAGTGCCTATAGCATGCCACAAACACGGGTTTCACAATGGTGAAGAGAAGAAACAAGATCTGGTCATCGCAGAGCCTATAGTAGAGATGGGGAAATAGTATCAACACATAAACAAGCAAATGCTATGATGGAAAGTACAATAGAGGAACCTAATTTAGGAAAAGATATCAAAGAAGGCCCCTCTAGAAATGCAACATATAACTAAAACATGAAGGCCGAGAAGAGACCAGCTACTCAATGACTGGAAGGAAAAATTTCCAAGCACAACAGAATGTACAAAAGCCCTGCAGTGAAAACTCATCTATTCATTTAAAACTCATCCAGGGGCGCCTGCATGGCTCAGTCAGTTAAGCCTCTGACTCCGACTCTTGATCTTGGCTCAGGTCATGATCTCAGGATCCTGAGGTCCAGCCCCACCTTGGGCTCTGTGCTTATCCAGGAGTCTGCTTGTCCCTGAGAGGAGTCTGCTTGTCACTCTCCCTCCCTCCCTCCCTCCCTCCCTCCCTCTCTGCTCCTGCCCTCGCTCATGAGTTTTCTGCTTTCTCTCAAATAAATAAATAAAATGTTTAAAAAATAACATAAAACTCATCCAAAGCATCCCTTTCTTCAGGAAGTCTTCTCTGACTTTCTGAACCAGGTTAATCTACATGTTTTATTCGCCACCACCATGCTCTGTGGTTCCCTCCATCACTGTAATTACTACATTGGACTGAATGTGTCTATTGGTCCAATTAAACTGACAGCCCTGGGAAAGTAAAGGATTTGTATTTGTTTTCTTTGTTTTTGCATGGGAAGTAGCCCACTGTTTTCTCCTTAATTCATAGTAAATATTTACCGATCTTTTCGTAATGCGGGGTTGGTATATTACCTGACTCTGGACTCTTTCAGAAGTACTGAGGAAAATTAGATTATATCATGTTCCTGATGACCATGTGAATGATTTGCCTGGAAGTGGCACCTTATTCTCAGTGGTATATCCAGCAAAGCTAAAACCATGAAGAATGAAAAAAAGGTCACCTTTGGATAGAGGTCAAGATTTGGAGAAGGAGCAGGAAGGGGGGGGATTTGGGGACAAGCAAAAGAGAAAAGCGGGAGGCTGCCAGGAATGATGGATTGGAGCAGCCAATTAAGTAAGGAGAGTCGGTTTAGCACCCTTGGAAAGGGACAAGGAAAATGTTAAAATCCAAGAAGCAACAGCTGGTGTGACAGTGACCCATGGCTTACGCAGAACAGGAGGCACTGCCATGTTGGCCCCCTTTTGGTACTAGTTACTAGTTACTAAGTCTGTTCTTGGGCATTTGTTCTCTTAGTAGACCTAGAATTTCCTTCTGCCTTGCTAACTTTCTCTTTTCTTTGCCCCCCACCCTGTCCCTCTGATCTCAGCTGCTTTGAAACTCTAGGCGGTACGTTAATCTTTCTCAGCAAGAACCGACTTTTCTCTTTGTTTAATGTTGTGACAACAGTGCATTTATGTCAGTAGATCTCAATGTGACATGTACACTTATGTAAACAGTCACCACCACCCACTGGGCTTAGTGGGTCAGGGGAACTGACCCACTGCATGGGGGAGAGGGAGGGATAAAACAATGGAGAGGGATAAGAGAAAAAAAATCCAGAGACTAGAGGACCAGATAGGCTGATTCAGGGAAAACAGTTTTATATCAAAATTCTACCTTCCTATGGCAAACGGCATGGTGGTGTGAGCGTGGTGGCTTTGATTATGGCCTTAGGACATTTATTACAAGGCTTCTTACATGACACTCCCCTAACTCCAAAGCAGACTTTAAAGACAAGAAATCTTTCTGTATTTCCTAAGGCCTTGGGTTCTGTAGGCCTTTGGCTCCTCACCCATGACTCCAGGCCCCATGGCCCTAGGCCAGCTTTCTTTAGCACCTTTTCTGTGGAAATTAGCCTACTCAAGTGTTTCCCCTGGCCCACAATCAGGATAACTAGTCCTTTTCCCTAATCTTGCCAAAGAGGCAATTATATGTAGAAGGAATCACAAAGTTGCCATGCCCAGGGTGTCAAAAAAAATGTAGCTTTTCCATATATAACTTCTCTGAAGCACCTCTCCTACACACACACACATTGCCCTACTAAGTAGAATGGAAATTTCTCTTTAAGTAACACAGTTTCTACTTGAATGGCTAAGACTAGTATTCAGAGTTTATTTCTCCAGCCCCTGCTCCTCTCTGAGATGTATTTAGTTGTACAGGGAAGGAAATCGTCCATAACTTGGAAGCTGCAAAGAGGTAAGCCTCACAGTGTCGTGGGCAAAGCCTTACATTGTCCTGTCACTTCTCTGCTTACCCTCAACCAGGATTCTTGTTTCCCTTAACATGAAGCATCTTGCTGTCCTCCACTAACAAAATCTGTGTCTTGGCCCCTTCTTGCCTGGCATGTGGGTTCTCAGGGACCATTTCTACTTTAGCAACTGGTCTGCTTCTGTCTGTACAGAGGGCTCAGACCTTAAGTGAGGGTGGGCAATCTGGCACAGGGGATCTCAGCACTCAGCCTTAGGGCGACCTCCCCGCCCCCCCCCCCCACCACCTTTGTGGCCTTCCCTTGCAAATTCTCTAGGAAGCATCCCTACTTACCGCTTTGACACTCTGTTGTAGGGAAATTGAGTTCTGCATGCCTTCTCCATCAGGAGGACTGCAATTCCTAACCATAGAGCATCACGAGCTTTTTAACGTTGCAACCTCCCTTCAGATGAGGTCGATGCCAGTCTACAGAACAACCGATTCTCAGGGAAGAACATGGGGCTAAACTTACCTGACTTTAGTATTCCTTGAAAATTTCTGAATCATACCCTCTCCATCCCAGATGCAGCACTAGGGATGTGGGGCAAAGACCCTGACGACTAATCCCTGTACAAATTCTAGCCTCTCCTTTTCTCCTATAATTCCACAGGAGTAGAAGGGAATCTTTGAGTTTCCCACTTCTTCTTTGCCATGTCCTTCTTTGCCCTACCCTGCCTGACACACAGAAAACTTTATAATCTAGTTTACTCAGGCCTGATGACCTTGATGATAAAGACAGAAAAGAAGGAATTCATACAATAGTTCTCTTTCTTAACAAACACTGGCTTTCAAGCTGCTAGTCTTCCTGCTTTGATTATTACAATTTGAATAACAAAACTTTCTTTCTCTTCCTATTTTTCAACAATTCTAACCTCATTCCCAAACCTAAGAACAAACGTACGTCTTAGGAGGAGTAAGAAGAAGGTCCTATTAGTGACAGGCTTCAAAATATTATCTCTGTACTATAAGTTTGCATAGGTAAATGTTGCAGAGGCTTTGACTGAAGACAAAGAGAACATTCTAGAATTAACATGTACTAGCTCATGAGAGCTGTGTACATCTCTTCCCAACTCTGTGTTCAGTTAAGTCAACTTAGTAATTTGACATCAACCATAGCTGTAGTATTTATGCTATGGAGATCAGAAAGTGCTACAAATCAAATCAAGATTTTTTGTTTTGGTTTGATTTGGGGTTTTTTTTTTGGAGAGCATCATTAAACATTTACTGGCACATCATTGTACTGGGTATATTGCAAAACCAAATTTATATACAGAGGAAAGCTATTACCTACATGGGAGCTAGCTACCCATCAGAATGTTAAGGTCAGGCAGCCTAGAGAGTCCCAGAAGCGCCATCCTCACTTCCCTTACATCCAAAGAACACCACACTTAAGCCCTCACTGCTAATACGTTTGACAAAGGTGATGGTGAAGTCCACAGCTACACCAGGTTCTAGGCATTAACGGTATCAGTAGTACTACCTCAGAAATGAAGTCTCTTCAACTTTGCCTCAATATAGGAAGCAAGGGCAGTATGTCTTCACCAAGCCTCATAACAAATTCTGTTTCTATCATTTAAGAGAAGCTCGGATTTAGCAAGAGTGCTAAATTTTGACATTGAAAAACAATGGCCACTATGTATTTTTCCCAGATATGTCAGGCCATAGTTTATGTAATATTTTAAGGTCACTCATGGTATATGGCTAATAGCCAACACCAGTAGCAGAACTTTTAAACTGTTGGGGTTTTGTAGAATAAATAAAAAACCCTAATTTTATACTTCATTTTTAATCTGATGTTTTTCCCCTGTTAAAAACCAAAACATCTTATGGGTCATAGCCATGGGGAATGATATGTTAACAGCAGACTCCTTCTATGTTTTCCAAATTTACTAGAATGTGTACTTAAGAAAGGTCAGCAACAACAACAGGAAACAACATTGATCCAGGACCAAAATGAAGGACAAGATCACCTCAGAAAAAGATAAATGGTTAGAGTCTATTATACCTCTTCTGTCTGTACAATAAAGTCAATGAATGCCTTATTCTGGAACATTGTTTTTATTTTGTCTTGGGTTTAGAGTCAAAAATTAATTCCAGTGTGGTTGATGTTTGACATAGAATACGAAATTGGAAAATGAGTTAGCTAGAAAAACAAGAAAAAGGAACGAACAAACAAAAATCATTTGAACATGTGTTGCTCAGCGTCACCATCATACACGCTAACAGGGGAAGATACTACAGAGCCAGCAGCGGGAAGGTGACGGAGGGACGTACAGCATGGTTTCGGAGGGACACACCTGACCTCTCGCAGGAAACTGGCCCCCTACACAGCTGCACATGATTCCGTGGCTGTGTATGTATGTGTGTATATGTGTTGTCAATGTTTCCTAGGAAAATACTTATTTCCCAAAATACAAAAATAGGAGCTATTCATATTAGATCATAAAGAGATAAAAGGCAAAGTGCCAAATCCTTGTTTGAACCAGTCAATATATCTGAAAGTCTGTCAGCAAGAGATTGAGTTGCTTTGTCCACAATCTAGTCCTTTTTTCTCCAATGATACCATTTAGGACAGGATTTTTCAACCTCATCACTGTTGACACACTGAGCGGGATAATTTTGTGTTACGTGAGGCTGTACTAGGTATTGTACTATGCACGTAACAACATTCCTGGCCCCCACATACTAGACGGCACGATCATTTCCCCTTCTAGTTGTTATAACCAAAACCGTCTCCAGACACTGCCACATATCCCTTGGGGGGCCAAATCTGCCCTAGCTGAGAACCACTGATTTAGGGAAAAGGAAAAGAAACTCATGGAGTGTCTGGGTGGCTCAGTCGGTTAAGGATCTGCCTTCAGCTCAGGTCATGATCCCAGGGTTCTGGGATTGAGGCCCGCATCGGGCTCCTTGCTCAGCCGGGAATCTGCTTCTCTCTCTACCTCCCTGCTGCTTTTGCCCTCTATCTCTCTCTCTGACAAATAAATAAATAAAATCTTAAAAAAAAAAAAGAAAGAAACTTTTATGTCACATCACACAGAAAAAATAATTCTAAGTGGATTAAAAGAATGAAAATGTCTAAAAATAGAATCATAACAGTACCAGACGAAAATATAGTATATTTTCATAATATCGTTTAAAATATAGTGTGTATCTGGGGGTTAACTAGTTGAGGATGATGTTCTTCATTAAGCAGGACATGAAATAAAAAGCTGTAAGGGATTTGATTATATGCAAATTTAAAACTTTTATAGGGTAAAAGGTGATGTAAGAAAAGCTAAAATATGAATCATACAGTTCATAAAAATATTTGGAACATATTATATATCCCCAAATATTAGACGAGGCTTGTTTTGATTATAAAAATTTACTGCTGAGAAAGATGGAACCCTTATGTTTGAGGCCTAATACATCTTTCTCCTCTTATGGGTGCTTTCTCAATTCTTCCTTTTAAAGAACAAAATACCATTGTGAGAACATACCAAATTGATAGATCTATTCAGTGCTAACTTTAATTATAAAAATCACCTGACATAATTTGCCAAAAATGCAAAGGAATAAAATAAGGTAGATGAATTGCTTATCTGTTAGATACAATTATAAAAAACAAACTCTTTTAGGGGCATCTGGGTGGTTCAGTCAGGTAAGTGACTGACTCTTTATTTCAGGTCAGGTCAAGATCTTAGTGTCATGAGATCGAGCCCCACATTGGGCTCCACACTCAGCAAGGAATCTGCTTGAGATTCTCTTTTCCTCTTCCTCTGCCCCTCCCCCCACTCGTGCACATGCATGTGTTCTGTCTCAAATAAATAGATCTTTAAAAACAAACTCTTTCAGAAATTACATTATGAAGCAAATATGTGCTCTTATTTTTCTTCATCTTTTTCATTTCTAATCACTTCATTTCTCTTATAGTCTATGGGGCAGGCAAACTAAATTTCTTTTGCTGCCTGACTGTACACATCTTTCTGTCTCTTCTCAAGGCACTTGAACATGCTGCTCTGTGTGCAACAGGATTGAAATCCTCCACAATACTTTCACCTAACTCTTCTTCATCTCTCGGAACTCCATTTCACCATTACTGCCTCTGTGAAACATTTCCTTACTTCATAGACTTTAACTGGTTTTCGTTGTTTATATGCTCTCATATTACTCCATACTTCTCTAGGACTTATTACAGTGCGAAGTAACTATTTTTTGGCTATGTACTTAATGTCTGTCTTACCCACTTACATCCAAGCCACATGAGCTCAAGGAATGGTTCTGACCTAATCATCAAATGGCATCTGGCCCTGAAGTGATGGTCAATAAATACTTAGGAAATATCTCAATAGTAAATGCTCAATACTGGAGCAATTGCCAAAGTACAATACCTGGTATAGAGTAGACGTTTAGTTGCTATTGAATGAATAATCAAATAAATATTAATAACAAGAGTGATGTTGAGAGGCAGACATAATAGGCATAGAAATTTGGACAACGGACTTTGGGATAGAATGAAGAAACAGAGGAAAAAGATTCCTGACCTTCAAAAATGTACTCCATCCCCCAAAGATACAAATGTACTGACCCGAAGGGGCACCTGCACCTCAATATTTATAGCAGCAATGTCTACAATAGCCAAACTATGGAAAGAGCTGAGATGTGCATTGATAGATGAATGGATAAAGTGGTGTGTGTGTGTGTGTGTGTGTGTAATGGAATATTACTCAGCCATCAATAAGAATGAAATCTGGCCATTCGCAATGACCTCGATGGAACTAGAGGGTATTATCCTAAGCAAAATAAGTGAGTCGGAGAAAGACAATTATCATATAATTTCATTCATATGTGCAATTTAAGAAACAAAACAGAGGATCATAAGGGAAGGGAGGGAAAAATAAAACAAGATGAAATCAGAGAGGGAGACAAACCATAAGAGACTCTTAACCACAGGAAACAAACAGGGTTGCTGGGGGGAGGGGGTGGAAGGGTGGGGTAACCGGGTGACAGACATTAAGGAGGGCATGTGATATAATGAGCACTGGGTATTATATACAACTGATGAATCACTGAACTCCACCTCTGAAATTAATTATACACTATATATTAATTAACTGAATTTAAATTACATTTAATTTTTTAAAAAAAGAAAAAAATGTACTCCATCATTTGAGTTTCAAATGGTATCCGCCAGGTCGCATTTGATCAACTAACTTTGTTCGTGGGAACGTTAAAATTCAGAACTGCCTAAATTTTGTGTAACCAATTTACAAATTCTTTTCCTATCAGTTTAGGAACAAAACAGTAATCAATTTCAAACTCTCCTACCACAGAGGTGTCAGTAATCTACGTTCCAAGTTTGGTGAGAAACTAAGATAATCCTTGAATAAAATTACTATACTCTGATATTATATCCCAGTTGGCATGGGCTCTATTTTCTGTCAAACTGGCAATTAAGAGGTCAGAAAATCAGGAGAATGTCCACGACTATCATTATTTTTGCCCCTAGAATGTTCTCCTATCACTGGTATTCCCTGCAGTCTTTAAGGCTTGCTCATATCACCAAGAAGTAATCCCTTCAAAGCACAGAGCAGCTGAAGAATGACTCAGAAGTCAGAACAGAGCTATGGATTAAGGCTATATGTGAAGAAAACCTAGAAGGAACCCTTGGGATACCTGAACAACTGCAAAATACTTTCACGAAGCAACAATAGCTGCGGCTTTGACTGAATAATAATTTTGAGCATTCTTGGGTAAGCTGTTGTTCTAATTAACACAGATATATAACATAAAATGAAGAAGGCCAGTATCATCTTTTAAAATCTAGAAGTCGGCTGCCAACAAAATTAAACTCCAGAAGAAACCTAAATTAACATGTTACCATCCCTTAATACTGGGACCCTGATTTAATTTAGTTCTTTATCTATATCGCGACTCAATAATTTATGGGCATTCCATTTTTCACATTTTTTAATCCCCTCATCTGTTCCAGATACATCTCTATCTTCAGTGTAAATAAAATCATGTTATCCTGGGCCTTCGACCCCTTCATTACCAAAGGTCAAAGTCAAGTTGGGGCCCACACAACTGAAATAACACCTCACCTTCCTAGATAGCCTCAATTCTGTCAGTAGGATTCGGTCTGCTTTTCCCTGGACAGGGGTACAATGTGAACCTTGCACAGTATATCTTTCTCACCTTCAGGTTCCCAGAGATAACCCCAGATACCCATGCTTCCCTATACCTTGGAACTCACACTCACCCGCCTCTGCCTCGAATCTGCTCAATTTCATTGAGTCCCTTCCCTCCTTTATGTCAGTCCCTGCAAGAAACCCTAGGCTTCTATGTACCCTAATCTTGCACATTCTAATCCCCGGGAAGTCTTTGTATATCCCGTTTTGTCTTTATTGTTAACTCTGCCTTAACATCTGAAACCCATCCACTGAGCCTTCTGCAACTCCTGGTCCATCAGCACCACAATGTCCTATGTGTGTACACTCAATCTCATCTTTCACTTTTTCCTTCCTCTGAGGACACTGCTGCAGACTTTTCAAGTGATGGCTGTTTCCTCTTCCACACCTATCCTACCACTGGGCCAGAAGTGGAGTAGGTGTCCCCCAAGTTCCACATCTCTGCTTACAGATCATTCTTCTTCTATCTCACATAACGCAGCTTTGAACTTAACATTATCCTATTGTACTGCCCACAATCTCTCAGTATTTATTTATTTATTTATTTATTTATTTATTAAAGATGTTATTTCTTTGAGAGAGAGAAAGTGAGAGACAAAGCATGAGCAGACAGGGAGAGGGAGGGGGAGGGGTAGAGGGAGAGGGAGAAGCAGGCACTGTGCTGAGCAGGGAGCCCGATGCGGGGCTCGATCGTGGGCCCTGGGATCATGACCTGAGCTGAAGGCAGACGCTTAACCACTGACTGAACCACCCAGGCGCCCCTTTAGACGGTGATTTACTGACACTCTCCAGCACTACTCTCCTGCCTTAATCTAGGGCAACTTAAATAGGCACTAGATAATTCTTCCAACACCCTAGCTTTAACCTCCTTTTCTCCAAGGGTGTTTATCCACCTACCGCAGTACTCTCCCTGATGATCATACTTGTGACCCATACTGTCCTATATGTCTCGCTACATGTGGCTACTGTCCCAAATGTGACTAGTCCAAACTGAGATGTACTGGAAGTGTACAAGACACACTGGATTTCCAAAATTTAATATGGAAAAGTGTAAAATATCTCACTAATATTTTTATATCTGTCAATGTTAAAATAATCATACTTGGATATTTAAATTATTGTTTAAATGTGGGGTACTAGAAAATTTACAATTAGGTTTTATCAATCCCGTTATACTTCTATTGGTTAGCTCTGTTGCAGACATTCCCATGACTAGTAACTGTAAAGCCTCCACAGTCTCAATTTAATACTTTATCCTCCCTGATGGCCACCTCCTCCTACCTTTCCAGCTCACTCCTTCTAGTGTCCCACCAGGATTCTCCGATCCTTCTCCTTTTCCGCTCTTCCTCAGGCCCTTGGTGTTTTCCCTTTATTACTTTCCCAATTTAAATTTTATAATCAATCATTGTAAGTGTCTCCTTCCGTCCACTCTCAATTCTCTTGCCCTTTTTTCATTTTAACTTAGTTGCTTGATGAAACCACAGCCTGGGTTAAAACAATTCTCCCACCTGTGCCTTCCTACACCATTCCATGTCTGGAAAAAATGTATAACCATATGGATTGGTCTCATTTTAACATCAAGGACTTAATCCTCTAATCCAGTGGTCTCAAGCTTTAGTATGCAGAACAATCTCCTGGAGGGCTTATTAAACCACAAATTTCTGGGACCCACTCCCAGGGTTACATTTTCCCTATATCTGGCATGGGCCCAAGAATTTGCATTTTTAACAAATTCTGAAGTTGCATTTTTAACAAATTCTGAAGTAAAGCTGACCCTGCTGGTCACAGAACCACACATTGAGAACCACTCCTCAAGCAGGCCCGTAATGCTACCCACCAAACATACTGTATTTCCCTCAACTATTCAGTCTCCCATTCTCCTATATAATTTATACTTTCTTTTTTCTTTCTAAACTTTCAACAAATTCACTCTCATCCTCACTCTACCTGATGTCTTTGCTTCCTACTTCACTGAGAAATTTGAAAAACAAAATTAGAAGAGAACTTCCTCATTCCCTCAAAACCACTCCACCTGAGGAGTTCCCCTGCCTTCACTTTTGCCTCCATGTAGTCCATTCTCTACAGAGAAGCCAGACTTCTTTTAAGTCTCTGAGACTTAAAATCCCTAGTATTATGCAATTTCTCTGCCCCAAATTGTCCAGCGGTTCCGTCTTCAGAGTGAAAACCAAAATTCTTTTTTTTATTTTGAGAGAGAGAGAAAGAGCACGCAAGCGGGGGGGGGGGGGGGGGGGGGGGGGGTGCTGGGGGGGGGAAGAATATTTGCAACAATCCCCCCCCCTGCCTTGGTCCCAGTCA